>NC_141029.1:13557500-13865000 GCF_052040795.2 Danio rerio
CATGTGAAATATAAGATGGTTGGAAAACTAAGACTGTTTGGGTGCTTGGTTGACACAATTTCACTCATGAAGGCACTATGAGGCTGTGTCTTAAACAAATAAGTACAGGATTGGGAAACAAATTAAGAGCAATGGTAAATAGCATAGGATTTTACTTAACAATAACACATAGCATGTTAATAAATATATAAATAAAATATTTATAAATAACCATAGTATTTCCTTCAAGCAGTCTTGAATATTCTTATGCTTCAAGAAGCTTTCAGTGGAATCACTATAATGGATAAGATACAGTGTTTCCACTTATTTCTGCTGTAGTGACAGAGATGCTCAATTTCAAGCTCTTTCAGTAACAAAGTGTTTCCAAGATGTGTATGTTTGTCAGTAAAATAGTCACTGAAGGGTAAACTATATATTTTTAGCAGTTCCAGTTATTTAAATAACATAATACTTCTTTAAATTGGTAAAATATTGGTGTTTTTTATTTCTATTAACTCTAGATCAGTGTTTCTCAACCATGTTTTTGAAGGACCACCAACACTGCATGTTTTGGATGTCTTCTTTGTCTGTCACACCCATTACAGGTCTTTCAGTCTATGCTAATGAGCTGATGATCTGAATCAGGTGTGTTTGGATGAGAAGGCATGGGAATATGCAGAGCTGGCGGTCCTCCGGGAACGTGGTTGAGAAACACTGCCCTAGATGATTGTATGTAAAGTTAGGGTGCATGGATATATACATTTTAGCCAATACCAATAACTCTTTATGTTTGGAATATGTATACTCTATATATGTATATACTGTAGACCAGTGATCACCAAACTTGTTCCTGAAGGACCGGTGTCCTGCAGATTTTAGCTCCAACCCTAATCAAACGCACCTGAACAAGCTAATCAAGGTCTTACTAGGTATACTTGAAACACCCAGGCAGGTGTGTTGAGGGAAGTTAGAGCTAAACCCTGCAGGGCACCAGACCTCCAGGAACATATTGGTAACCCCTGCTTTAGACTGATGAATACAGTAAATGCATGGTATTTTAACTCTGATTACTAAAACAAAGGCAAAACTGCAAGGAAACATTTAGATCTTTGTTTTTCATTAATCATTTTCAAATTGCAATTGTAAAGTCATTTCTATGTTCCACAATAGAAAGCCCAAAGCTAACTGCTGACATCTAACTCTGCTAAAGCATATATTAAAATGTGGAAGGCACCGCCAATCAAACCCCTCGAAGCCAGCACATTCTTAACAAGCGTTTAAACAAGCTAAAATAATCCATAACAATTTATCAGCTTTAGTATAGCAATCCAATTTTCTGATTAGGTGGAAAACAATGACATTTTTAAAAAATGATTTACAATATTGAGATATTGTGCATTACAAGTGAAGTAATTGAGCAGTTTCTGAAATACTCAGTCCAGCCCATCTTACATAAACTCTCCACTATATACTTGAAACACATTTCATCCCCATTTTGGTGCTTGTTTTGAACTTCAGCATAACTTTATGTATATTCAGCATGTCTGCAAGACGTAATTTAAAATTTGTCTAGTCTGAAAAAAGGTCTGAAGTTAGTCTGCTAAAAGAACATTCTACATTTTTAAACATCTTAAAGACATCTGAAAATTGACTTGTGTAGATGAACAAACTAACAAATACTTCTCATTCACTTTCCTTTAGCTTAGTCTCTGTTGATTTATCAAGGGTTGCCACAGCAAAATGAACCGCCAATTGCTCTGGCATATGTTTTATGTGCCGGATGCCCTTCCAGCTGCAACCCAGTACTAAGAGTACATATATGTCTTCCAGATGTAAACACAAACATCAAACAGACATCTCTGCAATATGTGCTATCAGGGGTCTTGACTACTGTACATGTTTAAATCCATTAGATGGGTGCACACACACATTTTTTGGTGGTGTATGAGGACTCTCCAATGTATTTTATACTTTTAAAACTGCCATTTTAATACCCTAAACCCAACCTTCACGGCAAACCTGATTTTTTTTTTTTTTAGTTTTGAATTACGAGGACACATGACATGTCCTCATAAAACATTCTCAATATTGTAACAGGCTACTTGCTGTGTAGGTCATACACATGTAATTATTAAAAAAAAAAATTGTAAACCAGCACACACAGACACAAATTTTCCCTTGATTTTCACTTGTGATGCACAATATTGTGAAAGCAGCAATATTGTCAATAATTATTCATTGTTTTTGTCCTAATGCGAAAATTAGCTTGCGATATTAAGGTTAAATATGAATAAATATGTATTTTTTTCAGCCTGTTTGAACACTTCAAATGTGTGCTGCTGGTCGTAAGAGTTTTGACCGATACATTGTTATGTACAGAAACATATTAGACCTATATAAAAAGTACAAGTAGGAGACAGGCTATTTAGATTACAATAATACCATGGGATTTGTCTAAACAGTTTAGGTTTGTGTGAAACCAATTACCCAGCTATAGTAATCATAAGTGTAGCATGTTTTGGCTAAAATATTGTGATTATGGTGGATTTGTAAGGTTGGGGTGGAAAAAGAAAGCATGACAGACAACTTAAAATCGAATTGGATTGGAAGAGAGAGAGGGAGAGAGAGAGAGAGAGAGAGAGAGAGAGAGGGAGGTGGGGGTGGAGGAGGAGGACTGACTGCCCTTCATCTGTCTGCTCTAGGCGGAGCTGAAGTTACCGAGAGCGGCCGCGGGAGCTCGACACGATCCGCGGGGCGATAATCAACCTCAACGGGGAGAAAAGCGCTTATTTAACCGAGCAGACCCTGACCGACCGGCAATCAGTTTAACGACCATCACACAGTCTACCGACAGTCGCCGCGCTGTTCATTACAGGCCTCCGTCGCTTTGGATCGGACTCAATGTCGCTCCTGTTCGGCCGCTTGAGCTCGACGCCTTCTGCCGCAGGTTTACTTCATTTCAGAGACATCATTTCAGGGCTAATGCAGGAATAAAACCGGGCACAGTCGGGAAATGTCGGACATGTCGTCAGCTCGTGAAGCTAAACATCGACTGAAGCGGACTGACACCAAGAAACCTGACCCATATTGAGATCCTGAGCTCGAGCATCTGGACCAGAACCAAATATTACATCGAAACTAAATCTTGTTTATAAACACAGACGACAACCGAGAGACGCCACACAGAAGGTTTTGAGACCTTTAGTTTTATTTTAAGATATGCGAGGAAGTGTATTATACATATTAAATGAAGTATAATCGTTCAAACTCCCAACCAGCATGGAGAAAATGCGTTTATAAGCTGTTTATCGAAACCAAAGGCATCTAAAACCATGCGCTGCCTCCAAATCTTCATCTGCACTAGTCATTTCGGACTGTTCGCTCCGTGCACATGAGCTTGAACTTCGGTCGATAGAAAGAAGAAAGGGGGAACAGAAAATCTAGTTACTGGAACTTTTTTTTGGAGCTGAATCCATCCAGAAGCGGCAGCAGGATGAGAGTGCGGATCCTAAACCGGACATCAGTACTGTCACTCGGGCTCTACTCACTGCTTCTGCTCAGTGCTGTGGCCGGTAAATATACCCCAGATCTACATTTGAACTATTTAAGTGCTGTGTGTATCCACATTACAGAGTGCATGTTACATTATTTTGGGCTTAAGTGTGAGTTGTTCGTTGGTAGCCCTCAGCGCTGCGGCATGCACACTGTAATGCAAAGTGAACTGAAACGTTTTGCAGCACAAATATGAATGGGATTTGCTTCGTATTGCTTTTCTGTGTTAGTCCTGCAATGTCTTAAAGGGTGTCCTCTTTATGTTAGTCCTGTTAAACCAAAGTGTATTTACTTTGGAGTTGTTTACTACACAAGTAGATGCTTTTATTAGTGGTACTTGGAAAGATTGAGGTAAAGTTGGTTTTACATTGGTACATTAGTTCAGTGACAGCTTGTCACTTGCTCCCTATATTGTTTACCATAGTTTTTGAATATTTAGCCTGAAATCACATGTAAGTCAAAGCATTAGCACTATTTATTTGACTGTGTTGTACGTAGACATTCATTGTCTGCTCATATGATTTCACAATTTGCAAAGAGTACTTTTCTGAAATTATATTATGAAGCAGAAAGTCTGAATGTTTGAATATAAAAACAACTTGACCTCAGTCTTGGGAAGAAAGATACAACTAGGCTGTCACTGCACAGTATTTCTGCATACTTGGTCAAGTTCTGTTATTACATTTCAGGTTTTGTGATGGCTTGGTTCAAACAACAACAACAACAACAAAATAACATTTGCTGCTAATTTACTCAACCTCATGCCATCTGAGATATAAAGGACGTTTCTTCAGTAGAACATTAAAGAGGATTTTTAACTGACTGGCCTTGAGTGCATTTTTACGACAGTCTGTAGCATGAGCTTCCTGTCAAACATCATTAGCTCACACACTCCTCGCTGTTGTGAACGTGCTCAAGATGGTTTTTGAGGCTGTGGATTAAAGACAATAATATTGTAATTAGCATTCTGTTTCTTGGACAGACCAATCAGTTGTATTGTCAGGAGCCACTGTTATTCGTTTTGATAACAATTTCTGAAGTGCTGGTAGCTGTTGACTTGCATTATTTAACCAGAAGGATCACAGTTTAATCTAAAAAGCCCAAAAAGTTGAAAGTTGAAGCCTTGGATGGCTTGAGGGTGAGTACATTTACAGAAATTTCCATTTTAGGGTGAACTATCCCTTTAATTAGTGTGTGCAGTCTTTACTTTAGTACTGTGGGAGCCTGCATTTCCCCAAAACTGTTGAAGTAGATCTTATCGTTGGTTCTTTAGTTCAGTGATGGTGTCAGATGTTATTACCTTATTATACCACTGTTATGGCACATGATGTCCTAATAATTTTGATATTTACTTGATATTTTTTGTGTTTTGGTTTGTATTTGAATGCAACAAATGAATTGACGAAATGTATTCTGGTTTTTTAATCCAGACATGATTAATTCCAGTCATTTCCATCATCTGTGGTTTGGTATGTGCATGCAAGTTAAATGATTTTAGTTTTAGTTTATTTAAACTAAAGATATTTGACTTTGCATTGGTCATTATGTACAGAAGCAGGTGCTTCTTGGCATATTTGTAAAGAAACATTTATTTTTTTTTGGTTGTTTTTGGTTTCAGTTGGTTGGTTAATGGCAGTTATGTTTGTTATGAACCAGAATGCAAAATTACAAAAAAGACTGCTTTTACAATTTTTTTTTATTTAAATATTGGCAGCTATATGGAGTGCATAAGGTTCAAAACAGAGCATAAATCACACACAGACTGGGGAACATTCAGAGAGGGTGTTTTGATGTCTGTATCTTCTCTCTTGCTTTTATATAGATCAGATTGACCATGCTGTGTGTCAGCCACAGCCATTAGAGCCTGTTTACCCTGTTGTTATGGATATGCAGTTAGTCATCACATCACAAGCATGTGATCTTGTACCATCGATTGTTTTAAGTCCCCTGAAAAGTCCCTACCTCTGGAATGTGATGGATGGACATATTTCCCCAAGATGTTTGCAAGAATTAATTTCAATTCAAGTGTTTGTATTAATTAAGCAGCAATTACACACATGCGTTTTGTGGGGTAACCTGCAAAAAAAACATTCATTTTGTGCCAACATAAATCAATTAAGTTAACTTAACAAATTAAAGTGGATTGTAGATAAACCAATTAAGTTGCCCCCTAAAAGATCTCATAAGTTGTGTTATTTTAGCTTGTTTTAAATTAGCAGTTTGAAAATAATTTTTGAGTGTAGTAGTTTGTGTTTCATGTGACCCAACGGCACCGCTGATAGTTGGGAACGTATTTTGGTTAAAGCCTTGACCTCGATGAGATAACAGTCTCTGCCTTGTACAATAGATTAGGCTGCAGATGGAAGGATATGCTTTGTTTGAAGCATATCACGCATATCATTGTCAGTTGTGCACCATTTCTTTAAAGCTGTTTATAATGTTTTACTCCTTAAGAAATTAAAACATTTGACTAACATATTTAAAATGTTGCATTAGAAGAAAACTCATGTTGCTTAGAAAAAAACTAATGTCCTAGGGAGGGTTGCCATGTTGGGATCACACAACCAATGGTGTCATACAATTTTAAAGTTTGCTTGTTTAATAATAACAACATTACATTTCGTTTATGTTTTTTAAATGTATTTTTGCTCAAATAAATGCAGCCTAGGTAAGCATACGAGACTCAAATACAGAATCTTATAAAAAATGGGACTTTGATCTTTGCTCGAAAAACTTTTAATGTTGAAAAAGTTTGCAAAGTGATTTTTATTGGCAGTTTTAGTGGTTTGAAAAGAGATATTGTCTGGGTTGGGCGTGTACGTTATGGTACAAAAACTTAGGTAATTGTAATGAGCTGCCAGTCCTTTTTTTGTTTGATCACAGATTATATATACAGTGTGTACATTGTATAGGAAATAGGAAATGTTTATTATACAGTATATTTGTATATTGTTGCTTGATTTTCTTTTTCTGAAAGCATTTGAAAGTTTCCTTGGCTATTTTTTGGATCATTGTCTTGCTGAAATGTTCACTCTGGTTTCATCTTTGTCATGCTCATAATGTAGATGTTGGACTGAAGCAGCTGATATTCATTTACAGTTTAGGAGGTTTAGAGGGTTGCTGAATAACTACTGAGAGATTTTAGCTGCTGTCTGGGCTTTCACTGCCTTTCTACACCTCCCTTTCTTCATATGTTTTTTCCTGTGTCATTTCATTTTATTACGCATAACTTCATTTGTTAACTAATTGGATTTGTTTTCTTCTCATATATGTATTTCTTTGGTTGTTATAAACATCTGGTGAAAATTTCAAGTCAACGGCACCTTTAGAAATATGTTTTCTGAGAAAAATGGTGACGTGTTGATCAATTATTTCCCCCACTGTGTATATATGCATAAGTGCATCCACAAATAACTTTTAATATATTAATCCAGGTCATTTCTGGTCACAAAAGAACCTGCCATTGCTTTCTGAGAAATGGAAAAGCTCAATTCAGAGACTGTTCTTGCAGTTAATCATTATGAGTCATAGCTTTAGCTTTGATTTTCAATTTCATATAGTTAATTCCACATGGCACACCAATACATTAGAGCAGTGGTTCTCAAAGTGGGGGTCGGGACCCCCTGGGGGGTCGCGGGACAATGAGAGGGGGTCGCTTAGTGATTTATAAAAATCTAATAAATTTTAATAAACTTTTATGATTACCATTGTTAATCCATAACCTACAGAAGATAAAAAAAAGTTACATAAAAAATACATTATCCAAACAAAAAGCCATCAGCCTTTGGTTTTTTTGTTGTGGTTTTTTACATTGGTTGCAACATTAGATTAATGACAAAGCAACAGCGTCAGTGCACCAGATTTTACAGCACTAGCTAAACTTTCTGACACCGTTAAAGCACTCACGTACATTTAAAATACATACAGGACACTAAACATGGAGTATGATGTGTAAGTGGCAGTCTCCAAAATTAAACCAAGAAAAGACTTGGGATGTAACTTAAATATTGTGCCCACCAGTCTAATTAGATGAGGTTAATATAAAATAATAATAATAAAAATGATATGGGACTGTTGCACTTTTTTTGTGTTGTCAATATGCTTGTGTTTATATAGGCTGATTGGTTTGTGTGAGTGTTGTGTGCAACGTTTGTATGATTATTACCACTTACGAAAATAGTGGGGGTCGCGAGTCATTGGCATTGTTATTTTGGGGGTCCCGGGCTGAAAAGTTTGAGAACCCCTGCATTAGAGGAACGTTTCTATGACTAATCCAATAACTACTTTTCCTATACTGTTTAGCAGAAGGAAGGATTTGCTTTTTGGGGTGTTCACACAGAATGAACTAGAAATAAAAATGTTATATGAACACTTTTGGGAGGAGAATGAAACTTTTTATTTCAGGGTCTGGTCTAACCCAACATAACAGGATCTATTAATGATGTAAATGTATTGCTGAAATGCAATACACATTCGTATAAAACACCAGCAGAGCATTTTACAGGATTACAAGATGAACACATAAAGTTTCTTCATCTAAGAGGCCCTGCTGATGATATGTACTAACATGTCAAGTTGTATTTGCGGATTTTGTCCCCTAGTCTTCCTTTTTGCTCATTCAATTGCATAACATCCACATCACACAACAACAACAACAACAACAACAACAACAAATAATACAGGACTATTCATGCTACAGCATACTCAAGTTTAAGATAATGCTAAAAATTGCGCTTGGCGTCTATTCAGAATTCCTGCATGCTTGAGCTATTAATAAAACTAAAAAAGTCTTGGAGGAACCTGGTGGCTAGTTCCTATAACTAAGTTCTTATAACCACCAGCCTGAAAGGCCCCGTGTAGTCAATCTCTAGAACAAAAACTTGTTGACAAATTCCATTAAGCTGATCCTCAATGCCCTGCGAGGAATGCGATTTCAGCTTTGTGGTTGTAACTACGGAGGTAAGTCCACACGATGAGGTTACAGTGGAGACAGACATGGTAATTAAAAGTGTGGTCTTGCCTAGCCATGCTGGTGAACCGGTTCGAGGGCTCATCACAGGCTCATTTTAAAACCGTTAGAAGCTGCCACAGTGATTTAGATCCAAGTTAGACCCTAGACGGGTAGTTAGTTTCACTCGAGAGGGTTTAGCGCTGTAATGTGCCTCGGTAGGGATTGGGCCCTGCAGAAACCAACGAGAGGACGGTTTGTCGAGCATGAAAAAGATTAAGATGAAGGGGAGGCTGTACTGCGTTTGAGAGCCATTACCCCGTCTGTGACCGCTGTGAAAATGCGTGAAGCTATGGATCTTTTGCCACTCTGCTGAGCCCATCAGCACTCATTACTCTCTCTCACACACACACATATGTGTAACATGACCATTAAGTCTCTGGATGGTTCATATGCAGTATTGGCACTTTTCAGAGACAGCAGGCTCTGGAATGAGATTCTAGCTGAGCCATAAAGAGAGGTATTGTGTTCTTGATCAAGGACATTTTATGGAGCATCCAGTACTGTGCTTCAATTACTAGATAATGGGCTGTGCTCTATGTTTGAGACACGAGCAAGCCTGTATCTTGACCTTGTGTCTTATCTTGGACACAGTATCTAAACCTGCAGCCAGACTACAAGCTTAGTTCACTTAGAGTGGCAGAATTTCTCAGGCTTTGTCATTTTTGTTGTATTTGAAAACTAATGCTATGCAATTTTAGACTAGAATGATTTAAATTGAATCTTGAAACATAGGCCATGTCCACACTAATGCGTTTTCATTTAAAGACGCATATTTTTGTGTCCGTTTTGCCCTTCCATCCACACTGAGACGCGTTTTTAGGAAACAAAAACGTATCTTTTTGAAAACGCTCTCCAAAGTGGATAAATTTAAAACCGCCGTTTTCGTGTCGTAGTGTAGACGGTGAAAACAGAGTCTTTCGAAAACGATGACGCATTTTTTGTCATGTGACACTCAGTCATGTTACTAATTCGTTTACTTTATTTTCGTTGTGAGTATGATTTTAGTGATGTCGTCCTTACTGTGAGGGTAAGCAGCGTCATCAGCAGGATACTGTTCTTTAAAGCAGTCCAGTATATAGCCGTATTTGTTTTGGCAGGTCTCCCAGTCTACATTTTCACTCTCTTTTGCAACTTTGTATTCATGTGTTACTCGAAGCAGCAACTCTACTTCATTGTCAGTCCATTTAAAAAACTCTGTGCTTTTCCTCGACATTTTGCCACAACGTTTCAAAGAGCTGGAAAGAAAATAAACGTCAGCCGGAAATGATGCATGCCGAAGCGTCTTACGTTTCACGCATGCGCAGTACAGGTTGAAAGCATTTGTTGTCGTTTCAGTGTGGATGACAAAGTTTTGGAAAACGAATAGAAACGACCGTGTGGACGTGAAGCGTTTTTAGAGGAAAACTCCGTTTTCAAATTTATCCGGATTAGTGTAGACATGGCCATATTTATACATGCTTTAATCCATCTCGAGGTAAAACACATGTTTTTATATCATTGATATAGCCAGCGATATTATTAGTCTTAATTGGTGTGTCCCAAATGGCATACTTATGCACTATTCTGCGCCATTTTGTAGTATAAATAGTAAAAGTAGTTTGTTCACATTGAAAACGCAAAAAAGTTGAAGTGCACTTTACTTGCCCGGATGATGCAGTTATTCAACTGTTAAAAATGAAGTGTGTAATGTTGGACTCTTCACACCCTCAAAAACCAAAGCTTTGCTAACCAAAGATGCGGAGCTATTGGGCGCACATGTTGGATAACTTTCTTTGTTTTGGATTGTAAAAGCAAAATTCTTCTACGAGAGGGATTATAGCGCCTTCCTATGGTGAATGCGGTTATAGTCATGGCAGGTATTATTTGGTAGTTTGGATATTTGTTTTCCTAATTTGACAACCGTCAAACGTCATCTTGGAAACGGTTTGAATTTGTGCTTAGTACATTAGTGTTCCGTTTGTGACGACACTACATACAGTACATATGCTATACTGTTGAGTGTGTAAGTACAAAGTCCATAAGTGCATAGTGTGTAGTGTGCCGTTTGGTACGCAGCTAATGTCTTTGATCACATAATGCATTAAGAACATATATGAGTGTTAGTACATATACACCTTAAAAATCGATTTGTGTTGGAACAAAATGAAGAAATTAAGTTAACAATAAGGTTTATTGAACATAAAACAATTAAGTTGTACCAAAAAACCATCAAGAGTTGTGTTGTTTCAGCTCATTTTAAATAAGTTGTTTGAACAAGCAGCAGACGTCTTTAGATGTTTTTTTTTTTTTACATTGACAATGACTTTACCTGTTGCCACCAATGATGTAGTGGTTAGTGCGTTGACACATGGCAATCCGTTGTTCGCGGCGACCTGAGTTTAATTCCCACCTTGAGGTCCTATGCCGATTCTTCCCCTCTCTCATCTCCCCATGCTTTCCTGTCTATACTCCTATCTGTCCTATTAATTAAAGGTGAAAAAATAGAAATAAAAGTTTCAGACAATGACACTACCATGTTTTCGTACATCTACTTTGATGATATAGAACTTTTGTTCAGATTTTTTATTAACATTTTGGTCAATAAAACATCAATTTCAAAAGTATTTGAAAAACAGAGACAAATTATCTTTGCTCCAACAGAGCCCCCGGCCCCACTGCACCATTTCTATACAGTATGCTATGCCAATTTCTAATCTGTATTACATCATGTCATGATATAAACATACATACAATACAAGTAGATAAAAGTTATATTATATGTTCACTCATCTATTGTACATAAATACACAACGAGTCACAATAGGCTTTGCAAATTTAAAATAAAGACATGAAATAATTTAGATCGAAATTAAAATGAAATAAAATAAAATAAAGGGAAGGGGAAAAAAGTGTGAAGCAAATAACCAACGGTCAGACTGAAAAGTGTCAGGGTTCTGCCACTCTGGTCTTTGTAAATTCTTGTTTTGGTGGCAGAGCTCTGACACTACCCATGTCCGGTCCTGTTTCTGTCTCTGTGTGCGCGCGCGCAGTCGTGGGTGTACGCAGAGTGTGCGCGCTTCTGCTTGACGCGGCCGCGCGCACGCTCTGCGCCCCTCAGACGCGCGCGTTCTTGTACTAGTGTTTGTGTTTGTTCTGTCAGCAGCGCGCTGCTTTATTCTCGGCGCCTCCGTCTAGTTGGTTTCGGTTTTGGTTGGCGCTGAGATGAAGCATGCGCGTTGCTTATGTGTGAGCGCACGGTAAGGTGTTTATCTATCGTGTGCTTGTGTCTTGCGTCTTTTGTCAAAGCACGTGGCTCGGTGTTTACATTGTGGTCACGTGCTTTTGTCGTGTGCTTCAGTGTTGTGTTATGTGAGCGCATGGCTTGTATTGTCTCTCTGTGTCATGCGC
Source organism: Danio rerio (assembly GCF_052040795.2). NCBI lineage: Eukaryota > Metazoa > Chordata > Actinopteri > Cypriniformes > Danionidae > Danio > Danio rerio. The sequence goes on from NC_141029.1 coordinate 13,569,430, forward strand.
TCTCCCGTCTATTGTCTAGTCCCACCCTCCTTGTCAACCCATCATTAGTTAATTGTGTTCACCTGTGTGTCAATTTACTTTTTGCTTTATAATCCCCCTCATGTTTTCAGTCCTTTGTGAGTTCGTCGTCGAAAGTTTCCTGTCCTGTTGTGTCTAGCCCTGTCTTGTCCAGCCAGTCAAGTTTGTTTGTTCATTTATTAGTTTTATTAGAGTTTTTCCCCCTCGGGGTTGTTTGTTTTGCCTTTTTGTTTTCATTTTATAATTAAATAAAAACCCATTATTGCTGCACCTGAGTCCTCGCTCCTTTTCCCCTCACCGACCGTGACAGTACGAACTCACCATAAAGAGGACTCAGCAGAAAAATGGGTAGCTTCCTCTTTCCATCTCCTTTTCTTGGGGGCTCTGTCAAACACCGGCTGCTTCAGGTTGTCCAGGAAATCTCCCTGCAGCTGGGAGAGGTGGACATCAGAAATTTCGCCCACGACTTCCTTGCTGTAGTGGATGGCCTTGAGTATGAGGATAACCTGGACCTCAAGGAGGCATTTAACATCTGCCTAACGGAGCCCCTCAGCCCTGTGGAGATGGAGAGGCTGGAGTACCTGCCATTTTGGCGCTTTGTGTTTAAGCTCCACCAACTCCGCACAAAGCGCCAGCCCACTGACTGCTTGACATATCCATCTGCAGTCAGTGGGGGCCCCAGTCCTCCAATGACCCAGAAACGGCGAAGGAGGAGGAAGACCGGGTCTGCCTTACCTGTCGCCCACCCAGAGGTGACCGAACCTGCTGCAGCCCTTTCAGTTACCATCCTGGCTGCAGCATCACTTACTGAGGCACCCGCAACAGACACTGCACCAGTCCTGCAGGCAGTGGAGTATACTGCAGTGTCTGAAGAGGTGGCCAGCTTCCCGCCACCCAGACCAAGGAAGCGTCGGAGGAGAAAGGGCTCCTCCACCACAACGGCTCCAGCCCCTGAGCGCCCTCCAGTGTCGGCTCCAGCCCCAGAGCGCCCTCCAGTGTCGGCTCCAGCCCCAGAGCGCCCTCCAGTGTCGGCTCCAGCCCCAGAGCGCCCTCCAGTGTCGGCTCCAGCCCCAGAGCGCCCTCCAGTGTCGGCTCCAGCCCCAGAGCGCCCTCCAGTGTCGGCTCCAGCCCCAGAGCGCCCTCCAGTGTCGGCTCCAGCCCCAGAGCGCCCTCCAGTGTCGGCTCCAGCCCCAGAGCGCCCTCCAGTGTCGGCTCCAGCCCCAGAGCGCAGCTCAGTGCCGGTCCCAGTCCGGCTCCTTGCCCTGCCGGCGCCATCCAGACGTCTTGCCCTGCCGGCTTCAGCCCGGCTCCTTGCCCTGCCGGCACAACCCAGACGTCTTTCCCTGCCGGCACCACCCAGACGTCTAGCCCTGCCGGCACCAGCCCGGCTCCTTGCCCTGCCGACGCCACCCAGACGCCTTGCCCAGGCGGCCCCAGCCCGGCTCCTTGCCCTGCCGGCGCCACCCAGACGTCTCGCCCTGCCGGCGCCACCCAGACGTCTCGCCCTGCCGGCGCCACCCAGACGTCTCGCCCTGCCGGCGCCACCCAGACGTCTCGCCCTGCCGGCGCCACCCAGACGTCTCGCCCTGCCGGCGCCACCCAGACGTCTCGCCCTGCCGGCGCCACCCAGACGTCTCGCCCTGCCGGCGCCACCCAGACGTCTCGCCCTGCCGGCGCCACCCAGACGTCTCGCCCTGCCGGCGCCACCCAGACGTCTCTCCCTGCCGGCACCACCCAGACGTCTAGCCCTGCCGGCACCAGCCTGGCTCCTTGCCCTGGCGACGCCACCCAGACGCCTTGCCCTGCCGGCGCCACCCAGACGCCTTGCCCAGGCGGCCCCAGCCCGGCTCCTTGCCCTGCCGGCGCCACCCAGACGTCTCGCCCTGCCGGCGCCACCCAGACGTCTCGCCCTGCCGGCGCCACCCAGACGTCTCGCCCTGCCGGCGCCACCCAGACGTCTCGCCCTGCCGGCGCCACCCAGACGTCTCGCCCTACCGGCGCCACCCAGACGTCTCGCCCTGCCGGTCCCAGCCCGGCGCCTCGCCCTGCCGGCTCCCCTCTGGTCTCCTGCCCTGCCGGCTCCCCTCTGGTCTCCAGCCCTGCCGGCTCCCCTCTGGTCTCCAGCCCTGCCGGCTCCCCTCTGGTCTCCAGCCCTGCCGGCTCCCCTCTGGTCTCCAGCCCTGCCGGCTCCCCTCTGGTCTCCAGCCCTGCCGGCTCCCCTCTGGTCTCCAGCCCTGCCGGCTCCCCTCTGGTCTCCAGCCCTGCCGGCTCCCCTCTGGTCTCCAGCCCAGCCGGCTCCCCTCTGTTCTCCAGCCCAGCCGGCTCCCCTCTGGTCTCCAGCACAGCCGGCTCCCCACCGACCTCCTGCCTTGTCTCCCCTGATAGACTCTCCCTGGGTCGTCCCTCCTGCTCCTCCCTGGTGTTCCCTCCCTGCACCCTGGACGGACCCTCCGGCTCCACCCTGGCTCCCTGCCGGGGCCCCCGACCCACTGAATCCACCCTGGACTGTCCCTCCTGATCCTCCCTGGTCTTGCCCTCCCATCCCTCCCTTGTTTGTCTTGTTGGGTCTGGCTTGGCTTCCCTCCCTCCCCCCCTTCATGTTGTCTTGCCTGTTCACTACCCTGTCTTGTGTCTGATGTTGTCTTGTGGTGTTTCTTGTCTGTCTTGTACCTTGTTGGATGTTCCCTTTAGGGACGCCAGGTGGCGTCCCTTTTGGGGGGGGCTAGTGTCAGGGTTCTGCCACTCTGGTCTTTGTAAATTCTTGTTTTGGTGGCAGAGCTCTGACACTACCCATGTCCGGTCCTGTTTCTGTCTCTGTGTGCGCGCGCGCAGTCGTGGGTGTACGCAGAGTGTGCGCGCTTCTGCTTGACGCGGCCGCGCGCACGCTCTGCGCCCCTCAGACGCGCGCGTTCTTGTACTAGTGTTTGTGTTTGTTCTGTCAGCAGCGCGCTGCTTTATTCTCGGCGCCTCCGTCTAGTTGGTTTCGGTTTTGGTTGGCGCTGAGATGAAGCATGCGCGTTGCTTATGTGTGAGCGCACGGTAAGGTGTTTATCTATCGTGTGCTTGTGTCTTGCGTCTTTTGTCAAAGCACGTGGCTCGGTGTTTACATTGTGGTCACGTGCTTTTGTCGTGTGCTTCAGTGTTGTGTTATGTGAGCGCATGGCTTGTATTGTCTCTCTGTGTCATGCGCTCTCCCGTCTATTGTCTAGTCCCACCCTCCTTGTCAACCCATCATTAGTTAATTGTGTTCACCTGTGTGTCAATTTACTTTTTGCTTTATAATCCCCCTCATGTTTTCAGTCCTTTGTGAGTTCGTCGTCGAAAGTTTCCTGTCCTGTTGTGTCTAGCCCTGTCTTGTCCAGCCAGTCAAGTTTGTTTGTTCATTTATTAGTTTTATTAGAGTTTTTCCCCCTCGGGGTTGTTTGTTTTGCCTTTTTGTTTTCATTTTATAATTAAATAAAAACCCATTATTGCTGCACCTGAGTCCTCGCTCCTTTTCCCCTCACCGACCGTGACAAAAAGATTAAGTTTGGATCCATTTGTTTAATATATGTCAGCACTGGCTGCCAAATAAGATTTTTTGACTGCAATGTTTAGTACAGTACCAAATCTTCTCCATTGTAAGATGGTACATAAGGTCCCTAATCCAATGATTAAAAGTTGGAGGAAATTTGTCCTTCCATTTGAGCAGTATAAGACATCTAGCAATTAATGTTGAAAAAGAAATCATACTTTTGGTATTATTGTCTACACTAGGATCTGTGATTAAATCAAATATTTCTATAATAGGGCAAGGGTCAATTGTTACATGCAAAACATTTGAAGAAAAAAAAAAATTATTGCCAGAACTTGGTCATTTTAGAACATGAGAAAAACGTTTGTGTGTGTGTGTGTGTGTGTGTGTGTGTGATCTCTACTTCACATCTAATACAAAAGGGATTTATAGTTGGTGAAATGATAAAGAAGTTTTGGCTATTATAAAAAAAAAACAATGCACTGACAGATAAATACAATTCTTGATATATAATTTTACCACACCAGAGTGCTTTTTACATCTTGCATATCTGTGTGTGAATATGTAGAGGCAGATGGCAGAAACTCAATGCGTTTAGACATGGTCAAGACAATCAGCTGCAGTTCAAACCAAGCATCAGAATGGGGAAGAAAGGTGATTTAGATGACTTTGAACGTGGCATAGTTGTTGGTGCCAGACAGCTGGTCTGAATATTACGGAAGCTGCTGATGTACTGGGATTTTCTTGCACAACCATCTCTAGGGTTTACAGAGAAGAATGGTCCAAAAAAGAGAAAATATCCAGTGAGCGACAGTTCTGTGGGCGCAAATGCCTTGTTGATGCCAGAGGAGAATGGCCAGACTGGTTCGAGCTGATAGAATCATCTCAGACTGGTTTCTTGAACATGACAATGAGTTCACTGTACTCTAATGGCCTCCGCAGTCACCAGATACCAATCCAATAGAGCACCTCTGGGATGTGGTGGAACAGGAGGTTTGCATCATGGATGTGCAGCCGACAAATCTGCAGCAACTGGGTGACGCTATCATGTCAATATAGACCAAAATCTCGGAGAAATATTTATAGTATCTTGTTGAGTCGATGCCACAAAAGAATAAGGCAGTTCTGAAGGCAAAAGTAGATCCAACCCGGTACTAGTAAGGCTGATGTGGTCGTTGTGTGTGTATATATATATATATATATATATATATATATATATATATATATATATATATATATATATATATATATATATATATATATATATATATATTGCGTAAGTTGGTACTTTAAAGCTGGTGCTCTTGCTTTCCCATATCTGCCTTTTCATCAGTCTGAAGGGGTTAACGTCAGATTACACACAGAGAAGTGTAACGTTGGATCCTGTTCTGTAATTACCCAAATATATGATTTCAAACGTCTGGTCTTAATGTCATTTCCTTTGAGGCTCTCCGTCAATCTAATTTGAGCATTTGACGAGCAAAGATAATTATCTCTGCGTAGCAATAAAACTCGTGCAAATTAGCGCAGACGTGACGCTCTTTGATATTTCCTGATATTTTCTTTGAAACACACCGTAGTCCCGCCGCAGCTCTGGTGTTTGTTGCCATGTATGTTACGCATTACCCCCCCTCCTCCTCTCCGTCTGCGAGCTCCGCCGGCCTTAAGGAATTTTGCCCGTCTGTCTGTGCATGGGGGAGGGCAGGAAGTGGGAGTTGGCCGTCTCTCTCTGTCAAGCATTTCCACGTTTTTTGATTTGTACTCTGATAGCAGTTGACTGTATGCATGTGCGCATTGCATGTGCCTGACAAAGTATTGCATGTCATGTCAACACGGTGCCCGCGTTTCATGTTGCAAGTGTCACGTATATACAGCCGTCTGTGGCGTGACACTTCAAAAATAAAGCAGATTTGCTGCTCTTGAAGTTCTCGGTTGTTTTCTGTAGCGCATTTCCCGTTGTTTATGTGTGTGTGGCGGGGGTCTGGAGTGTGTAGCTCTGCACTGGCAGGATTTAGACTAAACAATGTGTCTCTGGTTGGCTCCAGAAGCATACGTCTGGGGAGGGGGAGGAAAAAGAGAGAGAGAGAGAGAAAGAGAGAGAGACATTCCCTTGTGGTGACGCCAAACCCCCCTCAACACATTCACACAGTGCCCTCGGTCTACAGCTGAACTGATTGAATCTGAGACCCCTCCTCTGATAGACCCCCCTTCCTCCTTTTCCGAAATGCAGTTCACACACTAATTGAAAAATCATTTCACTTGAGGAATGTAATGTGGCCCCTTTGCTGTTCTCCTCTTTGCTTCAGGGGCCAAAACACCCTATCTGAGCTTTCATTTCCATCTTGTTTTGTTTTTTATGCATGTCTAATCACTGACGTCTCACAGGTTTTCTGAGCGCTGCTTATTTTTTGCCGTTATTATTTTTCTTGCTTAGCTCCGCTGGTTTATGGGCTATTTCTGTCATTTACAGTTATATTAAAGGGATATTTCAGCCCTAAATGAAAATTCTGTCTTAATTTACTCCACACCAGATTTTATTTGGTTCTGTTGAAGTCAAAAGAAGATTTTTTGAAGAATGTTGGAAACCTGTAACCAGTTACCCATTTCATGGTGGAAAAGCAAGTAAGATGGAAGTCAATGGTTACTTTTTTCTACACCCTTGGCAAGAATAACAAGTACTATTGAGGTCAATGGTTTTAGGTTTTCAACACTCTTTAAAATATCTTCTTTTGTGTTCAACATGACAAATAAAAACTCAATTAGGTTTTTGAAGAAGTGAGGGGTGATTTTTCAGGGACATTTTCCAGAATAACACTAGAAACTGGGAAAAAATTCCCTGAATACACCATCTACAACAGCAACATGGCTGCACAGGAGTGTCAGATATTTTTTATTTTTTGGCATTCTTAGGAATTTTTACAACAAACAAGCATGTTTTAATACATCCATAACGGAGTTTCTGTTTTAGTCATGCTTTAAAAAAAATAGTAAAAAAATGATACATTTCGATATATATATTTTCATGATTCTCCATAATCCATGATAATAACTCCTGTATGGTCCCACATACAACACTCGATGTCAATCGAATACCTTGTCAGATGTCAGTCTAGTGGCTGGAAAAACCAATTTACAGTGTTTGGTATAACATAATGTTAATTTTCTTTTGCATAGAAGAATATGGCCAGTTATGAGCTTATTGCCACAATATATGGTTATGATAACATGATATTGTTGCCTTCAGTGATTTCCTGAAGATAAATGCCAAAAAATAATGCAACTGGAAAAACAACAGCAATCGCCGTCAATGATCTCTTATGAGATAAGAGCATGCGACGACACACTGCAGGTGTTGTAGTGGTGTCCCATTTCTTAGGGTTAAATTCTGAAGCCCTTCCCTTTCACACTTTGTTTTAAGGGCCAAGGGGTGGGGGTAAAAAATGAATTGGGATTGGGTCTAAATGATGACAGAATTAAAATATGTGGTTGAATTACATCTCTTTGAGACTATACTGTAGCATAATCCATGAACATATTTGAATAATTTCCTACATTTAAATAGTGCTTTTCTGGACACTCAGAGCACTTTTACACATTTTTAAGGGGGGAGTCTCACCATCATCATCCACCTGGATGACGTGGCGGCAGTCATATTGTGCCAGACCTCACACCAAGCACCAGCTAACTGCTGGAGAGGGACAGAGTGATAAAGCTAGTTATGATATAGGGAAGGTTTAGAAGCCATGTTGAACAGAGGCCAGTGGGAATATTTGGCCAGGATGCTCTTTTTCGAAGGACATCCTGGGATTTTTAACAACCACAGAGAGTCAAGACCCTGGTTTAACGTCTCATCCGAAAGATGGAGATCAGTGAGCAGTCCCCATTACTATACTGGGGCATTAGGACCCACACAGACCGCAGGTTGAGCGCCCCCTGCTGGTCTCACTACCACCACTTCTGACAGCAACCTAGCTTTCCCATGTGGTTTCCCATGACCGGTTGCAGCCCTGTTTAGCTTCAGTGGGCAGCAATGTGAGTGTTGCAGAGAGCTAGCTGCCAGCACATATTTTAAAGACTGCTAAATGATAAACATAAACAAAACTTTGCTTGTTAAGTCCACCTTTAGGTCATTTTGCTGTGAAATCTTTATTTTTTGTAAAGTAATCTAAGGATAACTTATATAGGTAAAGAACGGCATAATATTGGGGAAAAAAACAGACATTACAATAAGTTGTTTTTTTCTGCGATTATATAAAGCGATATTAATGTCATTTTAAAAGATGATTCAAATACCTCTATCTGTAATTAATTATTATACATTGTGATCATTTTTTGTAGGGAATGCATTTATTTCAAAGTATAATTAACAAATTACAAGCATACATGAATACAATAGAACAAAGATATGAACAAAATAGAAGCTGCCTTATTGTTGTCTGGACATTCTAATGGTATTGAGGTAAACATAACAATGTAATGTAGTAAAACAATGTATTCCAATGTAAATGAACACTGTATAGTAAACAAAAAACACTGAAAAAAACAATCTTTGTTAAAGCTACATATTTTTTTTATTTTGTGTGCTCAAATAGTTCAAATGACCTTGAAATCATTCACAGTCACAATAAGTAAATTCATTCACTGTAGGGTTAAACTCGACTTGTGTTCTGAACTGTTTCCTAGTTAGTAATAATCACAGCTAAACATTGCAAATATTGCAAAGTGATTTTTGCATCTGTTTTCATATTTCAAGATAAAAGCTTACTTAATCTTACTTAAAGCAAATAGTTTATTTACATTATTACCCATATGTCTTTTCTAGTGAAACAATTCTTTAAAATGCAGCAGATATAATAGAAGAGTGCTTTGAGGATTGCTTATTTCTTTATTTCTCAACCATCATTATATTGCATCGCGTTTGCTTCGCTCTCATCATAAATCCAGCTTTCATCCATCATAAAACTAAACAGAAACGGAATCATTCCAAAACATATTATACGGAGATTTTAAAGTGACATTTATATGCATTGCAAGTAAACACTTTGGCATTCATTGACATTCAGAGTTTAATCTTACATTTCGTTCATATCAGTATCAACTGATGCACCAGATTCGGATTAATATGTTTTTTTTCAAAGCTACATACAGTTTAAGTCAGAATTATTAGCCCCCTTAAATTTTTAGCCCCCATTAAAAATATTTTTCAAAATTTTTATTTAATGTAGCAAAGATTTTTCTTAACACATTTCTAAACATAATAGATTTAATCACTCATTTCTAATAACTGATTTATTTAATCTTTGCTATGATAACAGTAAATAATATTTGACTTTTGACTATTTTTTAAGACACTTCTATACAACTTAAAGTGACATTTAAAGGCTTAACTAGGTTAATTAGGTTAAGGCAGGTTAGGGTAATTAGGCAAGTTATTGTTTAACGATGGTTTGTTCTGTTGACAATCGAGAAAAAAAAGTACCTTAAAGGGGCTAATAATTTTGTCCTTAAAATGGTGTTTAAAAAATTTAAAACTGCTTTTATTCTAGCCAAATTTAAACAAATTAAACTTTCTCCAGAAGAAAAAAAATATTATCAGACATACTGTGAAAATGTCCTTGCTCTGTTAAACATAATTTGGGAAATATTTAAAAAAGGAATTCAAAGGGGGCAAATAATTCTGACTTCAACTGTATTCTTCTTATGTCATGCTACATAAGACATGTCCCTTAGCACATCTCACAACTTTTATTCCCTTTTATGATTGAAATGATTTGAAATGTTTTATCTAAAGGCTTCCAGCAGTTCTGCCTCACATTTTCCACAAAGACTGTTTAGTCTTGCATAGAGGCAACATGAAGTGTTGTCATTAAATCTGGTACAGTATGTAGATTATGGTTCTTAGTCAGGCTGCTGTAGATGCCATAGTTAAAGGTCTCATGAAATTAAAAGAAAGTTTTTATAGATATTAGGATTAGTATTGTTCGTTTTCAAGATATCTATAAGCTAGTGTGCCCCAAAACAGTGACAAAATTACCATTTAGAAGACATTAAACTAATATAAACATGTAAAGCTTGTTGTTTGTAACTTCCACCCAAATGGACCAACAGTTTTATTTACGTCAACTCACACTGCAGTTTCTCATCACATCATAACCATAATCAAATGCTCTCTAGTGTCTGACCAGCCCCACCCCCTTCAAGACGTTTCTCATTTACTTTTCATTTGATGAACTTAAGCTCAACCAGGCAAAGCTGTGATAAAAACAAAACGCTATTGGCTGTTTTTTAAAAAGGGGGAGGAGCTACCTTTATGTCCCACACCTCTTATCGTGTTTCGGTTTATTTACGGCAAGGCAAGTTTATTTATTTATTTTTTATTAATCCACGGGACCTATAGCGCATGTATACACTGAAAAAAGTGATTTTGGAGAGCGGTAAATATAATCTGTGGAAACCATATAAAATTTACTTGATTATTGCAGCCAGCCAAGGAATTCAAAAGTAATGGGTAAATTCTACATATGCTACCCATTCGTCAACAGTAACAACCATCACATAGAAAAATTCAGTAAAGTATACCCCCAAACCGTGAGTTTATTGCTTGAAATTGCGCATGCGTCAGCCCGCGTTTTTGAGTGAGTGTGGACGACGCTGGATCTTCTCACCGGCTGCCATGATCGAACTAACAGCAGAAATTAAGGTAAGCAATTTTTACATGCTGTATATTGCGCAAATGCAATTGTATTTTTTGAAGTTTTGAGATATTACACTTCACTTGTATTAGGCGTTCGTTTGTTTAAAATGCAATTTCTTAAAATTAAAGTTTGAAACTGTCGCCGGCGTCACCGTGGCCCGGGACACACTAAGCCGACAGCAGGTGGAGCAACGTCGGCCACTCGGTCAGGCGAGTTGGTATTTTGTGTTCACGCGTCGGTTGGATGTGCCAAGTGCCATCGGTTTGGTGTATCCGGGGCTTTAGCTGTCTGCACAACTGCCGGTAAGCGGGGTTAGGTTGGTTTTGTTTTCGATACTCCTGACACATTCAGACGGTCCCTTACCGAGCATGAGGCGCCACGCAGCGCGAGCTCTCCCGGCAACTGTTAAACGCAGATTGCGAGGGCTTGAACGGAGCAGTGCTCGTAATGTCGAGCGAAAAAAATGAAAAAGACAGCTGTGAATTATAACCAGCTTTGTATATTTGTAGGAAACACAGTTTAGATATTTTAGGGTAAGAGGTTTTTGAGTTATTGCCGTCCATCACTGAACCTGTCAGGAATATCGAAAACAAAACCAACTTAACCCCTCTCTGCCGGTATGTGGTCGTTGTGTGCTTTTTACAAGATTAGTCAGCATGCAAGACTGTGTCTCACCGCTGGTTTTAAGGTTAGAAACTAGTCAACTCCAGCATTTACTAATAAGTAATATTGAATGGGAAGAGGATCAAAAATGAAAACATAGTGTATCCCACGAGTATGTGTGAAAACACCCACTGCTGCACTGCACCTATGTTTTTAACGAATTGTGGGATCATGCAAAACATCTTAGAACTGATTTTATTTTATATTTTATATTTTAGAACGTCAGTGCTTAATAAATGTTTTCATAATCTGGTCATATGTTTTATGAGGCATATTACATCTATGATGCTCATTAAATAAAGCATAGATATTAATATATGTAATTTTAATGCCTTTATTTTTGTAAATTAAGTACACAGTCTGTTATTTCTGCATAACTGACCCTTGTCAAACAGCCTTGATCAGGGAAGCAGAGATAAACTACCGTATTTCCCCAATTAATCGCCATTCTGAAAATAGTTCTTTTAAATGCCTGGGGTTATAATTCATTTTTGCGTATTAAACACCCACCCGAATAACCCCCAGTGGTGATTATATACATTAAATTGGGGTAAACACAAAATCAACTGTACAAAATTTAAGTGAGGTACATGTCTGAATTTCTTTTGTGTAATTTTCATTTTTATTTCTGTTGCAGGCAGAGTCTGTATATGTGGACACTCACTATTTGCCCTCTCTACAGTTTCTCTTGTCTGTCCCCCACAAGCAGAGACCCACTGATAGACCGCTGTTACCAGTTCTAGGGCTGTCACATCCGCACACGTCCACATCACAAGTGTATCCTGTAAAGGTATGTAAGTTTTCCAAATAAAATAAATCACATTGTCCTTAAAGGTCTGTAACGAAAGTCTTCAGTTATGGAAAAATGAAATGGAAATGCAATTTATAAAATAAATTAAAAAATGAATAAAACCTTCTCTAGCCAAAGAATTGAAGTGGTCAGTCTCAGCCCCTCTTTTGGTGGTTTTAAAAAAAGGTATTATTCACTGAGGCTCAGGTGAAAATATTTAAAATATATTTTAAATAATAATATTTTTTCTTCCAACTAAGATACTTTCATGTGATATATATGAGATCTGGTTTGTGATTTAAAATAACATTTTTGGTCCTTTTACTTCCTAGATCAAGGAGGAGCATCACAACAGTTTCGTTGAAGTAGACATTCTTGTGGAAGCTTGATGAGTACACACCAGGTTTTGCAGCTAATGCATGCCAAAGGAGGAGCAGCTAGTTGCAAGATGCATCCTCTGCTGGACAGTTTAAATTTATTTTATTTTTTTACAAATATATAATTATCGATATGAGGGAATTAAAAGTGAAATAATTTGTAAAAAATTGCTTTAAGTTGAGCTCTATACCAACTTAAACTACCTTTTAACATCAATGTGTAAATTGATTTTCTTTACTGCTTTATCCATTTGGGTCATGAGTAGCTTGAGACAACCAAGCATTTATCAGGCAAAGGGGCAGGGTTCACTCTGTACAGGTCGCCAGTCTATTCCTGGGCCAGAATTTGGTCTTAATATATGTAAATCACTCCCACACTAAATTGTGTCTCCCTACAGACACAGAACATTGAGGAAAAAAGAGATGCTGTTGTCTGCTGCCTCAGTAACTACCTTGGGGAAAGACAAGAAGATATGTTCCATGACTGGCAGGTATGTCATATTGATAACAGATTCTTGATCAACTCAAGTGATCCTCCTCTTATATCCCCCTTCTCCTTTTGTCTTCTACTCTCCTCTGCTCTCCTTTAGATAAACTGAAATATATTGAAACAGAATCTTAAAATAAAATTGTGTTTGCTTTTTGTTTGTTTCTTTTTAATGTAGGAATGTGAGGAGTACACAGACAAAACGATGAAGGAGATTGTGGAGCACAATTTGTCTATTGTGATCGGGGGAAAACAAGTGATGGAAGGATGGGGAAGCCAGAGGCATGCATACTGCTGGGACTCATATGCAATTAACATTAAATATCCAAAGGAGCTGAAGAACACGTTTGAAGCTTTTCAAAAACTTTGTTTTAGAAAATGATGGGGCAAAACCACTGATGAAGGTCCACAGCCTCAAAAATAAGCTCATGCAGTAGACATTTCTCCTCTTATTTGAAGAGGATCTTTTGTTTGGACATGCCTTGATGGAGTTGTAATGGAGTGTTTTATATATTTTTTTCTCTTCCATCATTTGCTTCACACACAGACAAAGACCCATCCACTGTCTCTCAGCCCTCTCCATTGCTCTATGTTTTCCCCCATATTGACAGAAAAGGAATACTAAAAGAAAGTGGCCTAAAGAATTTTGATCTCACCTACCGTCTTTTCTTCCCCATTTGTTTGTTTATTTTATTCTCATCCTATCTGCGAGAGTGAGAGTAAGGACAAAAAATAAAGAATTTTGTTTTACTTTTATCCGGATATTTGATACTGTACATGCACAAAAACAACCACAAGTCTGTGTGTGTGCTTTTGGCTTTTAAAATAGAATAAGTGACCTTTGAAGTTTTGTATGCAAGTAGCCAATTACCAGAAAAAACTTTTGAAAATGAGTATAGTGAGTTATAAAACAGGTTTATTTGTTCATTGTTGTGTGAAGCTGTTGTACTTTATTTAGTACTCTTTTCTGTGTTTTAATAATTTGGTGTCCTAAAACGGGTATATGTTTTATTATTCAACATTATTGACACATTTGATAGATCAGTGAGTTATAAAACAGGTATATACTTGAAATGTTGTGTAAAGCCGTTGTGCTGCACTATATTTTGAGTGTGTTTTAGGATTTTTTTGAATAAAACATTAAGTTGATAACTCATTTGAATGTCTTTATTGTAGAGGTACATTTTACCTTTTCTGAATAAGTAAGTGTTATTAAGTAACTGATATTAATAAACTTTGATTATATAGATAATTTTTACCCAATAAGTAGCTGTTGTATATATACATAAATGTGAGGTATATTTTACCCAATTTATGTAAGTATTTAATAACTTTTTACTTCAGATAGTTTTTACTCAATATATGGGATTAAATCTACCCAACCAAAGTCGATGCAAATTGTTACCTCAGATTTATTGGGTAAATTCTATAGATTAGTTTTTACAGTGTACCTATTGTCCTAGACCTATAGTCACAGTTGGACTGTGGGGGAAACCGGAGCACCTTGAGGAAACCCACGCCGACATGGGGAGAACATGCAAACTCCACACAGAATTGCCAACTGGCTCGAACCAGCTGTCTTGCTGTGAGGTAACAGTGCTAACCACTGAGCCATCATGTTGCCAATAATAATACAGTATTGTCGAAATATACAGTTGAAGTTATAATTATTAGTTCCCCTTTGAATTTAAATATTTCCCAAATGATGTTTAACAGAGCAAGGATATTTTCACAGTATGTCTGATAATATTTTTTTTCTTCTGGATAAAGTATTATTTGTTTTATTTTAGCTAGAATAAAAGCAGTTTTTAATTTTTAAACACCATTTTAAGGACAAAATTATTAGCCCCTTTAAGCTTTTTTTTTTCGAAAGTCTACAGAACAAACCATCGTTATACAATAACTTGCTTAATTACTCTAACCTGCCTAGTTAACCTAATTAACCTAGTTAAGCCTTTAAGTGTCACTTTAAGCTGTATAGAAGTGTTTTAAAAAATGTTTAGTAAAGTATTATTTACTGTCATCATGGCAAAGATAAAATAATATCAGAAATGAGTTATTAAAACTATTATGTTTAGAAATGTGTTGAAAAAATCTCTCAGTTTAACACAAATTGGGAAAAAAACAGGGGGGCTAATAATTCTGACTTCAACTGTGAATCAATTTTTTTGTGTGCATATTTTATCTCCTAAAATATAAATTTTATTTGTCCTGTTTTAAATGTTTTGTTTTATTTTTTGGAACATGAATTTAATGCATTAGTGCAGTTTTGACAAGGTGTGACTTGTTTTCCTGAAAATATGGTAATCAGTTATCAATAAGCTTTTCTCTAATGCGCAAACATACATTAATCATCCTCTATTCTTTTGTTTTAATTGATTTTAGCAGAAGTGAACTTTTACTTAATCTAATATTTTAATTTGGCAGTGCTAATATCAAAGGACAAACAGATACCTATTTTTTTCCTCTTTAAGTACACACACACATACATACACACACACATTAAAATGCAGTGACTCTCCTCTGGCTGTCTGCCACATTCAGTCCATCGCTCTATTCCTCTTTAGCCCAGCTGTCTTTGAGCACCATTGCGTCCTCTTTCAGAAACATGCAGCTCTTTACTCTGTCGTGAAATAACAGATGCAGCTTTGATGAATTGATTTGTTACGTTAAAGAATGATCTCTGACTTGCACAAAATTGTCTTCAAATGCTCTGGCTTGCACAAATGCCATATATTATTTCCAAGTAACCGCTTTCGTTTTGTCAAGCTTTGACATTTGTTGTAATTGCAAAAAAACAAACTTTAAAAACATTAAACATTATCTATTTTATATACCACTGAAGTCAGAATTATTAACTTTATATATATATATATATATATATATATATATATATATAAATTAATTTAAATAATAAGGTATGATTATTCAATAAAAAATATGATTTTATTATTATTATTATTATTATTATTATTATTATTATTATTATTCATTCTTTCTTTGATAATGTTAGTAATAATTTTATTCTTTGGTCTCAGTTTATTTTAAATTTAACCCAGCTTTAATTTTCCTATTTCCCTTTAAAGACACTTTAATTTATGGATGTGGCCATAATACAATGCTATAGTTTTTCTCAAATAAAACTGAACAGTACTCCTGGAATGGCTCTCCGAAAAAGCTTGACAGTTTATAATCAACTAAATTTCACCATTCATACACACAGAACATGTAGACTTTATATTTAAATTAGTTTGAGTCATTTTGCTGTTCATTATTCACACACATGTATCCATATCACAATTTGAATAACTAAACAGTCCTGGATTTGTTTTATTCACACTGTAAAAAAAAAAAAATCCTTTATTTTAAATAACGGCCATAAAATTACAGACATTTACTGTAAAACAACAGATGTTAAATAACAGAAAATTAGAGGAAATTGAGGAAATTCTATGATGTCCTCGCTGCAGCCCGCAGCTTGATACTTTAGGCGATTGTCAACTACGTAGCGGACCTTGTACCGCCCACTTAGGTAACACCCATGCTACTGAGATGGTTGGGTTTAAGGTAGGGGTAGGTGTAGGCTATTGTTCTTGTACCGCCCACTAAGGTAGCGCCCATGCTACTGTGACGGTTGGGTTTAGGATCGGGGAGGTGTAGGCGATCGTCAACGACGTAGTGGACCTTGTACTGCCCACTAAGATATCTCTCATGCTATTGTGAAAGTTGGGTATAGGGTAGGGGAGGTGTAGGCGATCATTCTTGTACCACCCACCAAGATAACGCCCATGGTACTGTGATGGTTGGGTATAGGGTAGGGGAGGTGTAGGCGATCATTCTTGTACCACCCACCAAGATAACGCCCATGGTACTGTGACGGTTGGGTTTAGAGGAGGTGTAGGCAATCGTCAACTACTTAGCGGACCTGGTCAACTACATCATCTAGCTGCTGGCTGCAGCAAAGACTGTCTCGAAATTTCGCCTTGTTCGTGTACCGGCCACTAGGGTAACGCCCATGCTACTGTGATGGTTGGGTTTAAGGTAAGGGGAGGTGTAGGCAATCATCAACTATGTAGTGGACCCTGTACAAACTACTAAGGTAACATCCATGCTCATGAGACTGTTGGGTTTAGGGTAGGGGGAGGTGTTGGTGATTGTAAACTACGTAGTGGATCTTGTACTAACCACAAAGGTAGCACCCATGCTACTGTGATGGTTAGGTTTAGGGTAGGGGGCGATGTAGGCGACCATCAACTACGTAGCAGACCTGGTCACCTACATCATCAAGCTGCGGGCTGCAACGAGGGCTCTCTCAAAGTTTCTGTAATATAATGTCCATTATTTTACAGTAAATTTCTGTAATTTAATGGCCGTTATTTATTTAACGTAAAATAACAGATGTTTTTTTTACAGTGCAGACAAAATCAGCCAAATTCTTTGACATTCTGCAATACACGTCTAGTTTGTATGACTGAACTCAGTACTGTAAAACATTACAGCACCATTAAGTTGTTTGAACTTATGTTTTCTCCTTCATGTAATCGTCACAACTGAAGTTTACATTTTCTGAAATGTAAATAATACATCATCACAGCAATTATGAAAGATGATATACAAAACCTTATTCTTAAGTTGAATCTGCTCATGTTTAGTTCAGTTAACTCATGGCGGTGAACTTTCATTTGAGTTTATCCAAATAAACGGTTTCACAGTGTGTGATTCCATCTACGTTTTCCGCTTCTCGAAAATCATAGGGTCATTTTTGCCCCACAAAGTTGAGCCGCATTGCATCAGTAAAGCTTGGAGGGTAGAGCAGGGAGAGGGACCCGTTCTCTTGCCAACAGCGCCTACATGTCTGGGTGGTGAGAGGCAAGTGCAAACCAGAGCTCTCTGGATGGGAGGTGTATTTGTGGAGGGGTATTTCAAAACCCTGGCACAGCTCTCTCTGTGGTCAGAGGCTCGATTCCGTAGCTTTTCGAGCTGCCCTCCGCCACAGTCACACGGCAAACCTGACCGAGCACAGCCAGTGGAAAAAGTGAGGAGCAGACAAACCTGTTGGCCATTAAACACCCTTGATCACGCAGGCGGTCCATAAAAGCCTTGCATTAAAATGTGTTCTACATGGGCCGTTTTGAGATAAAACCTGAGTGAATTTCTGCTAAATTATGAACACGCTTAATGCAGTTCTGTCACGTCCGTGTTGAGGTTTGTGAGCAAACATGCTTCGTCCCTGTGGACGAGAATTGTTGACACATTCAACATCAACATTAGCTTTGCCGTCAGTGGACTGACCTCGAGCCAAAGCCATCAACGATTTATGAATCTCGGCAAGCTGGATTCAAGATAATTTGTGTAGTATTTAAGTTTTAATGAGATGCGAGTTCAGACCTCAGCTTTAGCCGGTGACAAAAATAGGTTGGCGCTGTCAGGCCTCTCTTTTGATTAATGCTGTTTGGACACAGACGTACAACTGCTTTTCAGAGTAGAAAATTGTAGACATGATGATACGTGTCTTCTTTCATGTCTTCGTCTAGACCAATATCTAAAAACAAAAGTGAAACTAAATTGCAGCTGGGTCAACGACACAAGTTTTACGCCACCATTAGATTTTATTTTATCTATGGTGTAATGACCTTGTCATGGTTTCTTTGTGTCCACCTGAACAGTGAAAACAAATTGGGAGAGAAAAATGGTTGATAACAGGAAAGTCATGAAATGGCTTTGACAGAGTCCAGACCTAAGTAGTATAAAGTGTCAAAAAAATTTTTTTTACTGAGGTGGTCACTTTTCAAAACGTACGCATTTCATTTATACCTTCAAGGTACATATTCATACCCAAAAGTTGTTCATCATGTAGTAAAAATGCATAGCTTTTAGCTTTTGCAAAAATACTGCAGCATTGACATTTTGAAATTTTATTTTTGAGGTAGCAGACAGTATATATGGGACTATAGTGTCAAAAGAAGTAGTCAAAAGATTCCTAAATCTAAAGATAAATGATATATAAATGATAAATAAGTGCCGGAAAAAGGTCTGGTGTAAATTATATACATTTAAAGTTAGAATTAATAGCCTCCCTGAATTATTAGCCCCCCTGTCTATTTTTTCCCCATTCTGTTTAACAAAGTGCAGATTAATAGTTTTAATAACTCATTTCTGATAACTGATTCATTTTATCTTTGCCATAAAGACAGTAAATGATATTTGACAAGATATTTTTTTAACACACTTTTATACAGCTTAAAGTGACATTTAAAGGCTTAACTAGGTTAATTAGGTTAACTAGGCAGGTTATAGTAATTAGGGGCTAATAATTTTGACCTTAAAGTGGTGTTCAAAAAATTAATAACTGGTTTTATTCTAGCCGAAATAAAGCAAATAAGACTTTTTTCCAGAAGAAAAAATATTATCAGACATACTGTAAAAAATTCCTTGCTCTGTTAAACATCCTTTGGCAAATATTTAAAAATAAATGAAAGGGGGCTAATGATTCTGGCTTCAACTGTATGTCTAACAGTACAAAGAACAGTACAAACTTCAATTTTGTGTACATGTTACTTGGCTTGTATCTTAAGGAAAAGACCAAAACTTAAATATGGATGGTCCTAAAAAATGTAATACAAGTCTCAGGTGTCCACAGAATGTGTGTGTGAGGCTTCATTTTTAAACATCTCAACAACAAACCATCAAAACTACTGCATTAGTGTAAAAGCCTTGTCTCTTCTAAAATCTCAAATACGGTTTTCTGGGAGCACAAAGATGGTCACACAGAAAGCTGGCTTTACATAGCGCATTGCATATGTATAGCATCCTTTTTTGTATTAACTGACAAATACACACAAGGCTATGTCAAAAAACACAAAAACAACATGTAGTGTGTGAATGTAAACAGGTTAGGAAAAAATTGCACGTGCATCAGTATTTTAGATCTGTGAAATATCTTCTCTTGGACATAGAAATAGCGCGCTATTAAGGCAACTAAACCAGGTCTTGCTTGGTGTGCGGCAGGAATTATTTAAATTTGGTATATACTGGAATTCATATATAAGTTCAATTTGAATTTATTAAATGAGATAGCCCCTTGAGATGAATCTCATTTCTGAGGTGGTCTCAAAGAAGTACTTAAACAGAGTACAACACGTCATAACAAACATACAGCTAAACAAAACAAAACAAAACAAAACAAAACAAAACAAAACAAAACAAAACAAAACAAAACAAAACAAACAAGCAGCACATTTCACACTTACCACAGTCTAAAGCCTAAGCAAACAAAAACATATAATCAAAAGTACTAACAGTTTGATATGCAAATAATCAACACACATTTAAATTGAAACCAATATTAATAACAATTACACGTTGCTTCCAAAAAAAAAAAAATTAGTGCTGAAAAGAATTAATGTCTTAATTGATCTAAAAGAAGAAGGAAGATTGTTCCAATCAAAAGGAGCTTTGTATTGAAAGGACCTATGGCCACTTTCTGTTGTAATTCTTGGAACAAAAAAGTAATTTTGTTGCACATGTCGAGGAGAATATGAAGAGGTAAATGCAACAGAAACTGCTTTAAATAAGAAGGGAAACTTAAATAAACACATTTAAAAAGAAACAAATACCAATGACATTGTCTACAGAACTGTGGTCGAAGGAAACCTACATAGAGAGTTGGAGACAGTATTTAAAGGTTTTAAATTAACTTACATTTTACATTGCATTAACTTACAAAGGTTTTAAATTAACTTAAATTGACTTGGCTATTTTGTGTCTGACACATTAAATATTGCCTTTTAAAATACTGATTTATTTTAACATTTATTTTAGCATTTAAGGTCGCTGGTTCGATTCCAGCTCGGAGCGGGTTGGGTGGCGTAGGACCGGCTGTGACCCAGATGGGAGTGACGATTAGGGGGGTGAGTGGAACGGAGGTCAGCTAGTAGGGGCTGTGCAGGTTAAACCTCACTCCTCTGACCTCTAAAGGTGTTTTAGCGACAGATGCTAGAGGCCACAGTCTTTAGCTTCCTCGGTAGAGCAACCCACTCTCATGCGGAAGGTTGCTGGTTCGATACTAGCTCGGAGCGGGTTGGGTGGTGTAGGACCGGCGGGGTTGCACTTTCATTTGATTGAAAAATAAAAAAAAAACATGACTGGTGTAACATGCTTTTTTCGCTCAGAGTTTACCCTTTTTCAAATGCGAGCACACAGCGCGCAATGGCAAAAACACGAGGTGTGCAGGGCTCCGCAAAACGCTCATGGCCGTAAGTAAACCATTTAAAAGATGCCCATCTCAACGCAAAAAGCGCATTCGCTGTGATCGGCTCCTTATGTAGCCAAAATTTAAACATATAAAATAATATTATTTAATCATTTAACTGATACCCTTTATCGGTTAAAACGCACCCTTTTGGTTAACGGTTAATCGGTTATTATGAGCAGCCCTAAAATAATATCAGCGTAATCTATTAAATATTCTCAATCAATAATATTCTTTAATGAATATTCAGTAATCAAGGTGTTTGAGGAAGTTGCTTATTTAAGGATAGCTCTATTTGAAGTAACTTTGTGCACTGGTACTTTGCAAATTTTTTAATGTTTAAACAACATTATTGTGCACTAAAGGAAGTTCAAATGGTAAAACGCATAATAGTTTATTAAGCAGTAAAAACTGTATTGTTAAAATCTTGTAAAGGATCATGTCAAGCTACTTTTTCATACATTTCTTCAAGCCAATTTTGTATGACCATGACATTTTTACTTCATGCACCCATAAACTGAAAGTTAAACTCTTAAAGGGATCGTTCTCTGCAAAAACACCCCAAACTTTCTTCCAAACCTGCTTGAGGTTCTTTTCTTCTTTTTTTTTCAGTAGAAGATATTTTGATAAATGAAAACGATAGTCATTTACTTCCTTTTTTAACATTTCAATTGGTTTTAGATATTTTGAAGAATGTTGAAAACCTGGACCATTGAAATTGAAAAAAAGGGAAGCCAATAGCTTTGGTTTCATCCTTCAAAAAAATAAATTTTACCACTCAAGCATAGGTAAATGGTGTGTAAATTTTCATTTTTGAGTGAACAACCCCATTTATATTAAATTATTCTCATTGGAAATGTGTATTCAAGTCATCGTATGTACGAACTCCATTTTAGTGTCTTTTTTGAATGAATGAACAGATCCAAAATGAGCATCACGTCATGGGTCTACACAGAGTATCACTTGCAACACAATGGTGGCCTCTTCGGTAGTCATTGTCCTGACTCAGTATTGTTTTACAGGGCCTTGCCTGCTTTGTCTTCTGTCCAGTCGTGTAGGTGTCCTCTTCTCATATCTCCACCAACAGCCGTACGGCTTGCAAGAAATGTGGCGGCGCTCATGTATCAAGGTCCTTCACCTTGTTAATTAGCTGGAGGGTGTGCAGGAGTGTCTTTAATTACTGTCTCTCTCTGTAATTGGCCAAGTACGCGAGACAGTCGCTTAGTGACAGTCATTGCGGTCGTCTCTGCTAGCTTTCTTTTTTATGAAGTAAGATCTTCTCGCAGCAGGTTCCCATAGTGACAGCGAAGGCCTGTGGTTACTGCACGTTCAGCAAGATTTAATTCTCCCTACCGCATTCACAAACCTTTGTACGGATAATCTTAGACTTCCTTCGTGCTGGTGATCAGTAAACATGTCTGGAGATTGCTAATCTGGGCCTTCTTATGGGGTGTGATGGATGGAGACGGAGACGCCATCTGGCCAAGCTGAGGTCTGATCTGGATGGTTTATTCCGGTCTTAGGGCCTCTACTATTCAGGCAGTAGGATTAGAAAGTGCCTAGATTTCTACACACAGTTTGCCGCTTCAGTGTTTCGCTCCTGAGAGTTGCTGGGATTTGGCTGCTGATTAATAAGGATGACATTGGCGAAAAGCCAAAACTAGATTAATTGAACTAGTTTTGTCGATGCCTAAGCTTCTCTTCTTGACCAGGACCATGAAGAGGAAGAAATTAGGGACGCGACAATCAGTCCATTTAGTCAAAGAAAGTGGATAATGAAAATAGTCAACAACGAGTTTCATTATTGCTTAGATGCCTATGCCTGTGCTGTGGGAACCTCAGTCAAAGAGGGTACTGGAAAATGGCTTTTTAAAAGTGATTACAGTGGTCCCTCGCTATAACACGGGTCCCTTTTCACAGCCTCGCAGTTTAGCGGATCTTTTCCGTGCAGTTTCACATGCTCTTTTTCTACAGTGCTATGTTTTCTGCATCCAGACTGGCTGTTGACCATTGTCAATCAATCTCCTCTGTGTCGTGTCTCCTAAATCTTTGATCACTAGTATGACTCTAAAGTGCTGTACTGTAAGTTTGCAAGTTTTCTCCCGACAATGTCGACAAAACGTTCTGCACCATCAAAGGCACATACGGTAGGAAGATACCCTCACACAAAAAGTTGAACTTCTGGACACGCTAAAGGCTGTAGGATGCCATTACAAGATAAATAAATAAAAAACTAATGGTTTTGATCTTTGGCTTTATATATTACTGACTATTTTGTGGATTTCGCCTATTGCGGGTTATTTTTAGAAAGTAACTCCCGCGATTAACGAGAGACCACTGTACTTGCTTCATGTCTTGCGTTACAAACTTCTCTTGAAAATTGTGACAAAACTAACAACAATATCTTTGTGTAAAATAAAATAAGATTTATAAATAAGATTTTATTTTATAAAACAAGTAACAGGCGAGGCAGTGGCGTAGGTAGTGCTGTTGCCTCACAGCAAGAAGGTCGCTGGGTTGCTGGTTCGAACCTCGGCTCAGTTGGCGTTTCTGTGGGGAGTTTTTATGTTCTCCCTGCCATCGCGTGGGTTTCCTCCGGGTGCTCTGGTTTCCCCCACAGTCCAAAGACATGCGGTACAGGTGAATTGGGTAGGCTAAATTGTCCGTTTATGTATGAGTGTGTGTGTGGATGATTCCCAGAGATGGGTTGCGGCTGGAAGGGCATCTGCTGTGTAAAAACTTGCTGGATAAGTTGGCGGTTCATTCCGCTGTGGCAACCCCGGATTAAGAAAGGGACTAAGCCGACAAGAAAATGAATGAATGAAAAACAAGTAACAGCATTTTTATGTACTATACAGTAGGGCTGCACGATTCTGGCAAAAATGTGAATCACGATTTTCTTTGCCTAAAATCAAGATCACAATTCTTTCTCACGATTCTGTAAAATAAAGGTTAGTATGATTAGCCTATTATTATTGTTAATTCTCAAACATAGTAAAACAACAATAAAAATATTAGGCCTGTGTGTAGATCTACTGTTGCTTAAAATGCAAAATGTTGTACAGTCATTATGGTGGACTTGAACTGACTTTCAATATGTCCTGTTTGTTAATTCACAGTAAAATGATGATATCCGATTATAACTATTCATAATTATAAAGTTGATTTATTATGTTTGAGACTTGTGCTTGTCAAAATTCGAATTTTGTCATCAGATTCCTTCTTGCATTAGATTTAATATTATATATAGGCTAGGGTTGTTATACTGAGACAGTAAACATTTATTTTTATGAAAGAAAAAATATATCAAATGCTTGTCGTAATCATAACTCTAAAATGCGTCATGATCATTTAAATGATGTGCACACAGGTTTTACTTTCACTTTCGAGTGCGGCTCATGGCTGCTGTCTCTGTGAGAAAAAAAAACACATATATGCAAATCAAACCTCCCGCACGACCCTCAAATGATCGCTGAACGTTATTTACAACTTCATTACCTGTTATCCACAGCCTATGCAGCTTCTGTTAACTAAAGTAGGCGTCATATGGTCACTCACGCATTCTCGGCAATGTTGCCAGATTGGGCTGTTTTTCTGCCCGATTGGTCGGTTTTCAATTATTTTTGCATAGGTGGTAGTGTAAAATTGGGCGTTTTTTTAACGGTGTGCCCGCCTGCCCTAGTCTTCACTTATAAACCTGTTATGATCCCCCAAAGAGGTGCCATAGCCCCTGTTCTCCACATACGAACGCTTACAACAGTTGGGATCTCCCAACGAGACTACAGATTGTTGGGCGGTGCTTTTAAGTTTTAAGCGGTCCGTGGCATAAGAACCATAGGCAAATGCTAAAGGTGCTGTATATCCAGGGGGGCGCCAGAAAGGAGCGCGGTTCAGTTGGTTTTGTTTTCGATATTCCTGACACACTTTCAGTTATAGACGGCAATAACTCAAAAACCACTTACCCTAAAAAGATCTAAAGTGTGTTTCCTACAAAAAGACAAAGCTGGTTATGTTTCACAGCTGTCTTTCTTTTTTTTTCGCTCGACATTACGAGAACTGCTCCGTTTAAGCCCTCGCAATATGTGTTTAGCCGGAAGAGCTCGCGCTGAGAGGGGCTCTCAGTAATGGACCGTCGAAAAAGTGCTTCTTTTTTTTTGTATCTTTTTTTTTGCTCAGCTCAGCGCGAGCTCTCCCTGTTGTGAGGCCTTAAGTAAGTGTTTGCGTGTGTGTGTGTGTGTGTTTGTTTCTTTGGTGCTGTCTATGTTTGTATATGTGTTTGAATGAGAGAGAGTGTGGTACTGTGTGTCTGTGTGTTTATACAGACAGCTTGTTATAGCCACCCCCCTAAAATATAACACTGTATATGGAAAGCATCGTCAATGCACCGTGATGCACCGAGATATCGAATTGAACCGAATCGAAGGCACGATAATTGTAACCGAACCGAACCATGAGACCAGTATAGGTTCACACCTCTAATTTGAAGGTTGCTGTGAAGATTTGTGCGACTGCCATGCTTCTCTCCTGACCTTGAAAATATAATCTCAGAAGAGATTGTGATCTTTTTTCGATTAATTGTGCAGCCCTACTATACAGTATATCATCAAATGCCTGACAACTGCCTTGTGTGTACACTGTAACAAAATGTAGCGAAAAGTACTACAAAACAGTTATAGTTTGTTTAAGATGTTTACACGTCTATTCTGCTCTTCAATAATGCAATCTTAATTCGATTTCTGTTTAGTTTAATTATGACTTTAGTCGAATTGTAAACATACTCACTTTCGAGAAACATGCTTCCACTTCAATTCCAAACACGTATTATGTTGCAATGCCAACTGTAAAGATATTAACCAGCTAGCGAGAAACTTTGAATTTAGCTTTAGTCAAAGCTAATATGTATTCGTTCTTGATACAGTGGTCCTGTGGACAGAATCCCACTCTCATTTGTCTTGATTTTGACATGAAACATTGCTATTGTCCACAGTGAGCAACTCTTCCCTCATGTCTGGTCCACCCAGGGAGGGATCCTCCACTGCTGATTTAGGTCATGGTAATGGTGGAGTGTGTTGAAGAGTGTGAGTGCTGATGTGTCAATGGTTCCCGCTGAGCTGACAGCTTCACTGCTCAAACACCTCATCCAGAACAGAGCGACGTCTGAGGGGCTTAAAACTGTGTGTCTCAGCCCTCCTCCTTTCCAGACCACCTTCTTCAGTCACTGTGTATTCCACTGAAGTAGTTTTGTCATTTCTGTAATACTAGAACAAAAGCTGTAGTTCTGCTACTCTTTCATGAAATTTCAGATGTTGGAAAAGAATGGGGAGGCTTTCATTATTGGTTTGATTGCCTGGTCCAAACTCTGACCTTTCCCTTTTTTATTGTGTTCACGCTGTGGTTTTTAATTCTAAACCATCATGGTACATTTCTGTCGTCAAGTGTAGCAGCTGTTTAACCCATTCCACTGGTAACAGCTGTGTTTTGATAGATGCTTGCTCACCTGGTTGTTACAGTTTGGATTTTGAATGCTGTGTTAAGCTTATAAATGATGGCGGCACAGTGGCTCAGTGGTTGGCAGCTAGAAAGTCCCTTGTTTGAGTCCCGGCTGGGCCAGTAGGAGTTTCTGTGTGGAGTTTGCATGTTCTCCCCATGTTGGTGTGGGTTTCCTACAGTCGCTCTGGTTTCCGCCACAGTCCAAAAACATGCACTATAGGTAAATTGGATAAACTGATGTGTTTAGGAGTGTTTCCAAGAATTTTTTTGTGGCTGGAAGGACATATGTATAAAGCATATTAGTTGGCAAAATAGTTGGCGGTTCATTCTGCTGTGGTGACCTCTGAAATAGAGACTAAGCTGAAGGAAAATAAATGAATGAGTTTAAAAAGAGCCAACACAGAACTCTTAACTCTTTGGTTGAATGCAAAACAAAGGTTCAGAAGGTTCTAGAATACTGTGTTCACACTAATTGAAATCAGTTCCTTACCGAACATTTCATTTACATAAAATTGATAAAAACAGCTCGGTCACTTTCGCATGATGTTGCACATTTGAGACATTTAAAATAGTTTATGTCAGCATTGTGGTAGGCTTGTGGGTCAGTGAAAAATGAGGACTTCAGAATTCATTCATTCATCCATTTTCTTTTCGGCTTAGTCCCTTTATTAATCTGGGGTCGCCACAGCGGAATGAGCCACAAACTTATCCAGCATATGTTCTACGCAGTGAAGGCCCTTCCAGCTGCAACATATCACTGGGAAACATTCACACACATACACTATGTACAATTTAGCTTACCAATTCACCTATACCACGTCTTTGGACTTGTGGGGAAAACCGGAGCACCTGGAGGAAACCCACGCAAACACGGGGAGAACGTGCAAACTCCAGACAGAAATGCCAACAGTCCCAGCTAAGGCTCAAACCAGCGACCTTCTTGGTGTGAGGAAATCGTGCTACTCACTGTGCCACAATGAAGCCGACTTTAGAAGTGTCCTTTTCAAATGATTTGGGTAAAAGAAAGGTTTAGGTGTTTCTTTCACTATAAAAAATACTAGGTTCCACACAACCTATTTGTGTTGGGGCAACATGAAGGAATAGGGAATATGCCGAGCTAGTGTTGTTCCCATACTGATGAACTTCCGGTGACCTGTTATTGTGAATTTTTTCCATTTTATACGGTTCCTTTTACAGCATCGATTTTGTAATGTAATAAAAATACATTCAGTTAAATAAACTTTGCCATTCATTTAGTTGTTCAAGCGTAAAATGAGACAAAAGGTCGTTTACTCGCACGCGCCTGTCAGAATCGGCAGGCTAGCGCAGAAGCTCTATTGAATATACTGGGGTAAAATAAATGCTCAAATTATAAAGACATGGCGAGGGGAAATGTTATTTATTGCAATGCTTCTTGTACAATCTGAGACCCACTTTATATCGGATATCACTCCGCTGATCTTTAAAGTAAACAGACCTTAAATGCGCCGTTTTTTGAATTGGCATACAGTTCACAGTAAGCGCTTAACCCAGGTTACTGGCAAACTAAAAGTCCTATAAGTATGCTTCGGCATATACCCTATTAAGTTAACTAATTAGCTTTCTACAAATTTAAGTGAATTAAACATAAAACAATTGAGTTGTCCCCTCTCAAAAAACAAGAATTGTGTTGTTTCAGCTTATTATATAATTATAAGTAATTTAAACAAACAGCAAACATCATTTTTTGAGTGTCGTTTTCTGCAGGTTTAGTTTTAGACTAAACCTGTTGTCCACTGTATTTGTTTGCAATTTGTTTTTGAAAAATTGATACAACTTTTTTTATTTGGCAATATTTTGATTATCAGCTTCCAAATGTAAAGAGTAAGTATCCGCCAATCTTTCTATCAGTGCATCCCAAACTCAATTTATTCTGTAGGCTGGGCTAGATTGTTTACTGTAATTTAGTATTTAGTTTTGGCATTAACTGAAGATTTTGCTCTGAGAGAAAAAACCTTATTCCTCTCCTCTGTTTGAATTGGATGCGAGTCAAATTTTTTTAAATCATCAAATATGTATAAACTTTTTCTTAAAATGTGCCTTTAAAATATAGAAACAAAAACAGTGCAATTTAGGACAACCAGACTCGCTTTGTGATGCTGTTGTGGCATCACTGGACAATGTAAACAAACAGATAAATGTGCTTTTTCTCTAAAAATGGGCTTTTTTGTTCATTAAAATGGGAGAAAACTGCTCCTGAAATGAGACAAGGTGCTGAAGCGGGGAAGAAATAAAACCCATGACTCATGCATTCGTATGATTCATTCTGTTTTCCTTCATTACTTGTTTACTCCCTGTGTTTTGATCCTCTTCTCCCGCTTCGTTGATAAGCCGAGCCCTCGTCGCATTGGACCGCTTCATTGCTTTTGTGCTGTTCAAGTGTGTTTACGAGCTTTTCGTTTATTTCTGCACAGCAAAGCTCTTGGTGGAGTGTGTCTCTGTGCGCGTCCTCCACATGCGGTTTATGTTTGACGTTCTGGCGCCGATCACCACGTCTTTGTTCTTTTGTGTGGTGTGTGTGTTTGTTTAGTGTGCTTTAGCGGTGGCATATGTCGAGCTGCTAGTGTAACGTCACAAACGTCAGTAAATAAGCGTCAGTCAATTGCATGACAGTAAGGCACTGTAGTTTCTGCCTGTCGGGCCAGTGGGCCAGCCAATGTTTTCTTCTCTCTCCCTCCAACTCCCCCTTTTCTTTTTGTCCTATTTCATGTCCCAAATGGCGTCGGCAATGCTGAGGGGAGTCTCCAAATACTCATTAGTGCATTACTGAAGTCTGGAAGTCTGCCAGCCACTCAGACGTGAGCCTGCGATGTATTCCTTTGGAACTTACATGGAGGGTGGGAGGAAAAGAGGTCTGGAATTAGCTCTGAGAATAGAGCTGCACAATATTAGAAGAAACTGACAATGCAATATTTTGGTTTTCTGCCATAGGTGATATGAAAACAATTTCACTCTATTAGTTTTTTAGAAATGGTTGATAATTTTAGTCTGATTAAATAATAATAATTACTTACATTTATATAGCGCTTTTCTGGGCACTCAAAGCGCTTTACACGATGGAGGGGGAATCTCCTCATCCACCACCAGTGTGCAGCATCCACCTGGATGACGCGACGGCAGCCATTTTGCGCCAGACCACACACCAGCTGATTGGTGGAGAGAAGACAGAGTGATGAAGCCAATTGAATATGGGGATGGTTAGGAGGCCATGATGGACAGAGGCCAGTGGGCAGATTTGGCCAGGATGCCAGGGTTAAACCCCTACTCTTTTCTAAGGACATCCTGGGATTTTTAACGACCACAGAGAGTCAGGACCTCGGTTTAACGTCTCATCCGAAAGACAGCACTCACTGAGCAGTATAGCTTCCCCGTCACTATACTGGGGCATTAGGACCCACACAGACCGCAGGTTGGGCGCCACCTGCTGGCCTCACTAGCACCACTTCCGGCAGCAACCTAGCTTTCCAATGTGGTCTCCCATCCAGGTACTGACCGGGCGCAGCCCTGCTTAGTTTCATTGGGCGACCATGTGAGAGTTGCAGAGAGCTAGCTGCCGGCATGCCGATTTGGTTTTCCCCATAAAATGTGATAAACAATTTACAATCATATACATAAATATAATAAATCAAGATACAAATGATATATAGAGAGCTTTTCTGTGGATTCTAATAGTATTTGTTTGCATAAATTGAACAATCAAATGTAAATTTGTCCCTGGACCACAAAACTAGTCTTAAATTTCATGAGTGTATTTGAAGTAATAGCCAACATTCATTTATTCAGAAATTTTCCTTTTGCTTAGTCCCTGATCTTTAGGGGTCGACACAGCAGAATGAACCACTAATAGCTAACAACATGAGTCAAAATTATACTTTCTTATGTCAAAAATAATTAAAATATTCAGTGAAGATCATGTTTTTCTTGACAGCATTTTGTATATTTTTCACTGTAAGTATATCAAAACTTCATTTCTGATTAGTAATATGCTTTACTGATGCTGCGCTCACATCAGACGTGGATAAAGCGTCAAGCATGAGTAATTTACTTGTTAAGTCAATGCAAAGACGCAAATAGACATTGCACAATTTGCGCAAATGAGGTTGTGCGAATGACTTGATTCTCGTGAATGAAGCAGCGTGAGTTTTGGGTGTTTTTAGGCGAATCGCTTGAGTTGGAAAATCTGAACTTCAGCAGACATTCATGCTGTGTTAACCAATTATAAGCTTGCTCTTGTAGGGATTATGAAGCAGTGCCTTTTGTTGGTGTCCCGAGAATCCTCTTGCCGACACCTGACAACAGTTCATCAAACTGGGCTCGGCTCAGTCAGAAGAACAGCAGAAAGCCTTCATCATCCAGGTATAGTTTATGGAGGAGTTGATGAACTCACAGAACTGGGTGCACCTCTGAAAGGATCTAGTGGACTCTAGTGGACCGCACTACTATTCTCTCAATAAAATCAATGTTAGCCATTTAGCAACAAAGCTACAGTCACTGGGCAGACAGCAGCCCTGCCCATGAAGTGAATCCATGTCTATTGTGAAATGATTTTGACGCGCGAATGAATCAAGTAAATTCAAAATGTTTAAATGTCTATTTACTCGCGAATGGCTTGAGTTATTTGTGCGTGCCACGTCTGGTGTGAACACAGCATAAGAACTTTAGACAACTTAAAAGACATTTTTTATTCCTTTTCCATTTTTTTATTCTGGACTACTTTCATCAATTTAAATTTTGAAAAAGGTCTGGAATTAGAGAGTAGAGCTGCACAATATTAGAAGAAACTGAAAACTAAAAATAGTTTTATAATAGCTAGAATAAAATCAGTTTTTCATTTTTTAAACACCATTTTAGGGACAAAATTATTAGCCCCTTTAAGCTATATTTTTTTCTCGATAGTCTAAAGAACAAACCATCAATATACAATAACTTGCCTAATTACCCTAAATTGTCTAGTTACGCTGATTAACCTAGTTAAGCTAATAAATGTCACTTTAAAGAGCCCATATTATGGGTTTTTGAAAATTCCCCTCCATGTAGTGTGTAACACAGCTCTAAGTGAAGTGAAGTATCCAGCTAAGGCTTAAATCTGTTAGTGTACAGTGTTTAAAACGGTTGATTCATCTATAAAAGAGTCGACTCATAGTGCTTCAAACGAGTCGCCTTGATACCGATTCATTAGGTGTTTCGCCATGACGTACGAACGAAACCAAGTTATTCACGTGCACGCGCAAACCCGGGAGATTTCAAACCTGAGGCCCCGCCCTCTGACGCAGAAACCCAGACACACACACACACCCACAAACACACGCACACCCACAACAACACGCACACAAACATGCCGGTCGATTGAAGTCACACTGCAGATGGATATTATATTGAGTCTCTTCCCAAAGATGAAACATCAGCATTATAACCAAGCAATTGGAAACTACTGGAAACTTCTGGAAGCTACATGCTACAAAGAATACTTCATCTGAGTTTGTTAAAGGAAGGATCAGTAAAGAGTAACTTACAGATGGACATCAGGATGGGTTTCTTCCTACATTTCTCAAGTGTAAGCACGTGCGGTTAAAGTTGTTGCCTCGTTTACTCTAGCTTGCAAATGTATTTAGTTGTGATTTGTTACTTGTAACCGCGTGTACTGTATCAGGTTAACTGGCTATATTCTCTTATCGCGTGCAAAGTCACGTTTAAAACGCGACGCGTGCTGCTTTGTTTATGGAGCTCCGTGGTAGAGGTCTGCATACCCGCGGCTGTCCCCGCGCCAGATTTCTGCGGCGCAGGAATAAATTTCCGAATAAATCGCGGGAGCGGTCGGTAACGGGTTTAATTTGGGACGGGAGCCGGCTGTCTAGCAATATCACGGATATTGCTATGCGAATGAGAAAGAGAGAGTCTGCTTGGTGTTTGTGTGTGTGTGTTAGTGCGCACACGCGCGTGAGAGAGAGAGAGAGAGAGAGAGAGCGAGCGTGAGCTTTGTGTGCTTGGTGTTCTGTGTGTGTGTTTATACAGACATCTTGGCTGTCTGGACTGTATAGCTGGGTGATTTTTGGTAGTGTTCTCCCCCGCTCTAGCGGGATCGGGCGCGGCGGGCAGAAAATGGAGCGGGTTCTCAGGTTAAAACCTGCCGGGTGCGGGCGGAAGTGGGAGCGTTGTCGTCCGGAGGTGTGTGTGTGTGTGTTTTTCTGTGTGTGTGGCAGCTAAAATCCACGCCTACACTATCGAGCGTGTATGAACTGTGATTACTTTTTATATTGCGGATTAGCTATTGGCCATTTCACTCTCTGACTGAAGGCAGTCGACCAATCGCGACAGACTGTCATCGGTCCAATCAGCGCAGATTAGCTTCGCGCTAAGGAGGGGTTTGGGAACAAATGAATCACTGGACGATTCATACGGGAGTCGCTGGGATAATTAGGTAAAAATAAATGCAGATAACAAGACCATGAAAGTGTTTTTTGACCTTGCATGCATATTAGACTGTTGTTGGAGACCCTTACAACCAAGATATGACCCTATTTCATGTATAATATGGGCTCTTTAAGCTGTATAGAAGTGTCTTGAAAATATGTAGTAAAATAATATTTACTGTCATCATGGCAAAGATAAAATAAATCAGTTATGAGAAAAGATTTATTAAAGCTATTATGTTTAGAAATCTGTTGAAAAAAAAATCTTCTCTTCGTTAAAAAGAAATAGGGGAAAAAAAGAAAAAAGCGGTCTAATAGTTATATAAGGGATATGAATACCAGATGACTTGTCATTGTAAACTCATTGTAAACTGATTGGGATTGTTTTTAAGGAAATGCCTTTGCATAAAATGTAACAAACAATTTATAAGCATAGATAAACATAGCAAATGCAAAGATACAAATACAATTTACAAATCTTAAATAGTATTTGTGTGCAGAAATTAAATAATCAAATGTAAAATATGAAAATATGTATATACACACAGATATATATGACATATTTGTGATACAATTTGACCAGATGACTAGAATAGCTCTGTTTGGAAATAATTGATCATTTTAGACGGATTTGGGATGTTTTTTATGACTTTGGATAAAATGTGATAAATACTTTACAAGGATATATAAATATAATAAATGCAAAGACACAAATGAAATATACAGAGGTTCAAAGTTTCCTGAGGATTCTAATATTATTTGTGTGCAGAAATTGTGAAATTCGATCCTGGAATTTGAACTAGTTTTGATTTTCATAGATATATTTGTAGGAATAGCCAATAACATGAGTTATAATGATACAGTATTCTTTCAGCAGTGGTGTCCAAACTCGGTTCTGGAGGGCCGGTGTCCTGGAGAGTTTAGTTGCACCCAAAATCATACACACCGGAACCAGCTATTTAAGCTCTTAGTAGATATACTAGAAACTTCCTGCAGGCGTTCTGAAGCAAGTTGGAGCTAAACTCAGCAGGACACCGGCCCTCCGGGACCGAGTTTGGACATGCCTGCTTTAATGTCAAAAATGACTCGTATATGCCACAGACGATCACGTCTCATGATTTTCTACCATAAATATATCAACACTTAATTTACGATTAGTGATTGCTAAGAATTCAGATTGCTGAGAACTTTGGAAAACTTTAAAGACAATTTCTATTCAATATTTAGATTTTTTTAATCCTTACACTCCAGATTTCCAAATAGTTGCATTTCGACCAGACATTGTTCTATCCTATAAATTTATGGAAATCTTATTCATTCAGCTTCCAGAATATGATTTTCAAACATCGACCCTTACGACATCCAGGGTCTTTATCGTGTAAATAATTAAGCACAATTAATCTTTGTTGAAGTTACTGACGTTATAAGTTTTTGTGCCCAAATGGTTTTAACTCACTTAAAATGCATAGCCAATCACAACCCTTAAAAACACTTCACTCTAATATGGCTAAACTTTGCAATGACTCCACAAATCACACACTTTCTGAACTGTGGTGCCTGCTCGACTATAATTTAGATCTTGCGATGTGACCATTGCAGTGTCAATATAAAATCGATATATATTGTGCAAAAAAAAGTCATGTTTTTATTCTCCATCTCGATCATTGGCTCTAATTCTCTTCAAGATGAGCGTCTGTA
Organism: Danio rerio; assembly: GCF_052040795.2. Lineage (NCBI taxonomy): Eukaryota > Metazoa > Chordata > Actinopteri > Cypriniformes > Danionidae > Danio > Danio rerio. Next base: position 13,603,862 of record NC_141029.1, read on the forward strand.
TGCTTCTGTTGTGCTTTAAAGGGCACGGCTAAGCTTATTTTGGTTTTAACTTCTTCCCTTTGACATTTTCCACTTCCTCGTCACATCAGCAGATGAAATATGAATCAGCAAAGATTAAACCTGCGGTTTCTCCATTGAAAAGCAGACAAACGGCAAGTGTCTATGTGTGTTTATGTTTTTTTGAAAGGGGAAGGGTGTTAAAAAAGAGCTCGGTGTGTTTATGGTTAAGGCATGCAATCAGATTCAGCGTCGTCAATCAGGAGGAGCAAGCGCTCGGCGTGAGCTCACATTTCACACCGTAAAAGCAAAAAGGTGGGCTTCTGCTAACAAAGCTGCATATTAAACCTCCTCTCTCTGGAAAGAGTCTCGTTTTTCTCTGTGTTCATTTTTTTGGCACAGGTTGTTTATATTTAAGCCAGTTAAAGTGTTTACTGGTGATGCTTGGTTGGAAATTGTGTGTGACTGTGACCTGCTGGCTAACAAAAGTGGGGATGTGCGTAAAAGTGTATATTATGAACGTTTTGTTTGTTAGTTATTGGCGACAGATGCCTTGCGTCTGGCAACAACTGTGTGTGTGTCACACAATTATGGGAGGCAATAACAGCCAATCATTTTGATGGCAGGCTTTTACTCATTTCACAATGACCTGATTGGTTTTGCAGATGCATCGTGACTTTTTTTTGCGCAGTAATTTTGTTAATTATATGGAGACGCCTTGAGGCAGGTAGCTTTTTCTTAACTTTTCTCATACACTGAAAAAAAAATATGTCTGCTAAATAGTTGCAAACAATTTATGTGTTGAATTTAAACAAACAAATAAAATTTAATAATGTTCAACTTCATTTGTTTGTTTAAATTCAGCCCAAATAAAAAGTTCACAACCACTTAACTTAAATTTGTTTTGTAAATCCAAGGAATTTACATTGAATATTTTTAGAGCAAAAAAGCGGTGCAAGAAGTGCATAAAAAGTCCTTCCGTTTAATAGTTTAGATAGCAAACAAAAAATATTTAAAACATTTATACTTTGACACTTTGTACTAGTTTACACATTTGTCAGCAATACTTTAAAAATATTTTAAAACATAAAAATAAAATAGTTTATGATGATCACTTTTACAAATATACATTTATATAGGAATTTTTTTTTTTTAATTTTACATGAATATACAAAACGTGTCATGGTGAGTAAAGACATTACAGTATTAACAAATGGGATAATACTGTGACTGAATCCTGTAACCGTAACTGATATTCAATTTAATTATTAATAATTTTTGCTGCTTGTTGTCTTGGCGTTATAAAATAAATTTTAAATACAGCTTTTACTGTATTTTAAATTACATTTTTAAATGACATATTTACATTTTAAATAAATAAAGAAAGAAAGAAAGAAAGAAAGAAAGAAAGAAAGAAAGATTGCACATTTACACATTTATTCAGTAATTGTATTGCCATCGTAACTTATGATTATTTATTCTTACTACATTAAAAAGATATCCACTTCAGTGTAGTGCATATGTTTTTTCATTGGCTGTTTTTATAATTCAGTTTCCAAAATTAGCTTACAAATACAAGAAATCACTAATTAAGGCACTAAGCTGAAAAGAAAATGAATGCATCACTAATCAGTTCCTAAATTGCTCATTGGAAGTAAATGTAATCAGACTCCCTTCCTTATTTATATTTTATATAATATGATGGCCGTATATTTTATATTTATAAAATTATATTTCATTTATGACAATTATTATAGACTTTCTATAAGCTACAAGTCTCTCATTCAGTTTTTTCCTCAATAATCTACTATAATGTTGTCAGCCTATTCATAGTCCTCACGGATTCGGGAACAGGTCTCAATAAACCTTCTTAAACGTGAGTCACTGGCGTCTGGATCTTTACTTTTACAGCCTTAATGCATCTCAGTCCCTGTGCCGTTATCATGCATGCTTTCTATTCACATCAGAAACCAGAGGCCCATTGTCTCCAGCATAATGTGCCATAAATGGTGCTCCTTGTTGCATTACTGCCTTCCAATAAATCACAACGTCATCATTTTATTATGCGGTTTAGCTCGTCTGCTTTCATAGTAACTCGATGTCATGTGTCATCATGATTCTGTCTCGTAAACGAACAAAGTTGCAACTTCAGGTTGGGATGCATGCGTCTATTGAGCGTCATCCATATTTAGAGCTGGGTAAAGATTAATTCTGAGTTTATTTATGAGTTCATACATTGTGAAATTATATGACAAATTTTATAGTCAGAAATATAATCTCTAAGATTACACATTATTGATGTAATTTGACTACTTTTGGATTACAGTTCGATTACGTTTGGGCTAACTTATTTGATCATATTGTCATATATTCACTCATTATAGGCTTAGTCCCTTTATTAATCAGTGGTCGCCAAAGCGGAATGAACCGCCAACTTATCCAACATGTGTTTTTCACAGCGGATGCCCTTCCAGCTGCATCACTTGGAAACATCTATACACACTCATTCACATAAATACACTAAAGATAATTTTGCTTACCCAATTCACCTATGCACATGATGTCATCAAATTCATAGACTCTTATTTTTGAGTGTTTACACAGACACGTCAATGGTGGCTTTTCCAAAAACTTTCACCATAACCCGTTTTCAGATTTGCTTTTCATATATATTTTCAAATTGTATGCCCCAACAACGAATATTTATATAAAACATTAAAAATGCAAAATGAGTGACCGCATCGAAGGAAAACGTAGAAAAATTCCATCTTTCGTTATTTCTTATTGTTTGTTTCTGTGGCAGAGACTGTGAGTGAATGACCAACCCCTTCCCTTTTCTGCTGAAAAACATGAAGAATCACAAACATATAAAAGTGTCAGATTTATTTTGACATAGTTCAAATAAAAAATAAATATACATATATATTTTTTAAATGAAGAGAATCCATCAATTACAAAGATTCATAAACATATAAAAGTGTCACGTTTATTATGAAAAATTACAAAATAGTTAAAATAAAAGTATACATTTTTTTTAAATGAAGAGAATCTATCAATTACAAAGAATCACAAACTTATAAAAGCGTCAGGTTTGTTATGAAAAATTAAACATAAAAATATAACAAATTGAGAGAATCACTGAATTGAAAAGAATCACATATGTATAAAAGCAAGTTTATAATGAAAATTAAACAGAGAGAGAATGAATGATTTGCGAACAACTTGCTGCCATTGTGTAAATAATATCTGTTTATTCAATACATAAAGTAAACTGTAGTCCGACTATAAGTATTTTGAAAAGCATACCCTAATTGCAATTACTTATTTAAAATGAGCTGAAATAACACAATTCTTGACAACTTGGACAACTTAATTTATGGTTTGTGTCAAGTTAATCGATTTGTGTAAATTGTGTGGAATCCAGCATTTTTAGTACACATTTTAAAATGAGCTGAAACAACACAATTCTTGAGTTTTTTTGGGGGGACAACCTAGTTGTTTTATGTTTAATCCACTTAAATTTGTAAAAACTGATAAGGTAACTAAATTCCTTCATGTTGTCCCAACACAAATTGATTGTGTGGAATCCAGCATTTTTTGCAGTGTACTTGATTTTTGGAATCTGTTACTACGCATCTCTGACTGTTTTTCTACTCATGATGCAATGTTTTTTTAAGGATTTCGTTGTCTTTTTGAACACAAAATACTGCTGTGAGCTCATTCAGCATTTAGTGAGGAGCTAAAAGCTTCGGGATGGGTCCAAATCTAGCGCTGTTGCTCCTGTTGGGACCCTTTCTTTCCCTTTCTGAGCCCCTCAAAGGAAGGGAAAAGGTGATGCTTTGCATGTGAATGTGCACCTCGGCCTCAGATGTGTAAATAGCAGGCTGAGAGAGTAGCTTTATTCTAGCGGACGTGATTTTGGAGGCTCTGCTCGGGTTTTGGCTTGGCGTCATTCAGATGTAGGATTGGACTATAAATAGTGGCTGTCCCACAAGAGCTTAGTTGACCTTCTACTTTCCAGCCGAGCATTGTTTTATTGAGCTGAGCCGGTGGACTTGGGACAACGATTTGCTGTCATGAAAAGTGCAAGACGTTACTGACACTGCGAGCGGCAGACGGAAACTCTCGAAAGCTCAGATTTGATACTGGAGAATTAAGAGATGAATAACTTTGACTGCAGTGCAGGGTATGGGATATTACAGCACTGTGTTGCAAACTTTGTGCATAAAGTTTGTTTTTAGATTTGGGTAAGAAGCTTTTTTTAGAAGGAAGAAACTTCACTGTAAAAATGCTGAGTTCTACACAATCAATTTGTGTTGGGACAACATAAAGGAATTCATTTATTAGTTTTTTTTTTTTTACAAATTAAAGTTGATTGAGCGTAAAACAATTAGGTTGTCACAAAAAATAAGAATTGTGTTATTTTAGCTCATTTTAAAGTAGTTTAGTAGTTTTCGCAAACCGCAAATGTAATTTGTTGAGTGTTTAAAAGATTGTTAATACAAGCATAAAAATGTATATGATTTATGAAAATAAGTATAAATCGACAAGCTAAATTATCAGTTAATAAATCGACATTAGTTAATAAATTATTATAATTTTTAACAGTCTTTTTAAATAGTTATGTAAAAATATTCATTATTATTATTCAAACATTCAAAGATGGTAAAATCATTTGGTGATTTTGAAAGAATTCAGCCTTCATAGTTTTTAAAAGTGTAAACATAAGAGATAACACTATATTTTTACAGCATTCATAACATATTATTATTATTATTATTATTATTATTATTATTATTATTATTATCATCATTATTGTTATTATTATTATGTTTTCAACAAAGTGGTTATTTAGTACCCCTTATATATTTCACTTATTGCTAAATTGTGAAATAATATCACTAATTAAAATAAATGTTTTGTATTTTTATTGATTAATATATTATTTTTTAAAGAAAATTTTATATAACTCTTTAAGTACTTTAATTTATTTACTTAAATTTCTTATATTTAATTTGTAAGTTTTCAGATTTTGCTCTTCATTGTCACATGATTCTTTAAAAATCATTTTAAAATGTGATTGTTTGGTGATCAAGAAATAAATGTCAATGCTTATTCAACTTCCCAGCTGGAAAATATGGCTTGGTGTTGAAATGGTTGGCATGTAATACTGTGGACGTGACAAAAATGATTCTTCCTCAAGTTAAACAGACTACAATCAGGATTCTTTGTTGTGATTTCTACTTTCTCTACTCTTGATGTGTCCATTCCAATACTGCAATCAGCTGTGAGCTCCAGGTTCTCTGCGGCAGATGGATAAAAGTAGAGCATGTGTTGTCCTCTATAGTACTACTTTATTTATTTATTTTTTTAAAGAAGCCTACTGTACTTACCTTGGCTGTATTATTTTACTCCAAAGTACAGTAAAAACAACGAAATATTCTTACAAGTTATAAAATATGTAAAATTCTTATTAAATTGTATTATATTATTACCAATATATATTCTTGTTAAATTCTCATTAAATTTAATCAAATTCTTATTAAATGTAAACTGATTTAAAGCTAAAATTGTGTAGTGACATTTCTCCAGTCTTTCAGAATGTCACATGATCTTTCAGAAATTTGTCTAATAATGATTTGCTCGAGAAACATTTCTTCTTATTATTTTTAATGTTGAAAACTGCAGTGCTGCTTCATATTTTGATAGAAACTGTATTACCATTGAAAATAAAAAATGTATTCAGTTCTATTTATCAAGGACAAATTTAATTGTTCAAGAGTGAAAGGTTTAGGATTTTAATTCTAGGATTTTGTAAAATTTACTTGTTTACAGTTGTAAACAAGCATTCCCAGTAAAATCTACAAAGCAAGAAACCTGTTTTCAACATTAATAAATATAAGAATTAGTATTAATGATAGGGCACCACATATAATTGATCATAATAGTACAGCAAAATCAAAATAATATGATGATTTCCTCTTTAAAAATAATGATTTTCGTCATAAAATCACACATTAATTAATGAAACATATCAAAACAGTATTTTAAATGTAAATGATACTTCACAATAGTATTGTTTTAATTTTTGAGTAAATAATCGCAGCATTGGTATGCAATCATTGGTATTAGTATATGATATTAGTATTCAATCAAAACAATAATAAAAAAAACCTGACCTCAAACTACTCCTACTAGTCTCTAACTATGAACAAACACTCAGAATTTAGCAATTAGGCCTACATGGGTCCTCGTGTCCGAGCATGCCTTTCATTCTCAGATCATCATTTTTAATTACGGCATTGCTTGTATGAGGCAGGGTGAATCTAAATTAAGTTTCAGACTGCTGTTTCTGCTCATCGCCGTCAACATGCTTTATAATAGTCATTAATTTGCTTCCTCCCCACTGATCAAGCTTCCTTATTAAGACCTTCCTTCCTTAATGAAGCTCAGTGTTGCTTCATAGCCAGGACTATATATATGTTTATTAATCTCCATCTGCATTGCGAAAGGCATCGCAGCCTTTTAATGGTTGTGAGTAATAGCTATTTACTGGGTCAGTAATATGAGATGTTTATATACATTAAAAATGCAGTCAAAGTGCAAATTGAATTGAGTAAACCTCAAAATTAGATTCATTTGTATGACACAAAAATCAAATGAAATACTGGATTCAGCTTTTGGATTAAAATATTTCCAAAGTTGTCAGTGGGTATATTTACAGGGGCATGATAATTTACCGTAGTCTGAATAATATTATGTTATGATTAGGCCTAAACATGAATTGCTTTTAAAATATTTCCTTCTACTTCCTATTTTACATGTTGTAGTACAGGGGTGTCCACACTTGGTCCTGAAGGGCTGGTGTCCTGGAGAGTTAAGCTCCAACCCTAATCAAACACACCTGAACAAGCTAAGCAAGCTCTTACTAGGAATACCAGAAACTTCCAGGCAAGTGTGTTGAAGCAAGTTGGAGCTAAAATCAGCAGGACACCGGCCCTCTAGGACTGACTTTGGACACCCCTGTTGTAGTACATACAGTAGATGGATTTATAGGGAGCATCATTACATCCCCATTAGTGGTCATCCGACTTTGTTATGACACCATTTACAATGTTTTATGTGGCATTTTACAGCTTTGTATGCAGTGAATTACATTACAAGGATGATGTAGACAAAACCAGGGTGGACATTTCAGCAAAACAATGACCCCACACATAGCAAAGAAAACTCTCAACTGGGGTTAGGTCAGGTAATTGGCTGGGCCATTCCAGCAGCTTTAAATTCAAGTCTGAATAAGAGCTTATAATAGAAAATAAGAGCTAAAATCAGAGTTGATTGGAAGACCCAGACAACCGTCGACATTTTTTAGACTCTGTTGAAGTTTGAGGAAAAATCACACCTAGAAATAACTTCATACATTGTTGATGTCTTTCTTGAAGTTTTCATTACCAAAAAAGAATCTTTTTTTTTTTTGTTGAGAAAATAATATTTTTATTTGTTTATTCCTTTGCTTAATTTGTATGTTTAAATTGTTTGGGGGCGAGGCAGTGGCGCAGTAGGTAGTGCTGCCGCCTCACAGCAAGAAGGTTGCTGGGTCGCTGGTTCGAACATCGGGTCAGTTGGCGTTTCTGTGTGGAGTTTGCATGTTCTCCCTGCCTTCGCGTGGGTTTCGTCCGGGTGCTCCGGTTTCCCCCACAGTCCAAAGACATCTGGTACAGGTGAATTGGGTTGGCTAAATTGTCCGTAGTGTATGAGTGTGTGTGTGGATGATTCCCAGAGATGGGTTGCGGCTGGAAGGGCATCTCTGCTTAAAAACTTGCTGGATAAGTTGGCGGTTCATTCCACTGTGGTGACCCCGGATTAATAATGGGACTAAGCCGACAAGAAAATTAATGAATGAATTGTTCGGGTTATGAAAATCTGGGTCAGTTTCATGTCCCCCGCTTTTTTAGGAATATATCTTTACCAAGATAAAATCATGACATGTTCAATACTTAATTTACTGACCATATTGGGACGTTCTGAGCCTAATACAATCCCAATCCCAGATCACAAAGTCAGATCAGGTATTTTTTGGCAGTAATGTACTGATGAGCTTTAAATTGTGTGTAAATACCAAAGCAGTTTTCACAGCGACATCTGTTGTATACATTGTAAGCTTTTAGCGTGGTGGTAGCAAAGCTTAATTCAACACTACCAATCTGATACAACACTTGGCGGATTACAGAGTGTTTTCTTTGGTAACTCATGCAAAAACTGCAACGCAAAACACTGGAACTGTGATGAACAACATCGCAATGCTTCTGTGAAACATGTAGCTTAGCACGTCTCCGAATGAAGATACAGAGCAGTTGACAGAGTTTAAAGAATTCTGAGTATTGTTTCTAAGCAGATTATAAATGTTCGAAATGTATTGTTAAAGCACATTTACAAAGACTGTGAAGAATGTTGTACTAAGTTGTGGAGTTTAACTGTCAAACAATTTTTCACCAAATCTGTGTTCAGGATTTGACGGTGGCACGATGATGCAATGTAGCTATAGAGTGTGGCCCCGCCCATTACAACTATAATAACTACTGCATATCAACGTCATTGATCTTGAGTTTCTGTCACCATTTGTTACTACAGTCTACATTTTGCTAGCTATCAGAATACAAACAAATTAAAAACATAGATATGGATCGTTTATTACATTGAAAGATCCAGTGAAATCCAGTGAAACATTTTAGATGTTAGTTTCAGTCTGTTTGAGGATATCTATTATCTAGTGTGCTCCAAAACAGTGACAGAATTCAGGTTTAGAAAATATAAAACTGATATAAACGTGTAAAGCTTGCAATTTGTCACTTATGCCTAAATAAATTAATTATTTTTTTCCCAGTAACCTTAAACTTTAGTTTCTCATCAAATCTTGACCAATCAAATTTGACATGCCCCGCTCCCTTTAAGATGCTTCACATTTGCTTTTTTATTTGATGCGCTTGAGCTCAACCACTCTCACTGGCAGAGTTGTGATAAAAACAAATGCTGTTTTTTAGTATTTTTTTTAAATAAGTATGTTTATTGACAATATAAATAACATTATGTAGAATGTGAGAATATAAAGAATATCAGGACTTTTTAACAATTAGCAAAGACAAATAATAAAAATAAAAAAACAAAACAAACAACAACAAAAAAAAAAAACAAATACAACCCACCCTGCCACCCCCCATCCATGAAAGATATAATTGTCCAAATTTTGTCAAAGCATTTCTCATTTTGATGTTACGTAAAGATAGTTTAAATGGTTGATGGTAATAATAGATAAAAAAATAATGTCCAGAATGATGCACAAATAAATTACATTTACATATATGATAAAACATTGAATTAAAACAATAACATAAAATAAGAGAAAGTAAAAACAACAAAAACAACAAAAACAGTAGTAAATCTAACAATAATTACACAAAAATAATCAATTATTAAAGTCTCACAGAGGTAATGTGTTTTTTTTTAGGGAAGTTCTGAGACTTTCAATTTTGAAGTATACATTTTTAGCTGCAGTGCTTGTTAGCAAAATAAAATAGCTGCTGTGGTAGGTCAACTGAAGTGAACTGATATCACCCAGTATCCAAATTTTAGGATTTGGATTAATTTGATTATTTGATATTTCAGAAGATGTTGCAATGACAAACTTCCAGAATGTCTATTGGCTGTTTTTTTAAAGAGGTAGGAGCTGCTCTATGTCCCACTCGGTCATAATTTTTTTGGTTGAGATTAGGTCAAACATTGAAAAAAAATGCTCATTTTAAATCCCCTCACAGAAGCTTTAGGGGTGTTTTCACACCTGCTTTATTTAGTTCAGTCGAATCGCACTAGAGTTTGTTTTTCTTCTTGGTGTGTTTGGTTTGGGCTGGTGAGAATGTAGCAATTGCACTCCAGTGCGCACCAAAAGTGGACCAAAAAAGCAGTAAGCAGTCAAGAATCTTGAAGAGATTTCAGTTTTATATTACAAGGGCAAACATTTCTTTTTTTCCTAATGACATGCACAGATGAATTGAAATTTGAACCACAAAACTAGCAGTGTGTGCTAACAAAATCAAACTGGTTATTTTGATTTCATGTGTACTTTAAAGAACTCTGAAGTTTTTTTTTTAATAATTGTTTCTTGAGCAGCAAATCATCAAATTATAAGGATTTTATAGATATCATAAGGAAACTGAAAACTGGAGTAATGATTCTAAAAAAATCAGCTTTTCCATCTGATAAAGAATTAATTACTTAACATTTAATTGTACATGTGACAGTATTTTTGATCAAATAGAAAGTGTCTTGTTTTAAATACATTAAAGAAACCAACCAACAACACAACCTTTAAACACTCATGTGCGAACTTGATACTTGTGTTTGAACTAAGATTGTTATTTCCTTTACCGTGAACATGTCAGTAAACCTATACGTGCCCCATTCACAAATGTCTTGTATGCATGACTAGCACTGCCGTCTAGCCAACAAAAACGGCCTGTATGGTAAATGAATTGCTGCAGGTGAGGCGTGTAAGGGCTTGTTGTGGTAGGAGTCTTGACTGTCACACTGGGATTTGTTTGTAGTGCAGGGTGTGTCTGCGCCTCTGGTGTCTCCACAGGTGGGACGACAGGTGAGCCGATGGAGGAAGTGTTTTTATCCTCTAAATGATGTCATTAAGTGCTGTCGCCTCACAGCAAGGAGGTTGCTAGTTCGAACCTTGGCTCAGTTGTCGTTTCTGTGTGGAGTTTGCATGTTCTCCCTGCCTTCGCGTGGTTTTCCTCCGGGTGCTCCGGTTTCCCCCACAGTCCAAAGACATGCAGTACAGGTGAATTGGGTAGGCTAAATTGTCTGTAGTGTATGAGTGTGTGTGAATGTGTGTGTGGATGTTTCCTAGAGATGGTTTGCAGCTGGAAGGGCATTCGCTGCGTAAAAACTTGCTGGATAATTTGGCGACCCCAGATTAATAAAGGGACTAAGCCGACAAGAAAATGAATGAATGAATGAATAAATGATGTCATTAATTTAGTACGTCTGCTTCAGTTGAATCACACTAACTAAAAGCTCAGCCTTAAGGCGGGACATTACAAAAATGCCATTTTTTATGCACCTGTCAATTTTGGCTTTTCATAAAGTGTGTTTTTTTCAGTGTAGTGGAGGGAAAGCATCCAAAATAGAGTGTCAACATCTTGTTGTAGTGTCTAATGTATGTAAAACATGCCAAAATGTTTCTTTTGTCACTACACTCACCGGCCACTTTGTTAGGTACACCTTACTAGTACAGCCTTCAGATCTGTCTTACGCCCTATTCACACGGGGCGTCAGCGTCAACGCTTCCCATTCACTTTGAATGGGTGACGTCAGGCGTTGCCGAACTGCATTGTGGATCCGTCGGCGCCGCTTCAGAAGCGTTCCTCGCTGCAGAAGTTGGGACTAGCTCAACTTTTCAAGCGCCGATGGAAGCGTCAGCCAATCAGATCGCTGTATGCAAATACACCAGCTCAGACAGTGGCCTATTGCTGGCTGAATTTCATTGGCTGACGCTTCAACGACGATCGTTTCAGCTCCAACTTCAGACACGCCTTCAGTCAAGCGTTGACGCTGAAGCCCCGTGTGAATAGGGCGTCAATCCTTCATGGCATAGATTCAACAACTTACTGGAAATATTCCTCAGAGATGTTAGTCCATACTGATGTAGCGGAGGCCAGCTAGTGAAGTGCTGTGCAGGTAAACCTCACTCCTCTGACGTCTAAAGGGTCTTTAGTGACCTCTAGAGACCTTTAGCCTTGGTCATGGTCTTTGGCCTCCTTGTTAGAGCAAGTTGAGTGGTGTAGGACTGGCTGGGTTACATTGACATGATAGCATCACACAGTTGCTGCAGATTTGATGGCTGCACATCCATGATGTGAATCTCCCGTTCCACCACATGCCCAAGATGCTCTATTGGATTGAGATCTGGAGACTGTGGAGGCCATTTGAGCACAGTGAACTTATTGTCATGTTCTAGAAACCAGTCTGAGATGATTTGCGCTTCATGACATGGCATGTTATCCTGCTGGAAGTAGCCATTAGAAGACGGGTCATCACCACACTTTACAGTATTATTATTATCTACATTATGAAGGTTTTGACAGATGGTATATGTTAACAGATACTTTGTTTGATTATATATATTTAATTTTATTGAAAACCGAACATTAAAATTTCTCTAAAAATATTTTACAAACTGTGGAGTGATAAAAAGAGTCACAACATCCCTTCTGTAATGTAAAAAAGCAAAAAACTAAACAAAAACAAGACTTTTGAACCTGATTTCATCTAATCTTTAGATTTTTCTGCTAGTATGAATATATGTGAAAATATTTAATACTATTGTCATACTTAAAAGGAATAGTTCACCCAAAAATAAACATTTACTCACCTTCAAGTGGTTCCAAACCTTTATGAGTTTAGTTTTTAAACGAAGATGTTTTGAGGAATGTTGGAAACCTGTAACCATTGACTTCCTTAGTTGGAAAACAAATACTATGAACGTTAATGTTCACAGGTTTTCAGTATTTTTTAAAATAGCTTATTTTGTGTTCAACAGATGAAAGAAACTCAAACCAAGTTTGTGAGAAGTGGAGAGTGAGTACGTTATGACAGAATTTCCAGGTTTAGGTGAACTGTCCTGTCGTATTAAAACAAATCATTTTTAAAAAGTGTAATAAAACTAATGTCTGCAATCCTTAATGCAACCAATCAACTGTGGAACTATGATGAATGTGATGGCTGTTCATTTCTTTCCCCTGTTCACCTACAGTGTCTCGCCTTTAACCACTGCCAGTCTGATCCAGTCACCAAACTGAAAAAGAAAGCCACAAGCACTGTTGTAAAATGTTTTCGAGTTGTCGCTCCAATTAAAAGCGTCTTGTTTTTTTGACGTGATGACTCGAGGCATGTTTTAGAGCGGAGTTGTTCATCGGGAAAGCATGTCTGGTTTCTACACAAACCAAGAGGAAAAGGCGTTCAGTTTACTTTGTTTTCTTACTCTGTGTGCTGAGCCTTAGATAGCGTTTGACTTCCTCTTGCGTCCTTCACTGAGATCATTCGCTGGGTCTACATACGTGATCTTGCGTGTGTTTACTGTGTGGATGTTTTGTCTGCTTGGCTCTGACAGATATGTGCTTCTGCCTAGACAGGGAACCAGAATTACTACTACATGATGATGTCTGTAACTTGGCTAATGTGCTGAATGATGGGACATTGTGGTCTAGACTAGTGCATTCATTCTTACAAGTTGTGTTTCCATGTATAGATACAGTTTTTAAACTCGACTTTATTTGGAACATGTAAGTGAAAAATACTTATAACGATACTAATAAACAAATAAAAAAGCATAAGCTTATTTAGTCTTCTTATCCCTTCTCTGCTTGACATAAAGTAACAATCCATGATTATCAAATTAACTCCATGATTCTGTCATCTCATTGGTAAAGTAATACACCCTTTTCACTTTCTACGTTCATCTATAATATATATATATATATATATATATATATATATATATATATATATATATATATATATATATATATATACTTTTGATTTTTATTTTCTTTTTTAAATATTTCCCAAATGATTTTTAACAGAGCAATGAAATTTTCACAGCATGTCTGATAATATTTTTTCTTCTGGAGAAAGTCTTATTTGTTTTATTTCGGCTAGAATAAAAATAAAAAATGTTTGAAAAAAACAAAAATCAAGAGATTCTGTCTTTAGTCGTTTGAAATAATTATGAAGTTACAAACAGTTAAATAACACAGAAGCACTTGGATAACTGTTTATAGTTTAGATCACAGGTGTCAAACTCAGTTCCAAAAGGGCCGCAGCTCTGCACAGTTTAGTTCCAACCCTAATTAAACACCTGATCAAACTAATTGAGTCCTGCAGGCTTGTTTGAAACCTACAGGTAAGTGTGTTGGAGCAGGGTTGGACCTAAACTGTGCAGGGCTTCGGCCCTCCAGGAATTGAGTTTGACACCCCTGGTTTAGATGAAACCATTGATGTTATTTTGGCCTTATATGCATTTAACTTGATGTTCAAAAATGAAAGTTGTTTTCGCATCTGCATTATTTAACCAATAGGTTAAACAGCCATCAAAAATATGCCATTGTATAACTCTTCAAAAAAACATCCAGCAATGAAACATGAAGTTTTATGAGTGGATAAGTGAATCATTTATTGAAAATGAGACAAAAAATAAATGTGGGTTGTAAAATTAGAATACATTTAGCTTTATTAGCAACAGTAGTAGTAGTAGTAGTAGTTGACCAATCATCATTTTCTGAAAAAAAAAAAAAAAAACTATTCTGAATGTTCTGATCTTTGAAATTAGGAAAAGAAATTGTTAGACAATAAGGGTGCTTTCACACTAGCACGTTTGGTCTTCACCCATGTTCAGTTGACGTCAGAGTACAGTACATTTACCTAGTGTGAACTAGAGCTGCGTGATTCTGGCTAAGATGAGAATCGCGATATTTTGCCTAAAATAAAGATCACGATTTTCTCACGATTCTGTAGATATAAAATAAAGGTTAATATCAGTGTTCTATTATTATTGTTATTCTTAAACATGTGGTAAAACAGCAATAGGCTTTGTGTAGCTGTACTGTTGGTTAAAATGCTACATTTTGCATAGACTTGGATAGGGTGGACTTGAACAGACTTTAGATTTGTCCTGGTTATTAATGCTGATGATGATAATTCTTATGTTGAATTATTGTGTTTGAGACATATGTTTACAATCTTTAATTTTCTGCTTAAAATCTGTCACTGACGTGATTTTCATGAATTCAGAAGACTGGGTGGGTATTTTTGCATTTCGGCGGGTTCAGTCACCAACTCTGGCTGCTCTGTGTGCGCTTTCGGTTTCATTTTCACTGCTAAGAGCGGTTCACTTCTCGCACGGCTCCCAAACGATCACTCTGTGCCACAAACTGAATGTTATTTACAACATTATTACATGTAATTCACAGCCATGGCAGGTTCTGTTCACTAAAGTAGACTTCATTCAGAGGCGCTCGTGCGCGACCACCCTCTCTGTGGTAACAGCTGACGGTCAGCTCACGTCACGTGTGAGTTTGCGTAAATACATTACATGAAGACAGAAGTGACATTTTTTAGGTGAATTATATCTCATAAATACAGCATGTGACTCTTTCAACATCATTTGGAGGTGTCCACGTTGCTGAACAACGTATGTAAAACAATGTAAAGACTAGTGCCGCCACCATTGCTTCTCTCCTGAACCTGAAAATATGATTGACAAAATCGTAGAAATGCTATATTAAGATCGTCTAGTGGATCGAATCGAGATCGCGATCTTTTTACACTTAATTGTGCAGCTCAAGTATGAACGTATCATCTGAACTTGGAAGTGCACCTGTGAACCGTACCCGACTCCGCCTGGAAGAGGTGGTCTGGAGTACGGTTTGAGCTAACTCTGGTCCGGTTCACTTCTGGTATGAATGCAATTATACCAAATAACGAAAGTAAACCGCAAACTGTACAACAAACTTCTGTTTTCATAACGTTCATTCATGTTTGTGTCTGTGTATCGCATACTGTACATGTACGTACTGTGACAAGCGGGACTGAGCCAGGGCAATCAGTAATAATGTCTGCTTGTCTCCTTCAAAAACAGCTTCTGCAGACATCGCCTGATGTTCTGAACATTTATGATATTTTTGCAGCAGATGAACACGAGTCATATTCTGTATGTCCAAAGCCAAAAGGTTCAGTAAAAGCAGAACGACCGCGATGTGTGGCCGTATTTCCATTTTGGCGCTTTGCTTCGTGTCCTCAACAGACATGCACACAACAGAAGCTCCATGACGCAAGCATACCGGGGTTTAGACGGAAAATAGACAGTGTAAACACAAACCAACCGAGAAGTTGTTAAGGGGGGACAATAGAACTTATGTTTAATGACAATTGAAAGCTCCATAAGTAAGAAAACTATAGAATAAAATAAATATTAAATTGGACTCAAACCCATATCTAATAAATCCAGTAAATCCAGAGGAACTGAGCATTTCCAAGTGGTCTCTTATTTTTTCCATAGCTGTTGTTTACATACATATTCCAATGTGTTTAGGTCATTCTAGAAAACCTGTTTAGACATTTATTTAGTAATTATATTTGGAGGCGTGTTCTTAAATCGCCGCACACATTGTTCCTTTAAGTAATGTTGTTGCCAGGCAACATGGCTATTTGGCACATTAACAGGTCTGCATTGATAACAATTTTAAATCTACATTCATTGTGGCTCGGTTAATCAGAATTCAGAGTCAGCACAATTTCAGCTATGTGTAATATAAAAATCTTTTTTCTGTATATATTTTTGTCCTACACATTTCTCTGTAGACACCTGCTGCCCTGACCTCACCTTACACCCAACCAGACACTCCATTTTTTTTACGTCTGGATTTACCCAGACAGACAGTCAGTCACAGAGAGAAACACTGGGGTTATGCTGGCCAAAGCAGCTTTAGGACCCCCTGGTGTTAAGGGAGAGCCGGGTGCATCAGAAAAAAAGGGGGGGAAGGGTCCAGACAGACTTAGCACTCCCCCTCTGCCTAAACCCCCCTAAAGTCTGGACATGGATACACACAGACACACGCACATGGTACACATCACCCGCCAGCTGTCAGGACACTAGGCAGTAGGATCTGGTCAGAGGTCATGATTGTTTATTAGGTTGAGTGTTGTTTTTTGTGAGTTTCAGGTCAAAGTGCCCTGTTGTGAACTATGTAATCCCTTCCCACACATAAAATATACTAATGCCTCCCATTAGACTATGCCAACAAGCTTAATGTGACGTCTAGCCGTTTACAAAAGAGTTATCCACACTAACTGCCATTCAAAGCTGGTCTGCAAGACACAAACTTAATTTCAGCCATTTTGTTGCAGAGAAAAAGTCATTTGCATTGTTACGGCTCCTCCGGGGTTGGTTTTGTATTCTTGGGATTGCTTTGCTGTATTGCAGAGGCCGTTTGGACGGAGGAATTTCATGTTGCTCAGATGATTAATGAGTGACTTGCGGGCCGCTCTTGTGTAAACATCCCTGTGTTGCTTTGCAAGCGACTCTCTGCAGGGCAAATGGCAACACATCTCTCAAACACAAGACTGCGGCGACATCACTTCTGCCCGTCAGAGTTGGATTGCAGGGAAACCTCTCTGTCTGTCTGCATTTAAAGAGCCACGGGCAGATGAAGCTGCACTGTAATGCACAACTCCAGCACTCTGATTCCTGGAAGTAAAAGACTTGAGATGAGTCTGCCTCTGTAGACTCCTGAGGAATGGCAACAAGACTCCCAAAGGGCCCCGAACAGCCATGGCACACTAATATCACACTTGAAAAAGTGCCAACAAATGCTCGCAGAAGCAAGACACAGATTGCAGTTTGGTGCTTAGTATATTTTAATTGCAGTTTTGTGGTAAGAAAGTTTTATTTTAGTGTTATTTGGTATTACTATTGTTTTCATTTTAGGCTATTAGCGTAAACAGAGATAAAAAAATGACCATTCTGTGAAAATAGAAATTAATGGGTTTTGTTTTTTAGTCACCAAAGCACTTCAGGAAAAAGATTGATTTGAATTACCAGGGTTGCTTTTACAGCATTGATAATGTGATTTAATCAAAATACAGTCAGTTAAATACACCTAAGCTTTCATTTATTTGTTCAAGCCAGTCAGGAGCTGTGGGAAAAATTAATTGAAAATACTATTTTATCCATTTCATTTTCTTTTTCGGCTTAGTCTCTTTATTCATATTGTGTATTATCAGGGGTCACCACAGCGGAATGAACCACCAATACTATTTTATAATACTTTTTTATATTTTAAAGACATGGTGTGGAATAATGGATTTTGATGCATTGCCTCTTGAGACCCGTTATATTATGTCTCAAACAGGCAGTGAGGATTTCTAACAAACCAGATCTAAAACCCAGTCAGGTCAAAGAGACATAAGGTCTTTTTAAATGTATTTTTTGTTAGTTTAAATTGCTTATTGTAAAATTGGCCATATATGTTTGTAATGAGGCAACAGGGCTGCATGGTTCTTACTAAAATGAGAATCACATTTTTTTTTTTTTGGCTTTATAATAAAGATTACAATTTTCTCACAATTCTGTAGATGTAAAATAAAGGTTTATGTGTAGGCTATTATTATTGTTATTGTAAACATATGGTAAGATAAACAATAATAACATCAGGTCTATGTGTAGGTCCACTGTTTGATAAAATTCAAAATTTTGCATAGACTTGGAACAGTGGACTTGAATCGACTTAAAATTTTTCCTGGTTGTTAAAGCACTGTAGATTGATTAAATCAGAATGTAATTCATAATTCTGAAGTAGAATTTAGTTTGAGACATATGCTTGCAATCTGTCATTGACAACATTATTAGACCATTTTTTTCACTGATAAAATGAGACATTTGTCGTTATCAGATTCCCTTCTACATTATATTTAAAATTATATAGGCTAGAGGAGTTATACTGACACTGTTACACACTTATTCTCATGCACAACACTCTGGGTTTGCCATGAAAGAAAAAAACATATCAAAATGCTGGTCATAAGCATAACTCTAAAACATATATGATCATTTAGATAAAATGCATGCTGTCGGTTTCACTTTTACTGCCGAGTGGGCTCGTGTCATGTCTGCCATCAAAAAAACCACACATACCTCCCAAACGATCGCTCTGTGCAACAAACTAAACATTATTTTAGAACTTTATTACCTGTCATTCACAGCCTATGCAGGTTCTGTTCACTTAAGTAGACTTCATTACCTAGCGCGCATCCTCTCTTGTAAACGGACAGCTCACGGTCAGCTCATGTGTCTTCAAATACGTCATTAAAATAAGACCGAAATTACATTTTTGGATCTATTATACCCTGATAAATACAGTATGGGACTCTTTCAACACTATTTGGACGTATCCTCCTTGCTGAGCACATATGCAAAGCAATGTGAAGACTTGTGCGATCGCCTTTATGCTTGAAAATGTGAAACTTGAAAATGTAATTGGCTGAATCTTAGAAATGCTGGATTAAGATTGTGTGGGGAGGTGTATAAAAATTGTGATATTTTTTCGATTAATCGTGCAACCCTAACATGTAAACAGTTTAATGTATGTTTTAATGCACATTTATGCACTGTGTCATATCACTGAGCTCTCTGCCCCTTTTTTCAACTATAATTATAACTGACCCAATATTTTATCTATAAGCATAAAGATATCTCACTCACTCCTTCTAGCTGACATAAACCTCTTTACCACTTCAGTTGAAAAGATTGTTATGTAGCAAACAAACACAATTTATTAAAAAATGGACAATTGGGCTAATTCGTGAGGTTCAGAGTTAACATGTAAAACCATTTTTGGAGAATTCTTGATTTGACATAAGCCACATACAATTTAACATATTATATCAATGCATTCTTTGGTTTCGAGTTTAGTACAAATAATAATCAATCATGAAGATTGTCAACAAGTAATTATTAGTCTGTATGTGAACAAATATCTTTTTTTTTGTGCTTGATGGCACTGTCTAGGAAAATTAATTTCTTTGTGGAAAAAATATGTATTTGTAAAAAATGCCACAGTGGGTGTCAGTGGGAAAAAGTTTAGTGCATGTTGTCCAAAACATTCAAAGAAGGACACGTTACACAACTTTTTACATTAGCTTGCATTTTTTTATTTCTGTGCTCACAATGTACAGCACGCTTCACATAGGCTGTTTCTGAATTCCAAGTACGCAAAGAATGGACTTGTGTTCTTGTGGAGACCAGTCTTGCCAAGTGTCCTCGGAAGAACGAACTCGGGAGATCACGAGAACAGAGAACGCGTCATGTGAGAAATTAGATGCTGCGTTCTTATTGCTGGTCATATGACCTTCACGCATTTTTAATGTAAAATTATTTAAACATTACAGCATTCATTAAACGATTCATTGTTTTTCCCGCTTTTCAAAATATATACTTTACATAAAAACATTATCAAAATACTCTGCACAATATAAATAAAACAGATTTTAATACGAATTTCAGCAAATAAAACACTTACATGTTTATTGCTTTATTAAGATGTCCATGTTAATGTTTACTTTCACCGTGTCATTTAGGGAAACTCCTGAGGTAAATAAGTGATATTTGAACTTTAATAATAAATCTAGATGAAATGCTGCGCTTTCTATCTCCAGTCGCAATGACTTCTGGGACTTCTAGAGCAAGTTCGTTGCTCTAGTCTGCAATCTTTGTGTCCTCGAAGTTTCATGCGTCCTCTGTTCTTGCGGTCTTGAGTATTGGAACTGAACTTTGGCAGCTGATGATGACGTTACACGAGAACACGAGAACGCAAGACCGCTGAAGAACGCATATTGAGAAACAGCCCCTGTCTTGAAGTAAACCCTATTTGTCAAAGAAATCGTCAACAAATTTAATCATAATCAAAATAGTCATTAGCTCTATTCTGAAACCAACACCGCAACCACATTGGCCTGTTGTATCCATCCACATCCTTTTCCGCTCTCGAATTAATTCAGCTAATCCTATTGAGATGACCATGATATAAAGCAGACATTAGCGTTAGCGCCCAGGGATGGAGAGCTGGTGTCCTGCAGAGGTAGATAGATAAGGTAAATGTCCTGAACAGAGTGGACGAGGCTCTCATTATTATTAATAAACTGAGAAGCACTGCAAGTTCCACAGTTTCTGGTCAGTTCAATAAAAAGCTCTCTGTCTGGTGTTTTGCTAATTATCTGGAGGCCTGTTTTTGTTTGGGAAAGCGGATAAAGTCAATCTGACATTAAAAGGTTTTTTTTTTTTTTGCAATTTCATGGGTTCTACATGTACGACCCTGCAGCTGAATCTCACACATTTTGTTTTCACTTCAGCTTTGATTATGGAAACACAAATCGTCCTGCGATAAAGGAACAAAGCCTGTAAAGCAGTAATTGCATTATTTTTTCGATTTGTCAGTGGCCTTGTCTCTAAGGCTCGGCAGATGTTACCTTATGAAACCGCAGGACTAACAAAAATTCCTGTCTGTTGAAAAGGTGGATTTGTCTTTCCTCCCTCCTGTATTTGAGCACTGCCTTAAGCTTATCTTCAAATGCTGTTGCAGACTAATGACTTTCTCGATTGCTTGTGTGAGCAACTACTCGCTTCGGGGATCAAGCTAGAATCAAGTACTCTGAGTTTAGTATATGTACTGAGTCTTGTGAAAAATTATGTCAATGAGTAAATCTCCTATAAATTTTTTCTGTTATACTTACAGTATAAGGGGTGGCACGGTGGCTCAGTGGTTAGCACTGTCGCCTCACAGCAAGGAGGTTGCTTGTTCGAGTCCCGGTTAAGTCAGTTGGCATTTCTGTGTGGAGTTCTCCCCATGTTCACAATCGTTTTCTCAAGGTGCTCTTGTTTCCCCCACAGTCCAAAGACATGCACTATAGTTGAATTGAATAAACTAGGTTGACTGTAGTGTGTGTGTGTTAATGAGTGTATATGGATGTTACCCAGTACTAGGTTGCAGCAGGAAGGACATCCGATGTGTAAAACATATGCTGGATAAGTTGGTGGTTCATTCCGCTGTGGGGACCCCTGATGAATACAGAGACTATATATATATATATATATATATATAAATATATATGTGTGTGTATGTATATATATATATATATATATATATATATATATATATATATATATATATATATATATATATATATATATATATATATATATATATATATTGATGTCACTTTTAAATATTCATATATTTTTTATATATGAATATATATTATATATTAATATATATTATATGTATATTAAGATATCAATAAATATATATTATTTTTGATATTAAGACTGTAAACTTATAAATAAAAACATTATACAAATAAAAAATAGTATTTTTTAAAACCGAATTAGGAAAAGTGAACCAAACCAATGGTTGAGTATTTTATACTTATAGTAACCCTTGAGAATACAATTTAGACATTATAGGTAGTGTCTATATTGTGCATTCCTAAATGGTCCACTTGAATTTCTCATTGATTTTGCATATAACGCAGTGACAAGTCAGCTTTTAGCTGAAATTTTTCATTTTGCACAATATATATTTTTGGAATATAATGCAAATGCATGTTTTGCTTTAAATCGTTATGCTTGAAATATATGATTGATCCTGATGGTACTGACTGTGGGTGTCACAAAACGCATATTCGTATTTTGAACCATTCCAATATGAGGCTTTCGCTTCAGTACCATTACAAACTGAACTATTCAGCACAGTCATTTGGACAATAAATATTTGAAAATGTGGACACTGGGTAAAAACCAGTGTCTTTTGTTTGCATTTGTTTAGAACTACTGCTATATTTCTTTTAAAAATATGTTTTTTAAAAAAAAAAATACATATACAAGTAGGCATGGGACGATAACTGTTTTCCAGGTATACCTTGGTTTGGAAAAGTCAAGGTTTTAAAACAGCCAACATTTTCAGTTATATTATTTGTACAGTATATGCAAGATGTTTTTGTTACATTTTTTTAAGGACAATAGTATCTCCAGCAGAAAAGATATCCAATGATGGGATTTTAAATTGTAAAGAAATCTGTGTTTTTCAAACTAATCAAGACAGCAGAAGTGAACAATTTACCAGAATTATTTAGCCTGACCTGTTTACTGTTCCAAAATATTTAAAATCTTTCTCAAAATATAATATATTGGCTGCATCTGAAATCACCTACTACTCAGTAGGTATTGTATTTTAATTTACTTGAATTTATTACTCGATCGATAGAAAAGTATGGTATGCATCATGAATGTAAGTAGCATAAATGGAACTCGGACGTACTACAGATGCCATTTTGTCATCATCACGAGACATCGGATGGGCACTTCAGAATCTCACCGGAAGCAGTAGGTCATCTGGTTACTTTCTATGTATTCGGACATACATGTAGTACTTGGCTTGCATATTGTTTTTAGCGTACTATATAGTATGGAAGTATGTGATTTCGGTCGCAGCCATTGTGTTCAAAGCGGAAAAAGGTTCTTGTTTTTTACCCAGACATTAAAAAGAATATATTTTAGAGCAGTGAATACTGTGAAGCTGTTATCATACTGTTACAATCTTATTCCGACCCATGCCTATATATAAGGATCTGTTTTGTTTAACAGATCCTTAACAGATAAGGTCACTTACAAACCATTAAACACTTAATACTGACAAAGTTCTTGAGAACCAAGTTTGGGTTACTGTAGTGTTAATACAAATGCCACACTTAATTTTCTACTCAAGTTAATTATTCATAAAGTACACCTAAAGAATGCAGCTTTTATTTGATTACGATATAGTACAATGAAATTGTATATTTCACCAGTACGCCACCTAATCTACAGTAACTGCCTGATGGTCTGGTGTGGTAATGCCACACCAGATGGCTCTGGAATTGCTGAACCATCCTATTTCCTTTCATTTGGCCCCTAAGTTCTCCTAGGCCAAGCTGGAGTGAGGTTTCTGCTGGTGCCCCCTCCAGTGCCAGCACAGCCCCCTCTCTGCTTTCCTGTATCTGAGAGCCAGCCTGACAGCTTCCCTGTCCATAGAGACATTGGCAGGAGATGGGGCCAGTGCCAACCTCTCAGATAATCTACTGGAAAGGAAACGGCCACAGGCCCTTCGGCTCTTTGGCAGACAGAGCCTCAGCTTTTGGCCTCAGCGGAGACGTGATAAATTAATCACGATTTGTACTCGGCTTAGGTTTGTGTAGTCCTTTACTCTGATGTATTCCTTATAGAAAAGCCCCGTTTTGTTTTTCACAGTGCCAGCAAGTGAGTTGTGGGCAGATCACTGGCTTTTTGGACTGCGCTTTCCCTTTAAAACGAAGACCAGGAGCTGAGACTAACACAGGCCGAAGGTCCCCAGTAAGGCAAAGTTGAGTGTTATCTGGGGAAATTGCTGACAGGCCTCTAAGCAGTAGCTCTAACCTTGAGCTGCTGCACAAACAGTAGCAGGGCCGAGTCAGACTGGTACAGACTGCCCCCAAAAACAATCCCACAATCCCCTTCTACCCTCACCCTCCTCCCTGTGCTCTTTCGGTAGAGAGTAGAGCACCCTGCCACCTAGAGGTGGAGGAATTTTCTCCTGCTGCCCAGCAGACAAAAATAAAGAGCCGAGTCATTTGGAAGATTCGAAAATGCATGTCCGGATGGAGCGGAGCCAGTCGATGAAAGCTGAATTAATCACGACATGAAGGAAACACTTGAGTGAAATGCTCTCATCCCAGCTGTACTGAACAGGAATGAAGGGAATTCAGATTACGCCGTTGGACCTATTTATGAGAAAACACGTCTCTTGGGGAAAGAAAACAGTGCCAGCAGCACCTTTTTAATTTTTCAGACTCTCTAATGTGTCTGGCCCGCTATTGATCAGCTGTTATGGCACTTTCAGGGCTGATGCTGTAGCCAATGAACCAGGAACCTTAACAAATTGCTCCAATTATAATCAGCAGTGTTGTTGTCTGTCTGCCCTTACATGTTGATGTGATGTGGCTTCAGCTGACAGACAGCCCTTTCCTATTTTTTTTTTGAGCTACAGAGCTTCCCCAGCCTATTTGTCATTTAAAATAATAATAAAAATATATACTTGCCCATATATCCCCTGGGAAAACATGTGAACACATCTCTTTTAAACTAAACTCAAACAAAAAACAGCCTGGAGCAGAATGCTTGGATGTAAGCTATAAACTTCAAAAACGTTTAAATTCAGCTTTTGGTTTCTCCCTCTGAAGCACTTACTGTTGAAAACAACATTCGCTTCCTGGCAGACTGTTAAAGATTGCATACTAGAATCCCAGTAAACCATTAAGTCGTTAAAGTAGTCATGAAGTGAGACTATTTGCTTTGTTAGGCCATTCTTGAGGTGAACAATTCAATTAATCCACAGAAAAAAAATTATGTTTGTTTTTGTTATCTTTAATTAAAATCAGAAAATTGGCTTTCACTCTGCACTGTAAAAAATTACTCAAGGGGGTGTTAAATACCACCCAAGAAAATCAGTTAAAGTTTAATTAAGTTTATGAGTTAGCATCTAAAATGCAACATAATGGGTACATTCTACCTACACTATCTATTTTTTAACAGTAAAAAAATGCAACACTTAAAAAATGAGTAAAGTATACTCTTAAATATTTGCTTTGGTACCGCAAATTGCGCATGCGTCAACATCCAGGAGGGAATCGCGGGGTCGCCATTTTCCATGTCATTGCCAACGTGGTGGGACGGCAATTGAATTACAGGTAAGTTTTATTTAACTTGTTGATATATTGAATGCAAATGTTAAGTTGTGCAACGTTAAAATCAACCAGAAGATTATAATCTGCGCGCTTCTCTTTGTTGTCGACACCACAGTGACAGATTCACATTTTAGAATTTGTGGTCAGTCAAATTAGCATTTAAATTTTAATTGCCCAGTACTCGCACCTGCTAATGTGAATAAATCTATATCACTTAATTATAGTAGTTTTCATCATTGTCAATGTCTGAAATTTATAAACAGTGAAGCTACTCCACTCCAGTGTTTGAACTTGAGGTAATGGTCGTTCTCAAATGATTCATTCATGTTGAATGAATCTTTAATGGCACTCGAGAAGAACATGATATACGCTTCGCTTGTGTGAATGCTTCAGCTGTTTGAACTTATTTTTGATTCGCGAAGAACGACGTGAAGCAAAAGTGTGCTAAATGTAAAATCGACATCCTGTGGCCAGATCCAGAGGAAACACTACTGATCTATACCAGCATCTTCAAATTTGAAAATCGCATTGCAATCACAATATTTATCAGAAAAACCGCAATTAGGTTTTTTTCTCAAAATCGTGTAGCCCTAGTTTTAAGGTATTCAAATGATTACACATAGTTTAATTTTCCTTATTGAACATTGTGCTTAAAGAATTACTCCACATTCATAAAAAAAAAAATGTCACGATAATTTACTCACCCCCATGTAATGTGGGAATAATTACATTTGGAATGTAATTATCTGCGAACACATCTGCGCTAAGGCATTGGCTAACAGAAAGTGCTCTAATGTTTGGGTTACATTTCACAAAGGTTCATGAGGACGGATATGGAGGACCAGAAATTACCTAAGTATAAATAAATAAATGAATAAATGTAGAAATAAATAAATGTAAAAATACATAAATTAATAAATAAATGCATGTAGAAATACATAAATAAATAAATGTATAAATAGATAAATGTATTTATAAATAAATTAATTCAATGCTGAAATAAATAAATGTAGAAATACATAAATTAATAATTTTGTGTTAAAGTGTTATTTTTTATTTAGCTATTTTGGTACCATTTGTGTTATGCTACGTTTATTTCTACATTTATTTGTATTTCTATATTTATTTATTTTTACATTTATTTCTGAATTTCTACATTTATTTATTTCTGTGTCCATATGTTAATGAGGTAGGCGGTCCTAACCTCTCTCAACGCAGGATTAGTTAAACGTGATCACTATTTTTACGGCTGTAGTACTGTGGATAATACAATCATTGCTAATGATTTAACAGCGAATGCTCCAAGCGACGGCCTTTTGCTTTGTTTAAAACATGCTCTCGATGATTTAGTTCAGTTCAGTGCTGAAAAATGCTTTTTTTTTTCTTTTTAACAGGAGAATGAACTTGAAGGCCACACAAATCACATAATGAAATTGGTAGTGATTAAAAACCCCACAGCTGAGGTGGACCCAGTGGATGTGTGTGTCATCATAGAGGGCAGCAGAGTGCTGAACGGTTGTGGGAACATAACCACAGCATGCACATTATTGATGGGACTTATCTATGCACTCAACCTTCAATATCCCAAAAACCTCAAGTACACTTTTGAAGTGTTCCAGAAACTGTTTTTGGAACTTGATGGAATGAAGCTTCTAAAAAAGATCCAAAGCCTCAGGTGTAAGCTAATGGAATGAGCTGGCTTCATCCAGTAAAGACACTGTTCTATATGTAAATAGTATTGTGTTCCAATTACAATTTTGTAAAATGTTTTATGAAGTTGTGTTGGGGGAAATTTAATGCACTTGTACCTAATTAGTGTTTTTTCAAATGTTTTTCAAAATGTTTAAGAAGTTGCATGCAATGCAAGTTATATGAAGTTGTATTTTCCTAAAAATTGAATCTAAGAGCATTTTTTGTTTTGGTTTAAAAAAAAAAGTTGGTGAAATGTTGGCATTCTGTTGAGGTAAAGGAGATTTTTTTCATTTAGTTTTTTTTTGTATTTTTTTTATTCTCATTTTAGTGACTCCTTTCATTTGTGTTGCAAGTGTTGCACACGTATCTAAACACTGAAGTTTTAATTTTGGAATGTGTTCAGATGGGTGGAAAACATAATATGGAATGTTTAATGCTTTATGTAATGTTTTTTTTTTGAAATTCATGCTAAGGTGTTTTGTACGTACTTTTTGGTAAAAACTTACCTTTTTTGTACTTGCATTTTTTTGTACTTGCATTTTTTTATTACATTTTGAAAATGTTTTTAAAAAATGTTTTTTCAATAAAAGGGCAATTGATGCAATCTCCTGCTTCTGACAATTTTTAAGTAAATTCAACCTTTAATGAAAAAATTTTTTTTGATTATTCTTATTGGGTAATAATTAATAATAGTAAATTAGTAGATGGACTGTTGCTTACTAACATAGAGTTAATGTTACTCAATTATTATAAGTAATAATTTATGTAATCTAATGTAAAATATTAGGTAGACCGTACCTAATTTTTTGCAGTTTGTCAGAGCTGTTAAATTGAGGTATTCTTTATATAAATATATAGTTTATAATCTTACCAAACAAAGTAAGTGCAAATTCTTACCTCAGTTTTATTGAGTAGATTCTATAGGTTGTTTTTTACAGTGTGGAACGAAAGTCCTTCTGTGATGATCTCAGATTTAGCCTGTCCTCTCCTACTGTTTGTTTGCTGCAAGCGAGAGATGGCTAGGACTGAAATGAAAGCCATCAGTTCACTATTCTGTCATTATTGTAATGTTTAGAGGAAAGGAAATCGGTGATGTGTGGCCAAGTATGGAGCCCTTACTGTTCACACAGTGTGTACTTCACGCTGACTGCTTTGGCTTTGCAAAAGTCTAAATCTGCAGACCTCTAGTGAGTGGGTGTGGGAATCGTGCAGAAGCAGAAAGAAAAAAATCAAGCCTTTAACTCATATAGTAGCTTCTCGATAGAGAAAGACATACAGATTAAGTCAGAATTATTATCCCCCCAAAATTATTAGGCGCGTTTATTTTTTCCCCCAATTTCTGTTTAACGGATAGAAGATTTTTTCAACACATTTCTAAACATTATAGTTTTAATAACTCATCTTTAATAATGGATTTGATCTTTGCCGTGACAGTAAATAATAGTTTACTAGATATTTTTAAAGACACTTCTATACAGCTTAAAGTGACATTTAAAGGCTTAAGCTATATATTTTTTTGTGATAGTCTACAGAACAAACCATCATTATACAATCACTGCATGATTACCCTGACCTGCCTAGTTAACCTAATTAACCTAGTTAAAGGGGCTATTAAATTAGACCTTAAAATGTATATATATATATATATATATATATATATAAAGTTGCTTTTCTTTCCTGACACATTTAGCACACTGATTTAAACAGTAGCATGTAGATAAAGAGAATCAGTGGTTTTCACATATATTAATGAGTAGCAGTAACATTATGGAATATTAAACTTACCGTTTTTATTTATTTCGGTCCCTTCTTGGCATAATCTTACAACAGTGAACTGAACAATAGCATGATGAGAGCGATGAACAGAAATAAACACTTGGCCAATATTAATTTTAAGCATTATTATTATGCATTAATAAACTTATTGTTTGCATGTATTGATCTCATTTATTGGCACATTTGCCACATTGGTGACTTAAACAGTAGCTTTTAGACGGAGAAAGCCATGTACTGTACAACAAAAGACAAAGAAGATCAGTATTAGATATCTTTCAGAAATATGTTGTGTTGATGCAGCACTGCAGCATCTTTAATGATTATTTTATGTATTTCTATGTAGATTACCTTTACCGTTAAGACAAATACACAAACACCCAACAACAAAATTAAATTTCATTCTGTCTTCTGCTGTCAGAATAGTAATGGAATGTTTATGTTCAAATAAATGAACAAAACTGCAGTGCTGTGTCCTTGCTAACATCAATGTTACAAGTTTCAAAAAAGGGAAGCTATGAATTGTTGATTGGGTATTGATCTTAAAAACAGTACACTGTAAAAAAAAAAAAAAAAACATTGCCCATAGGTTGTGTTTTCATTTATTTTACATTTTAGAAATAAGATTCTGTATCAGGTACAGAAATAACCCTTATACCTTTATAAATACATTTTCACATTATATTTTCATAATTGAATTCAAAATAATACTCTATTACTTTAAACAGACAAATGATATTTGTCATTTTTAATTGTACTACTAATTTATTTTCATGAATTGTGATGCTCTTACACTGATATCAAAGTATGACTAAACTGGCAGCTAGCTGTCTGCAACTCTTACATGATCGCCCACTGAAGCTAAGGTGGTCAGTAAGCATCCTGGTCAGTACCTGGATGGGAGACCACATGGGAAAGCTAGGTTGCTGCCGGAAGTGGTGTTAGTGGGACCAGCAAGGGGCCCTCAACCTGCGGTCTGTGTGGGTCCTAATGCCCCATTGTTGTTAAAGGGACTCTATACTACTCAGTGAGCACTGTCTTTCGAATGAGACGTTAAACCGAGGTCCCAACTTTCTGCGGTTGTTTAAAAAACCCAGGTTGTCCTTTGAAACTGAGTAGAGGTCTAACCTGGCATCCTGGTCAAATTTTCCCACTGGCCTCTGACCATCATGGTCTCCTAACCACCTCCTTGTCATAATTGGCTTCATCACTCTTCTCCGCCAATCGGCTGGTGTATGGTGTGTGGTCTGGTGCAATATGGCTGCCATGAGGTCATCAAGGTGGATGCTGCATACTTATGGTGGATGAGGAGACCCTCCACCCCCCCCACCCCCAACCAAAAAAATAAAATAAATAAAAGAATGGAAATATTATTATTATTATTATTATTATTATTAATAATACTACTATTATTAAACATTTCTGATGTGTTCAATTTGAGCCCACAACTGTGTAATTTATTTCTAAAATGGGCAAAATATCTGAACATAATCCATAATGCATTAGAAATGTTTTGTGCCCCTTTATACACTACAGCCATCAACATCATTCACTCGTAAGTCAATAGAAACATGGGCTGGCTTTAAAAGAAGAGCAGCCTCCTTTGATTTTTTAAAAGAAACATTTGAGAGAGCTACTTAACAAACTAATAAACAAAGGTTTGGTCTCTGTGATTGGCTATAAGGTTTCATACCCTGCTGTTTTCCCCAAACTCTAAAGCTTTGCTTTGGAGCCATCAAGTAAATGCTCCAATGTTTTACATTGGCGTGTGCTGCTCTTTGATTGGTCGCTCATGTTCCCTTCCACCTCTGTGTTGTGTTCAAGGCTCACAGTTTCTCACACAAATTACAGGAAACTGTCGCGCCTAATGACCTGTCTCACTGACTCCAAAACAAAGACGGGGCCCTAAATCCACAAATGACACCAATGTGATATTACACCCCCAGTCACACTCTTGTAAGTGCGCAAGCACAAGCTCAGTGCAGAGGAAGAGGATGTGAGCGTTATCCATCTGGCTCAGCCCTCATGCCCTCATTACCATCAGCAGAGACATGGAGGGTGGAGGGGATCCTCAATTTTCACCCCTGTAATTGGAAGGAATCTCTGAACCATCAGCGGTCCTTTATGGCCCCCAGTGGAGCTCTGTGTTTTGTCTTGAAGAGGGGCAAGCCAAGCTGAGACAATTTTTCCCCCCTCTTCTAGCCACTGAGGGACCGCTTTGCGCCTCTTTCTCGAGTCCAGCAGCCCTGGTTTTCGTTTAAGGATTGCTCGGTATAATGAGGAGTCCTGCAGAGTCAGGCATCCGCGGCTACGCTCAGGACACATTCATCTGGGCTTACGCTACCACTTGCTGGTGTGTGTGGCCGGATACAAACCGGTGCAGCCGTTTCAGGCTTCGCTCCTGTAGGGGAGCAGACAAAAGCCTCCCCCAGGGACATACAGCAGCAATTCTCCCTGCCTGGACTCTGATGGCACGCGGATACCGGTGATGATGCTACCAGGGGGCTTTTTCCCCTCCCTGCTCACTTGTCTGAACGCCTCGAATACAATAGTCCAGAGCCATGACTTCACCAAGCCTGTTAAACGAGTGGCATTATGATTTTTTTTTTTCCCTCTCGGTAACTCAGACACTGGCCTGGAGATTTGCATGACAGTGCGGCAAGAGAGTGAGAGAGAGGATTAATTCATTGGATACAGTTGGGGTGAGCGCGGGCCAGCTGCGGCGGTGATTGCGATCAGCCGACAGCAGAATTCAGCCCTGCTGGCTAGGCTCATGGAAATGAGGGCAGTCCCGTTGGCTAGGGCCCTTATCAGTCATCACGGTTTTGTGTTCTCTAAATACGCGGCAGCGCTCAAAAAGGTTGGTTTTCTGCACGTACGCTCGGCGCCCCTCCTATCCAGTGTTGTCATGACAGTGACTTACAGGAAGCTTTGTAATGGAGTTTGGTGTGCATTATGCTTGGACAGAGGAGCAGCAGGTGCGCAGGAGGCCCCAGGTGTTCTGTTGTTTCGCTCATAGTATAAAGCAAGGGGATTGTTTTAGGTACCCCCACACACACACACACACACACACAACCCCTCGTGGCGTGTCCGATTAATCAAGGTTTAGCTATTGATCAGAAGTACGTGCCCACATTCAACCTAATTATCCTCTGCGGAGAATGAACTCTTCAACTTCCTTGAGGCAGGAAATCATTTGGTAGGGCTGAAATACATCTTATGCTGATCCAATCGGCATCCTATGTTGTTGGCTGTGGAGAGAAATCTGGGTTAAAGAGGAATGTAGTGCACTGAAAATAATTGTTGAATAATGTCTGCTTGATATCTGGAGAAATATGTGGAGATACTTGTTCAGTAATTAGTTTTTGGATGGGGGGGTGTTTAGTGAGATAAAGTACTTGTAGAATTTGAAATTTTAACTTTAATCGAATGGATGAAAGAAAAACGTTGAAAAACTTGAAAAAGAAAAAAAATAGCATACACTACCTGACAAAAGTCTTGTCACCTATCCAAGTTTTAGGAACAACAAATATTAACTTGACTTGTAGTTGATCATTTGGTATCAGAAGTGGCTTATATAAAAGGTAAAGGCCTTTAGGTTAGGCTTATTTTACCAAAATAAAACATGTTCATGCCTTGATTTTTAATTATTTAATTAGTATAGTAAGGTCTGACTTTGCTTAGACAAAATAATGTATAGAATATAAAGTCATGGTGCAGTGGAAAAAGAATTAATATTGTGCATGACTCCCATGAGCTTGGAGGACTGCATCCATACATCTCTGCAATGACTCAAATAACTTATTAATAAAGTCATCTGGAATGGCAAATAAATCGTTCTTGCAGGACTCCCAGAGTTCATCAAGATTTTTTGGATTCATCTTCAATGCCTCCTCCATCTTACCCCAGACATGCTCAATAATGTTCATGTCTGGTGACCGGGCACCAATCTTGGAGCACCTTGACCTTCTTTGCGTTCAGGAACTTTAATGTGAAGGCTTAAGTATGAGAAGGAGCGTTATCCTGCTGAAGATTTTGCCCTCTCCTGTGGTTTAAAATACAATGGCCACCACAAATGTCTTGATACCTCAGCATGTTGATGCTGCCAATCACTCTGCAGATCTCTCGCATGTCCCATACTGAATGTAACCCCAAATCATGATTTTTCCTTCACCAAGCTTGACTGCTTTCTGTGAGAATCTTGGATACATGCTGGTTCCAGTAGGTCTTTGTAATGATTGGGATACAGTTAACCAGATGATTCATCTGAAAAATGTACCTCCTGCCACTTTTCCAAATGATCAACTAGGAGTCAAGTTACTATTTTGTTGCTCTTACAACTGGGATCGACAACAAGACTTGTGTCAGGCAGTGTACAGTATTGCAAAAAAAATAAATTTGTAAAAATGTGCAGCATGAACTGTATTTGTTTGTCTTTTCTTTTTGTAATCAGTCTCATAAATATACATATCAAGAATAATTATTTATCTGACTATATATTGGTTATTGAGTGGTTAACCAGTTGTGGTTATCATTTATCAATATCGGCCAAAATTTCCAAATCAGTGCATCCTTAGTAAAAAAGTTTTAATTTATACTAGTTTTAAACAATAGTAAACCAAACATTATTCATATAAAATGTAGCACAGCTTATACAAGATGAAGGTGTAGATGTTTTTTTCTTCTTCAGTTAAACAATCAAGAATCCACCAAGCATTTTTATGTCTAAAACATAGACATGTAATAGACCTCTAAACCTAGACAACTTTAAGTTAGGCTGTCTGTGAATATCTAATAGACCCTTTTCCCATTTCTGGGTTTCTCAGCACCGGAAGTCATCATAGTTGGGTAAACTTAGTGCGCAGCGAATGGGCCAGTACAACAAATATTTTTTATCTTCCTATTTGCTGAAATAACAAAATAAAAACAAAACAATGGTGTTATCAAGACTTTCAGAAAAAGGGGAAAATAGTGTGAGACTGATGACGGCAGGCAGAGAACGTCAAATTTACTCTTAACCCCATTGACGCTGCATTACAAACACCTTGCATTTAATTGTAACTTGTATAATTATATGCAAAGATGATTTAACACACACATCAATGTCTGTAAATGTTCATATGTTGTTTTAAAAATTTAAGTGTTAAAAACTTTTAAGTATTTAAAATTAAGATGACTGTTAAACGCTTCATAAGTCATGTGATAAGACATCTAAGAATACCCCAAATATAGACTATAGAAATGAATGACTGTCTATGAATTTTCTATATGTTTTATCCCATTAAGATTTCAGTGAAACGGAAACAGCAGTGAGCCTTTTCTTAGACATTGTGATGTACATCTGAGTAAAAAAAAAAATAAATAAATAGGGACTTGGTTGTGTACATCAGTTGATGACTTAAAAATTAAGGCAAATGAACCTGACCTGCAGGCCTGAAAATCCAGCCAGTTTAGTCCAGTCAAGTGGCATTTTCTTTTAAAATGAATGAAACATACATGGATGAATGGTTTACAGTAAGATCCATAAAATAAAAAAATAGCCACCTGGGAGTGTTTTCAAGATGGCTACATTTACAGCTGACTCGCCTTAAAGGGACTTGTGTGAATAATGCTGAGTTTGCTTTTCTGCAGTGTTTACGTAGGCCTTCCAGGAATATGTTGTTAATAATCTCATTTCTTCTTCTCATTTTGTGTGTCGGCAGCTGCTCAGAGTGAAGAGCGCGAGCGGGAGTGTGCTTTTAATGACCAGCACCAGCAGGTGGATGAGCAGAGTGTGGCAGGTGACTGGCACATCACCAGAGAAAATAACACCATCCTGTGCAGCAAGAGCAGCCGCTGCTACGGCCTCTGGGAGAAAACACATGACGGAGAGATCCGTCTGGTCAAACAAGGTCAGAATCAACTCCAATACACACGCAAACCTCGGCATATATACCTTAGACGTCCTTCTGTTGACTTTTCACTGTTGCTCTTAAAGGGATGGTTCAGCTAAAAATGAAAGTTGCTCGTTATTTTTTCTCATGTTTATTCAGAATATGACCAACAAATAGTAACTAAATGCTAGTTTGCCAAAAAAATTATTTTCAAACTTTGGATTCAGTGTAATGAAAAAAGTTACTTTTGAATATACTCATCCTAATTGAGTACAGCTCATTTTGAAAATGAATATTTGTATCCATTTTCAGTAAATATAGGCAATGTATTTTGGTGCATTTAAGCAAAACAGATTTATTAAACTTTTTTATTAAACTTTTTTAATATTTATTATATATATATAATATTTTAGTCGCCAAACATATTTAGGATTTGAAAGAAATTACAATTAAATTCAAGCAAATATTGTTAAAAAAAAAAAAAAGAATTAGAACCTAAAAATTTTTAAACTTTTTTTTCTTTTTTTTTCTTTTTTAAATTAGTATTTAATATTTTTCTATAAAATATAAATTTGGGTGTACACATTTTTGGACCGTTATCGTAAGTTATTTTGATAGACAACCTCCCGATTTGGCATAGTGCTGACTAATCTAAGTTTCTTTGGTAAAATACAACAAACAGAAAAACCTATGAGTGGAACAAGGTTAAGGTACTAAAATGTTATATTTTAAATATCACACAAAATTTCTGTAGCTTAAATTTGTTTCATCCATTTGCTGTTCTACAAAGTTTCAATGGTATTAGTAGATGGCTAACAAATATGAACAACTGATCTGTAAATGGTGAGTTAATATATTAGGTAAGTGTTAGTTATTAGCTTATGTATGTTATTGGGACGTTATTCTAAAGTTGCAACTATTCCTCATTTACTAACAGTTAAGAATAGTTGCAACTTTAGAATTAACAAGTCTTGAGTAAGTAATTTACTAACAGTTTGTTCATGATCTATTACTAATTTATTAGGTATAGGTATAAATGATTAAAATACAGTTAAAAAGTCATTTATAACTTATTAACTAACAGCTTGTAAGTTATCTATTGGCTATCTATAAGGCAAAGTTATAAATAATAAACAAACTATTACATTTTATTTAACAAGTCATTTATAACCCATTAACTAACAATTTATTAATAATCTCATAACTAGTTATAATAGATAGTTATTTACAGTGTTATTGAAAACAATATTTAAAATTTGAATTAAAAAATGGTGAGTTCAGACATAACTTAAAAATGTAATGCAAGCTAAAATATATAACATTTAATGGCAGTGCATGCCTTAATAAAACAATTTAGCTTATTATAAATTATAGAAAGTTGTCATCAGTTTATTGTCATTTAAATAATCATATTATTTTACACAATTTAATCTTACAATGATTGAATGGACATGAGATTAATATCAGTTTATTGTCATTTAAATAATCATATTATTTTACACAATTTAATCTTACAATGATTGAATGGACATGAGATTAATATTATTTTAGGCTTCTTTAATAAAAAAGGATTAAACGCTGAGTTGGTATAAAATGTTCATGAATATAAACATTTTATTGCAAAATAAAACAATATAAAATGGTAAAAATGATATATATGATGTTAATATTAATAGTTTTATAGACATTAAGATCAAAATATAATATAATATAATATAATATAATATAGTATAATGCAAAATAATTAATATAATATAATATAATATAATATAATATAATATAATATAATATAATATAATATAATGCAAAATAATTAATATAATTTAATATAATATAATATAATATAATATAATATAATATAATATAATATAATGCAAAATAATTAATATAATATAATATAATATAATGCAAAATAATTAATATAATATAATATAATATAATGCAAAATAATTAATATAATTTAGTATAATATAATATAATATAATATAATGCAAAATAATTAATATAATATAATATAATATAATATAATATAATATAATATAATATAATATAATATAATATAATATAATATAATATAATATAATGCAAAATAATTAATATAATATAATATAATATAATATAATGCAAAATAATTAATATAATATAATAAAATATAATATAATATAATATAATGCAAAATAATTAATATAATATAATATAATATAATATAATATAATATAATATAATATAATATAATATAATATAATATAATATAATCATCTCTACTCATTGTTAAGAAACTCCAGTTTGTATCTCAGTGTTTCACTCCACCATCTGCATCTTTTCATCGCAGGCTGTTGGACTTACATTGGTGACCAGCAGGACTGCCATGACGACCGTTGCGTGGTTACCACAACGCCATCGCAGATCCAGAATGGCACCTACAGATTCTGCTGCTGCAGCACCAACATGTGCAACGTCAACTTCACAGAGAACTGGGTGCCCAGTCCCACCAGCACTGCCAACCGTAAGTCCTACAAACGCAGCATCTCTAGACTTCATCTGAAAGCCCCATGTCCCTGTCTGAGAGTCAACGCCCGTATTAGATTTCTGTGACGGAGGAAAACTGGTCTTGCAGGATCCATTGTCAACAATCTCAGCACAAATCAAGCTCTGTAATGTTCTTGTATCAGCATGTTGTGATGTCATTCGTTTACACATTTTAGGTTTACCAAAATTTATTAATATAAAATGTACTCACTCTCATGTTATGCTAGATGCAGGTGTAGATGTTTATTTTTTCTTCAGTTAAACAAAAAAGAGCCCACAAAGCACTTTTATGTTTAAAAGACTTCTAATAGACGTCTAAACATAGACGTCTTTAATTTGGTCTGTCAGCGAAGATCTAATAGACGTCTAAGAAAAGCCTAAATGGAGACTAGTCAGCAAACAGACAGGAAAGAATGACTACACATGTGAAGTCTGTCCAATCCCAGCAGGCAGACGTCATAAGATATTAATGTTAGGTTAGATTTAGGTTGTGACGTCAGATGACTAAAATCCAATGTCTAGCCAGGCTCTAAGTATAACGTTATTTTGATACCCAATAACGACGTTGATATTTAGTTTATTTAGGTTGTGTTGGAAAATGACCAAAATCCAACATTGAGCCAACATCTAAAATGTCATGTTGACGTCAAATACTGACATTTATTCATCAGGTATGGCAACCAAAATTCAAAGTCTGATATACGTCATAGTGGTAATGTCCAAACAATGTCAAGCTGTAACATCATTAGACGTTGATATTTGGTTAATTTTAGGTTGGACATTGTACGTTGATGTCTGCCTTTACATAGATGTCGGATTTTCATTTCCAAACAAAATGCAACATCCCACGACGTTAAGATATGATGTCAATCTGACTTCCTGTGCCTGCTAAGATCTGTCTAATATTTAATGACTAGTCTATTTTTAGACTTATTAAATTTTGACTTATAGCTCAATTTTAGCTTTGTTTGTTTTTGTCTATTAGATGTCTTTTGAACACAAAAAATGCTATTGATGTTCTTGATTATTCGTAAAATGCAAGTCAATGGCTTACAAACGAAAAAAAAAAAACTCCAAAATGAGTACTCAATAATTCTGATAATAGAGTACTAGGGATGGGTACTAAAACTCGGTACTTTATTGGAATCTGTGTTATATTAGAAAATACAGAAGGATTGATAAGTTCTGATGTTAATGGTTCTGCTTTTGGTACTGGAGAATTATTGCTGAATAAACATTACTTACAGTAGCATAATTTAACTGACCAAAGTTTTCTAATTTACCATGTTTGATATTCGTCTGCACAGTTGCCAATCTCACATGAGAAAAGCTTGTGTTTTTGCCCAATAGTACAACGGCGAGCACGTCAAGTATAAAAGCCTTCACAGTTCTCGGCTGTGCGCCCGCACTCAGTGGAGGCTTGTGCTAAGCGCACACACATAGCTTGCGACACAGACTCGCGTGCGTACACACACCTCGTAAGCTTGCCGAGTGGTGGAGAGAACTAAACGGGTTGTATTTCCCGAGTGGACAGCGACAATGCCCGTTGCAACAAACGCAACAAGTTGTTTTCATGTATAAGCGGAAACGCAAGCAATCTGGCTAAGCATCTTATAAAAGTAATTTAACCACAGAAAGACAAATGAAATGTTTTCAGCTGCCTAGTTAAAGGTACATCATCCACATTGTTATGCTAGCAGTCAATCACATAAGGTCTCTCTAAATTAGTATGATATTAATAGTTTAATAAACACACTCTTTCGGTTACATAGTATTGTTTTCTGCGGTAGCCTAAATAAATCTAAAACTAATTTTTATTAAGAAATTATAATAAAAACAGCTTATTTTTACATTGTTAACTCCCAAAAAACCTTCAACTCATTGATGTAAATGTGTTAATGAAAAATCATAAACATTATCTGATTATTTAACTGCCTTTTTACAACTAAAAGAGGGTACTGCAGGGAGCACAAATAACCAAGAAAGATCCCGACTTTGTTGATTTTTGTTGATTTTTCACTAGAAGAAAAAAGGTTAAAAACATTTTCCTTCAAACCATTGTACAGTCTTTTATAGGAAAAATTGTATTTATTTGTTTTACAGTTATTGGTTTTGCTTTATTTTACATAAAAAACTTAATAATAAACTAAAGTGTTGTCAATTCTGTTCAATTTGTTTTGGACCAGAAAAAGCACTGATAAGAGAACTGTTAATATACCAAACCTATAAGTGGTATCGATAAAAGTAGTAATACCGTTAAAACATTAACGATACCCATCTGTACCTTGAGGTCTTATGAAGTAAAACAGATTTTAATTTCTGAAATCTGCTGACATGCATTTTATAAATCAGCAAAAACCATGATTTTAGCCAAAACTCATATATTTTATGTTGTATTTAAGAAAACAAATCACCGGCTTTACATTTTAAATGTATATTGACAGTAAATTATTCAATTAATTTGAATACATTAAAGTTAGACTTAAGGAAGTAGCCACTTTTCTCGTTATTAGCTGCATTAAAATAGTTACACCTGTTGATTTTAATGAGGTATTTAGCATTAACCAATAAATCAATATGACTTAAGATTAATAAATGCTTTACAAGTTGGTTTGATCATCATTTTTGAAACTAATGTAAACAAATGGAACCTTATTAAGTGTTAAGGACCAATAGGTCTGCAACAATCACATTTTCAATCAATATCTCAGCCCTGATTGATATATATTTATATTTTTTTACAGTATAAAGTCCACTGAAAGACAAAGATCTGAATATTCTTTAGTTTAAAAGTATGAATGCTACATAGTTACTCAGTGTATTTTAAAGTGTTCGTGACTATAGACCAATACCTCACGTATATCTACATACATGTAATTAACAGCACATTAACATTTTTGGTAAACGATCTTGTAAAGTGAATAGCAACATCTCTGTAATGGCTGTCATATATCAGCTCATTTCGGCTGCTTTAAAGTAAGTGGGAGCCAGTTTAATTACTGCAGTATTAACAGTAGGCAGAGAACACTAGCTAAAATTAACTTGCACTAGAGCAACCGGCAGTTACATACTCAATTACTAACATTAGAGTACCTATGTGTGGGTGAGTATGATTTTAGTGTTGAGAAACACATTAATGCTAACTGCATTTAGCACATCTCCGCAGATAAAGACTGTGGTGCATTATGGGATGAAGAGCTATTCTGGTGTAACTGATTGTATAAATCACCCTGCATGGTTTTTCTGTTCGATTCTCTTCTACTAACTACTGTATCGACTGTGCTCTGGAATGTTGGATAAGAAAACTCGATAGTCTAATGGCAGTATTGACTTCTGCTCGGTCGATGGAAGGTCAGCGGCCTCTCGTCCACGAGGTCATGGCTTTTTAAAATGAATGCCCACCAGTTCTCTTTAGTATTCATATGCATTTCCATTCAGCATACGTGTGTCTGTAAGCACCTCTTATCTGTAGCTTTTAGAATTAGCACTAGTTTGGTTAACAACATCATAACAATGAGGTTTAAAGAATTGAGTGAACTTCGTAGGTTACTAGATATCATTATTTAACCACAAAGCAGCTATACATTGAATATTTAGCCCATATTATAACATAC
This sequence comes from Danio rerio, assembly GCF_052040795.2. Taxonomy (NCBI): domain Eukaryota; kingdom Metazoa; phylum Chordata; class Actinopteri; order Cypriniformes; family Danionidae; genus Danio; species Danio rerio. The sequence goes on from NC_141029.1 coordinate 13,644,708, forward strand.
TTAGACTTTGTATTTTAATAATATTTAAAATAACTAAAATTTGATTATTTATTAAGCTTCCGTTGCTTCAAAAGTGCGGTTTAGCTAAATAAAAGATGGTTTGATGGTTTAAAGGTCTAAATTGATGTATTTCTATATTGGGAAACTTTTACTTCATTACATTTCGAAGCAAAGTGTTGTACAGTTTACTTTGCTACATTTCATTAAGGTAGTTGGCTATAACGTTATTTGAACACTCAAAGGTGCTATCTGCTGTCCAATTTGTGAATGATTTGATTATTTTCGCTTGACCTGAAAACATTTCACTGAACAATGTATTTGTGAAATAAACTCAACCAACTGCATCTGTTTCCTAGTAAACAACTCAAATGATTCAGTCAGAGCAGATCTCCAGTTTACGATTTAATAAGTCAAATGATTCAGTGTGAGTGAGTCTCTGGTTAAATATTCACCGATTCAAATAAACAAAGCAAGTCTTAAAGTTAGCTTCAAGTTTACACATTGTAGCATTTTTTGTTGTAAACAAAAACTAGGGATGCACCAAAATGAAAGCACTTGGCTGAAAAATCAGACACTGAAAAATCTCTGGATGTAATTAGCTAAAAACGGAAACCAAAACTGAAAATTCTTTGCAATAATAGTATATTATTTTATTAAATTGTATAAAGTAATTTTATTAGACTTATTAAATTGAACTTAACCACTTAAATAATGCTGATTTTACAAAACACACATTTTATCGGAAGTAGGGCTGCAACTAACGATTATTTTAATAATATTATATTATAATATATGATTATTTTTACAATTGATCGATGAATCGGATAAAAAAAGAAATGCATTCATTTCCAACTGTTGATTCAAAAAAGCTCATCCCTAAACTGTTATAATAATAAAATAATAAAATAAAAAACTAAGTAGTTTTGTACTGTTTTCAATCCAAATATCTAAATATTTTTAAATTAAGATACATACTAGACACATGTAATAGCATAAGAAGTTATGTCGTGTTTTCTAAAAAAAAAAAAATCTCAAAATTAAGTGATTGTTTGCTTAAAACAAGTTTTAAACTATTTGTGAATTGGGTAAGAAAAATAATCTTAATGAGATATAATTTCAAACAGAAATTTTACCAGTTATTTTAAGTTATTTTAAGTTTTACCAGTTTTACCACATAAACTAGTAAGTGATTTTGATCTACAACGTGAGATGGTTGTCGCCATGTTTACTTGTGACCGTGCGTTTGCCTCATTCATAAAAGCAGAACACGCAGGATTCAGCATGTAAATTCACCAGTTACTCCACAAATACATGCAAGTAAGTGGCTGGTGAACTTAGAGAAGAATAGATTCAACTTTCTCAGCGGGGTTAAGTTGGTTTTGTTTTTTGGAAAAAAATCCCTGAAAAAAATAAGCACTTTTCCGACGGTCCCTTACTGAGAGCTCTCCTCAGCGCGAGCTCTCTCTGGCTTCCAGGTAATCAGTCTATGATTTGTTTCCAGCTGTGTGTGTGCAATTAGGGAGAGAACTGGATTTGGTGTGTGTGTGAGGTGCATGATGGGATTTAAAGTCCAGTTCCATGATAGATTTGAGTTCTCCTGCTATATGCAACTGCTCGATTACTGGTGATTGTGACAAAAAATTATGTAATTTAATTTAATTTAATTTAATTTCATTTCATTTCATTTCATTTTTCATTTTTTTATTTAATTTTATTTAATTAAATTTTTAATTTAATTTAATTTTGTTTTATTTTATTTTATTTTATTTTATTTAATTTAATTTTATTTTATTTTATTTTATTTTATTTTATTTTATTTTATTTTATTTTATTTTATTTTATTTTATTTTTGGCCAACAAACCAATTCATGTTCGGCACTGATATGCTGATCCATGTTTCCACTTGATTGTTGAGCACAAGCTTAGTGCTCTTTATGGGAGACCAGATAGCTTTTTTTAAACTACTGTAAGAGTTTCCCGTTTGCTCCTCCTTTCAGTTTCACTGGTTCATAAATACTGTATGACTAGCTACTAGAGTCCTGCCCAGATGCAGTGCTGCTTTCTGCTAACCCACACAAGCGTTCATTTCCCATCCTCACTCTGCAAGAGCTGTCTAATGCCTCACCTCAGGACAAAAAGCATGGCTTTACTTCATTCTTTGTGCCCTCCTCTCATTCTCCTGCTCGCTCTCTCAGTTCTTTTTCTCCTTTTGTGTCGCCTTTGAGAGTGTATCTAAAGAAGTGCCGGATGGCCCTGCTAAAAGGATAGAAATGAGTCACACCGCAAACGCAATCAAACAATACAGCGAAAAATGGAGTGAAATACAAGAGAAAAAAATCAATGGCTGTCAGACTTTGTGAGAGTGAGTTATTTGCATGCTGCTTCGCTTATTACACCTCTTTCAGTGCATTTTTTTGCCTCTTTTTCTCTTTCTCTGCTTAAGCACAACTTCTCAAGCGAAGAAGCACATTCGATTTGGGGAGGAATGGAAAAATAAAGGGTTTTAGACTCCTTAAAGCCCGTCGTTAATGAATGCATGTTGAAACTTTGAAGGCACGACCCTGGAAATGAACTTTGCACAACAACATTCGAATTAATCTGTCTCGAAAGACAAAATGAGAGGTCGAATGTATTAATGCGTGATAGGGGGGCCCGCCGTTTGGCGCCATGCCTGCGGGAAGAGGCCACCGGGTTTGAGAACTAAAGAATCTGCGTCATCCAATCGCCTTTCTGCTTTCAGATGTTGTCGGGCAGAATACGTGCGCACATCTGCGTGCGTCTTTTGGCTCTGGACCGTTTGTCCCCTCATTGCTGCCACAGAGCTGGTCAAGTCCTCCTTTTTTGTCGGTTACACTGTATAACAGCAGGGTGCACATCAGGGGCATGATCTGTATCCAAACCCCATCCGGCGCAGCTGTCTCTCGCCGCTGTCCACAGACATGCCAGCAGACACCAGACTGACATTATCGACAGCACATGCGAACAGATTCTGCAGCCTAGTGCAAAATGTAGCACTCGCACAGACACTTGCATTGATGGACGCTGTCTACACACACTAGGGCTGTACGATATTGTAAAAATCTGGCGTTGCGATATTTTGTTTCTCTCTAATATATATTCTGACATATATCAGTTGAATTGTAAATAAAGTTGAAATGAATAAAGTTGAAATGTAGCTCTTGATGGAAACATTTAATTCATTAAGATAAGATTGGAACAAAGTCTTTGTATGAGGTGTTTGTGTAAATTATAATAAATTACAAGCATATATACAGTGGGGGGATATTTTTTTCTGGGAAAATTATTCTTGAGCTGTTGACATAGAATTGAACCAGATTTTGGTCAAAACCCAAACAATAAAAACATAAAAATATAACAAAACAAAATATATAATTTTTTTTTATTTTTAATAACAATAGAATGACAAAAGAAGAAAGTACTGACCTACTTAAATGTATTTAATGGGTTTTTGGTGATGGCAGCTTAAAGACAGTGTAAAATTCTTGATGGTTCTGTGGGTCTCGTCTATCAAATCTGATCTTTAGTTTGTGTTTTCTAATGTCTTCAAGCCAGGAGATTGGCTGGGCCATTTTACATCTTGATATCTTTCTCTGAAAGCATTTGAGAGTGATATTGGCTGTGTTTTGCATCGTCTTGCTGAAATCCCCACCCTGGTTTCATCTTCATCATCTTGTTGATGTAGATGTTGGACTGAAGCAACTAATATTTATTACAATGACAAAAAGCAGAGGATTGCTGAATAACTACTGAAAGATTTCAGCTGCTGCCTGGGCTTTCCATGTCTTTGTACACTCCCTTTCCTCATGTATTCAATACTTTTCCCCTGCGTCATTTCACTTTTATTACACATAACTTCATTTGTAAACTAATTCGACTCATTTTCTTTGCATATATGCGTTTCTTTGGATGTTATCAACATCTGGTCAAAAAAGTTTAACTTTAAAAATATGTTTTCTTAGAAAAATACAACAGACAACTTAGAACACACTTAGAACATACAACAAAGAACAAGCTTTTTATGGTTTTCTGGACAGTTTAACAGTATTCAAGTACAGACATTGAATAATCAAACATATAATATCATGATCATCATTGTATAAATTTGTTTTAAAATAATAATATTTAAATTTTTTCTTTATCTTTTATTCTTTAATAAATAATCTAATCTTTTGATTTGACTATTGAAGCATACACACATTGTGATATCAATGTTTTTAACTATATATTGTGCAGCCATAACACACGTACACACACACTTAAATAACATAGGTTCATTCTGAAAACGTAGCCCTATATATAATTCTGGAGATCATTTAAAAAACGTTTTTCATTTTTAAAACAAACGCTACGTGGCGGTATGACTTCTTTTCACGCCTACCAGCTGCCTGCTTACCTCAATATGGATGGCTTTCCCGCTGCTACCAGTTTGTCTAGTTAGCTCGTCGGTGGGTGTACATTTGGCAGACCTGAGACGCAGAGAGGAGTGGACCATGATGATGGAGTTTGAGTTCGGTGAAGAACGGTTCCAGAAAGTGGGAAAGACAAATACAGAATTTAAAAGATAGGTCAATCAGGGCTTTTGAAAACACTATCGGCTGGGTTTTATGAAAGACGGTGGGTTAGTCGATTGGTCAGCCAGTCAGTCATTCAGTCAGTAAATCAGTCAGTCAACAGTGGCCTATGATGGATTTACGCTTGAAGATCAGGCAGGACTGTCACTCACGAGAGAAATTTTAGATCTGAAAAACATACACAACGGCTTCTGGTGAATCCGCAAAAACAAAAACTGCAAAAAAGTAGCTACTTGGATGTATTTGGTTCTCTCCAGAAATGTATATAGAGTTACGTTTTCAAAATGAGCTTGGGTTGCACTTATGTATGTAACTTATAAAGACTTTCCTGAGGTATATTGTATTTTAGACTGTAAAAACAGCCTATTATATAGCTGTACCCCTATCCCCACCCCTAAGTCCAATCCTCACAGCAGACCTGTGGCAAATTTTGAACGTCAAAAGACTGTTTCTTTAGATTTGTAAGTGTTTTGAATTATATGGACAAGAGGCATGTCCTCGTAAACCACATTTAATAGTCATAACCATGACATTTAACAACTTTTGTCATTGTAAACAAAGTTAAAAATATATGTTACTGGTGTGTTGAGTGTGAAGCAGCTGACACCTTCACTTGTTATGCAATCCATTTACCAATATTTTTGCCCCTCCAACACACAGTTCCCGGCACCGGATGTGCTATTCCTTGTTTTTTTTTATTTATTATTATTTAATAGATAAGTGAAGTGCAGATTTGGAAATGTTCCCTCACCGCACTCTCTCTACGTCTCCATTTATTTTGGAGAGCTGCAGTGGTGACTCATTTGTTTCTTTTTTTCCTACTAATTTATGGCAGCTTTTCAGCTCTTAGAAAATGGCAGAACAACAAAAACACACTCTTAAAGCAGGATTTTTCAACAGAAGGAGGATGCCATACCAGAACCAAAGGCTGTGACAGAAGGAATTATTTCACTTTTAATCCTATAGAGTAGCAGACGTTCTCTGTTCGAAGAATGTCTTCCTGGGAATGATGGTAATTGTGTGCGTAAGTGTTGCGTTCCAAAAAGGAGAATCTCTTTTGAATGCCACAAGCTTTACAACCTTTTAAATCTGACAGTTTTGGGAAGATTAGGGTGGCACAGTTTCTTTTGTTTCGCTAACAAGAGCAGAAGGTGGAAAACACAGTCATTCTGCAAATGCACGCATGGTGTGTAAACTGTGAGTATCATGAAGCATGCGGTTCTGCTGCATCACAGAGGAGTGTTTATATTCTTGAGTGTGTGTTTTTGAGGATGTGCACACCTGCTGAATGCCCAGCTGTCTGACATCAACACAGTTCACTCCAACTATCTCTGTGGGTCACTGGGCTGAGCTGTTTTTACCATAAGAGTTATGTGCAATACAGTATGTAATTTACAGTGCAGACTTCCACACAAGCAGAGAGGAAATACATTTCTGTTGGTGTGAAAGCTTTTACTGAGCTCTTTTTTGATGGGTTAGGTCAATATTTGCATGTTGTGGTTTGCAGATTTGCAAGTTGCTATTTTAGAATATTAGCTTCCCAATTTTCTGTTGGTTTGTGGGTTGCTTTATTTTATATATATTCCAATAAGCACATTCACTACATTTTATGTATGAAATGTGCTATGTATTGTTAATGACCATTATTATAAAATACTAAATGTTATCATGCCATATTATAGCCACCTTTGATTGAACAGTTAATAGATAAAAGCAACATTTGCTGGTTGCATTCCTGTCCAATTTTTTATGCACTCCACTCGCTAACCTCCCTCCATGTCGTTCACTCAGATGTATGTCATTGATTATGTCACACAAGTGTCCACTACTGGCGGAACATCTGAATGGGTTTAAAAGGAATGTACTAAACCAGGGGTGTCCAAACTCAATTCTAGAGGGGCGATGTCCTTCTGAGTTTAGCTCAAAACTTACCTTAATACACCTGTCAGGTAGTTTCTAGTTTATCTAGTAAGAGCTTGATTAGCTGGTCAGTAGTGTTTGATTAGTGTTGAAACTAAATTCTGCAGGACACCAGCCCTCCAAGACCGAGTTGGGACAGTCCTGCCCTAAACCCTTGAGCACTTGGAAACTACACTGTTTTGATGTCCAAATTGTGTTGCTTTCTGGGGCATACAGTATACTGTAGGTGCTGGAGAGGACATATGAAGCAGACTAGTTACCTTGGTAAAAAATCAAGGAATGGTAGGCATGTCCATGTTTAATTTCCCCTGTTGTTCACTTGACCAACTGGAACGAACTTCAAAATGGAGGCAAGGATTCTCCCGAGGGAAGAAGGAAAGGGAAATTCATGAGTGTGTGTCTAAAAGTGGACTGGAGAGCAGTCACTCACTAATTCACCCACTCACTCACTCACTCACCTACTCACTCACTCACTCACTCACTTACTCACTCACTCACTCACTCACTCACCTACTCACTCACTCACTCACCTACTCACTCACTCACTCACTCACTCACTCACCTACTCACTCACTCACTCACTCATTCACCTACTCACTCACTCACTCACTCACTTACTCACTCACTCACTCACTCACTCACTCAACTACTCACTCACTCACTCACCTACTCACTCACTCACTCACTCACTCACTCACTCACTTACTCACTCACTCACTCACTCAACTACTCACTCACTCACTAACTCACCTACTCACTCACTCACTCACTCACCTACTCACTCACTCACTCACTCACTCACCTACTCACTCACTCACTCACTCACCTACTCACTCACTCACTCACTCACCTACTCACTCACTCACTCACCTACTCACTCACTCACTCACTCACTCACTCACTCACTCACCTACTCACTCACTCACTCACTCACTCACTCACTTACTCACTCACTCACTCACTCAACTACTCACTCACTCACTAACTCACCTACTCACTCACTCACTCACTCACTCACTCACTCACTCACTCACTCACCTACTCACTCACTCACTCACTCACCTACTCACTCACTCACTAACTCACCTACTCACTCACTCACTCACTCACTCACTCACTCACCTACTCACTCACTCACTCACTCACCTACTCACTCACTCACTCACTCACTCACCTACTCACTCACTCACTCACTCACTCACCTACTCACTCACTCACTAACTCACTCATCTACTCACTAACTCACTCACTCACCTACTCACTCACTCACTCACTCACTTACTCACTCACTCACTCACTCACTCAACTACTCACTCACTCACTCACCTACTCACTCACTCACTCACTCACTCACTCACTCACTTACTCACTCACTCACTCAACTACTCACTCACTCACTAACTCACCTACTCACTCACTCACTCACTCACTCACTCACTCACTCACTCACCTACTCACTCACTCACTCACTCACCTACTCACTCACTCACTCACTCACTCACCTACTCACTCACTCACTCACTCACTCACCTACTCACTCACTCACTAACTCACTCATCTACTCACTCACTCACTCACTCACCTACTCACTCACTCACTCACTCACTCACTCACTCACTCACTCAATCACTCACCTACTCACTCACTCACTCACTCACTCACCTACTCACTCACTCACTCACCTACTCACTCACTTACTGACCCACTGTATGGTATGTATGTTATTCTTATGGTATGGTTTGGCACAGCACGGCACAGTTTTGCACTTCCACTGCAGCTTAGTACCAATTGAGGTGGGTGGGAGTACCTCTATAGTTGCATTGCCTATACTGCCATGCCATCACCATAAACGCAAAGGAAACCAACCGACAAACCAGAGGCAATGGATGCTACAGATGAAATGGAGTTCTTGACAAGTGGCTCCTACTGACTATTTAATTGTAGCTGGTTTGGTGTCTGGTGTCGAAAATCTGGTTGCTGGTATTAATGATTCTCTTGGGCCAGGGGTGTCAAACTTAGTTCCTGGAGGGCCGCAGCTCTGCACAGAGCTCATTAGGGTTGGAACTAAACTGCGCAGGGCTGCGGCCCTCCAGGAACTGAGTTTGACACCCCTTTTTAAAAGCGATCAGCAGTGTGTAACTGCAATGGTCTGCCTTGCTTGGAACCTCACGTGAGGTTACCCTGAGAAAAGCACTAGGTACAGAACAAAGTGGAGCCCCAAAAAGTGAGCTTTACTGAATCCATGCTGTACCATGCAGTGGCAAAGTGCCTTAACTCATTTACTCACAATTGTAGTTATGCTACTTTTCCAATGAGCGTAATGGTATGGTTCAACACAGCTTCACTCACTTCAGTTCTACTGAACTTAGTTTGCATTTTAACTGCAATTAAGTATTGCATAAAGAGGGTGAGATTATCACTATAGTTGTTGCGCTTTTCTACATCCGTGGTATCATTGTTTTCATTCTAAATCGTCCCATCCAGATTTTCATTGAATCCGCACTTAGGCTACAAGCAAGAGGGATGTTTGAACCTCTTCTACTGAACTTGATGCTTATTGATTTCCAACATAGGCTCAATCTGAAATTGTAGCCTTAAATACATTACTTTCTAAATACATTTTCAGAGGAACGTACGGCTCCATTTCGTCTTTTAAACGAACGCTACAGGGTGGTATGATGTCGTTCTTTTTCGTGATTACCAGCTGGCCGCTTACCTCCATGTGGACGTCTTTTCAACTGTTACCAGTTTGTTCAGTGGCTCGTCACGTACAATGAAGGATTTGAGACGCAGTGAGGAGTTGAACGTGATGATGATGTTCGAGTCCAGAAAGCCAGTATGACAAAAACAAAAGGCAAAAAATAAAACAAACAAATAAATAACAGGGTGAGAATATGGTAAAATCTGAAAATTTGGTAAAAGTCAGGCTGGCACGAGTACTTTTATTTTTCTCAATTGCTTTTGAAAACATTGTCGGTTGGGTTTAGGGAAGTGGGTGTGCGGTTCAATCTGTGCTTTTTAAAACACTTTCAGACTTCAATAGGGAAGGGGATACGTTGGGTGATCAGCCGGTCAGTCTGTCAGTCAGTCAGTCAGTCAGTCCACAGCAGCTTCTGGTGGATTTACGTGAGAACAGCAGGCGCGAATGGCACTTGCGAGAGAAATTTGAGATCTGAAAAAGTGTACACAGCAGCCTCTAGTGGATTTGCGAAAGCAAAAAACTGCAAAAAACCTGGGACATATTTGGCGCCTTCCGGAAATATTACGGTACGTAATTTGAATGAGCCTGGGTTAGCCATTATCTTTTATAGTCTTTTAATGCGTAATATAAAAATGGTTCAGTCATGCGAACCAATAATACAGCATTAGCTGCTGCTACAGTATTTCAATATAGCAGGTTTGGTTTCGTGTCACAAATCCAATGTCCCTTGTAGTGATGATTCTCTTAGACCAATTGGTGTTCAGTACCATGTTTTGGTACATGTTTCGGCTTGCTTAGAAACTTTAGGTTGTACTAAAAAAAGTACAAGGTACTAGGTGTGAAATACAGTGGAAAGCCCCCAAATGTTAGCAGTAATAAACCGTACCATGCAGAGGAAAAGCTCCTTTAATGACTGTCAGTTTCAAAATAAACATTGTAAACATACAGAATCACAGCAGCTTTGCTTGTGGATTATATAGTAGCAACATTTTCCATTCAGTCATTTACTCTCTTGCTCACTCACTAATGCAAGTTAATGACCTTCAATATAAAAAACTCAAATTAAAACATGCTGCATGATAGCACCTTTATATAAACAACTGGCAGATTATAGCCACACGAGTGATGTACAAATGAGTTGATTCCAACTATTTTCTCATTGCCCTGTGAAGAAATGGTATTCAGCGTGGAAAAGCCTTCAAATGTAAATCTTAAAGATTAAACAAATGTAAAGATTTTCATGCGGATCGAGTTCTGGAAAGATCTTGCTTTCGTTTTTGTCCAACATAAAATGATAAATAAAACTTGTTTTGTTGTATTGTTACAGTAGATGTGAATGGAAAGAAAGCTTTGTAAACTCTCATTCGATTTATTTACACTTTTGGCTTTGGCTTTTTGTGAAACAGAGCTGTTGTAAAAGAAGTGCACATCTGCTAGTCCCTGACATTGTACTTCAGTGATTTTGTAAGCCGTACACCTGCTCAGTAAATGTGAAACGCTTTTCTCCTTTCAGAGGCACACACAGGTTCACAGCGAGCTTCATTTAGATGGACGGTGTGATCTCTCAGCTGAACACTGTGAACGGAGTGTGAGAAGCCTCTGATCGATCAGGCATAGATTAACCTTGGCAGCTGTTTTAATTGCAGAGGGGGAATGATGTCCCAGACACACACACACACCTCCTCTACCTCCTTTCACACCTCCTCCTTTCCTTCCTCCAGGCCACTTTAGTGGGCTTTCACATCTGCCTCTGGTTACGGTTCTCTATCGTCCTCTTTACTCGTCTTTATGTATAATGGCTGCTTAAATCTCATCTATTCACCCAAGCTTTCTAGGCTGCTCTAGTTTGTGATGCTTCTCGTTCCTCGCTCATTGTTCTTATTGATAAAAAGCCGTCGGCCTCCGGTGCATATTATTTTTAAGCACTACACCACGAGAGACTCTTTGTTTGAATGATTTTTCACAGTTTAAGGGATGTTGTTAGCTTTTCCGCATCAATCTAGGTTAGAACTGTGAGTTTCCAGCAACACATAATTAGTTTGTCCACACTAAATGCAAAAAATGCTACAGTACGGCATAATACAACAGGCTGGGTGGGAGCGTGATTTATTGTGATGGAGATATGCAGAATGGGATTTCATGGTGGCTGGAATTAACAATGCTTGTTACACTTCGTCCTTAAAGGGATAGTTTGCTCAAAAATTACATTTCTGTCATGATTTACAACACCTTGCACTTGTTCCAAAGCTTATATTGTGAACTAGTGTTATAGGTAACCAAGGGGTTGTATATATGACACTGTTTTCAACTGCAACAACCAAAAAATGAAGGGGTTTAGATGTTATGGTGGTTATTATAGTCTAATGCAGTGTTTCTCAACCACGTTTCTGGAGGGCCACCAGCTCTGCATATTTTCTATGTCTCCATAACCAAACACATCAGATTCAGATCATCAGCTCATTAGCAGAGACTGAAAGATGTAATGGGTGTGACAGACAAAGGAGACATCCAAAAAGTGTAGTGTTGGTGGTCTTCCAGGAACGTGGTTAAGTAACACTGTTCTATTGGTTAGAGAGTCAGGTAAGACTTTAGAATAGGCACCAATTCTTATTAATAACTAGTGGCGTATTACCTGCCTATTATTAAGTAATTGGCATGGTATCTGCTTGTTAAGTATTATGTTAAGTAAAGCGGCTTCTGGGTCCAAGTGCTAAATCAGATTGTATAGTGAGACTCAACAAATGGTTATAATAAACTTTTACTTTTTATGTATACTTTATATATATATATATATTGTATGTATGTATGTATGTATATATATATATATATATATATATATATATATATATATATATATATATATATATATATATATATATATATATATATATATCCAAAAAGTGATTCATTTTTTATAAATTGTAAAATTAGTCCAGATACTGTTGTGTACACCATGATTTCATATAAAATAACCTTAATATGTCATATGACCAAAAAGTAACCAATGTCAAAGGACCTGTAAACAGTATTTTATACGTCATGACTTAACAAGCGAATGGTATGGTATGGTGTGGTTTGGATTGGATTGCCACTATAGTTGCACCACCCATACTGCCATGACATTACCATAAATGTAACAAAAACCAACCCACAACACAGGGGTAATGGATGCTACCAATGAAACCGTGTTCTTGACCAGTTACTGACTATTTAAATATAGCAGGTTTGGTGTCTTGTGTCGCAAATCCAGTGCCACTGGTATTAATGATTCTCTCCTACCAATCGGTGATCAGCACTGATCAGATTTATTTTTACATAAAAAGTACATATTCTGCATGATCTTATTCTACATCCCGTATCCTACCCATGCCGTAAACCCAACTATTTGAGTAAGAACTATTAAAAAGCAGCAGATTATTAGGATGAGAAATAGGAGAAATAGGATGAGAATCCATATCCAGCAGTAATATCTATTAAAAATTCAGGATTGTTCTAGGGACAAGCAAACAGCTAAAAGACTAGGGAACACTGCAATGAGAACACCAGACCAAAAGTACATTAGCAGTAAGACATCCACAACACAATAATTGACCCCAATAAAGCCAATTTAGGCTCATTTTGACAACAAAGCCTATACATTTTTGGAGATCATGAATTATGTAGCCAAAAGTACACATGGCTGCATAGCTGGTCGCTTACCTCCATATGGACGGCTTTCTGGCTGTTAACAGTTTGTCCAGTGGCATACGTACGTCGGCAGACATGAAATACAGAGAGGAGTTAAAAACAGTGATGGGGTTAGAGTCTGGTGAAGAACGGTTGCAGAAAGCGGATAAGAAAAAAAACAAAAGCTAAAAAATTAAAAAATAAACAAGTAAATAACAGGGTGAGAATGTGGTAAAATATGGAAACATGGTAAAAATCAGGCTGCTGCAATGGCTGTCGGTTGGGTTTAGGAAAGAAGGAGGGTGGGTCAGTTTATTGGTCAGTCAGAGAGAAATTTGATCTCAAAAAGCACACAGAGCAGCCTCTGGTGGATTTGCAAAAACTGCACAATGAAAAAAAATAAAATAAAAACATACCTCTTGGAACATATTTGGTGCTCTCCAGAAATGTATATAGGGATACATTTTCAGAATGAGCCTGAGTTGAATATAGCTGACCACAACATGGCACACAAACACAAAGCAACACAAACATTACTGGACATACCAGGAGGAACTTATCATTTACTGACCTGCTAATCGCTTACCCAAATCACAAGCTCCCATCTGGTTTGTTGATTCTGTATTTTCATTGAGTTTGAGGTGTCCAGTTCTTCCAGAGTTCAAGAAGGAATCAAACCCACTCACATATCTTTGGCTGAGTCCTAATTTATCAGGGGTCGCAATTGCAGAATGAAATCTGACATATATTTGACCTGTTTAAACACTTCCTGCTGTAACCCAGTACTAAGATTGAACTTGTTAACCCCCAGAACTGGGAAACACCCATACACTCTCTCTTTCACAGACTGCGGCTAATGTAGTTTCTTCAGTTCACCTATACGAATGATAGCAGATGAATACCCATGCAGACACAGGAAGAACATGCAAATTCCAAACAGAAAGACCTCCAGGTCCAGCCAGGATTCGAACCTTCTTGCTGTGAGGCAACTATGCTAACCCATTGAGCCATCTGATGAACCAGACTTTATATAAGTATTCTCCAAAGTCTGGCTCTGCAAGTCTTCGTTCATCTAATCCACCCTTAAAGGCATATTTGACCCAGAATTGCAAAAATTCTGTCATCATTTATTCATCATCATGCTGCTCCAAACCTGGACAAGCTTCTTTCTTCTGCAGAACACAAAAAATAAATAAATAAAATCATACGGAATTTGGAGAGACATGAGACTGTGTAAATAATGAGGGACATGAAAGTGTGTAAAGGATGACACAGTTTTTGTTTTTGTTTTTGGGTAAACTGTCTCTTTAAATGTGTCGTCTGTCTCATCCAATTTGATGTCGAGTTTTTCCGCTCTATTTGAGTCATTAAAGCATGTTTGTGTTCATTGGAGGTGTGTACGAGTAAATGTTGAGGCACAAATCATGCAAATTTTTGTTTGAGCATGTGTGGACACGTGGGCGACACACAGACTGTGCGGAGGTGAGATGAGATAGCCCAATGCCCACTGACAGGTCAGAAGAGCTACCAGCCATGACCTCAGTCCTTCTGCTAGACTCTCGTCTTCATCCGCAGACTTGTGCTGCTTGACTTTGAGCAGTTGTTTTTGTGTGTGTATTGAATATCTGCCCCTGGGACTAACAAATGAAGTGAATTAGTATTGAACTTCTCTGCATGATGGAAAATTAGTAAGATAAAGTGTCCGGGTTTCTCTCGCCAAGATGCTTGTAAGGACTAGAAACATATTCGGTTCAAGTGCGTCAATATAGACGTAAATGTTTTGCCAAGTGCGCAGTGCTGTTCTACATACTTGACATGCATTCTTGCATTACTGTGATAACAAACATTAGGAGTTAGAATACCTTCAAATGTCTGGAGCATTGAATCACAATTATTATTGAACTCTAGGTCCAATCTGAAGCCATATTTGGTACAAGTGCAACTTTTTTGCAACGTTTTTTTTTCAACCTGTTTCATTATATACCAAGTATCAGCACAAAGACTTTCTTTAAAAACTTTGAAGGATTCTTTTGTTTACCATGAGAATTTATTTGCTTACAAATACAGTAAAGCAGTAGCCTACTATTATGGAATATTATTTCAAAATAGTCATTTAGGAGAGTGACCGAGGCTAATTCATCATTGGCAATCATTCTATTATCCAATCGGCTCAAGAGCAAACCCCTATAAATAGTTGAACACGTCATACCTCCATTTTCTCTTGACTTCAGCATCTCTCCACTACCCCAACTCCACGATATTAAACCTGACACCTACTTAAATCTGATGGGGGAGCTTTCAGTGGCATTTCTCTCTATCCTGATAAGAGGAATAACACAAGTTAGAGTGTCTTTTCGAGCTCACAGTTCTCTCCCTGGATAGCATGCCAAATATGCATATTCTAATCAGTCAAATGTCTGTGTGAACTCTTAAAACTCCAATATTGGCTCATTCTAAAAACTTAGTCCTGTATACATTTCTGGAGATCGCGAAATGTGTTGCCCGAAGTACATACGGCTGAAATTCGTCTTTTAAACAAACTCTACGGGGCGGTATGATGTCGTTTCTTTTTGCGCTACCAGCTGACCGATTACTTCCGTATGGACAGTTTTTCCGCTGTTACTAGTTCTTCCAAGGTCTTGAGCTGTATGTTGGCGTACTTGAGATGCAGAGAGGAGTTAATCTCGACGATAAGGTTCGAGTTCGATGAAGAACAGTTCCAGAAAGCAGATAAGACAAAAAGAAAAGCCAAAAAATAAAAATAAACAAGTAAATAACAGGGTGAGAGTGTGGTAAAGTCTGGAAATGCGGTAAAAATCAGGGGGCTTTTCTTTTTTCTGAATTGCTTTTCAAAACATTGTGATTTGGGTTTAAAAAGTGGGTGGACGCTGGTCCATCTGTGCTATCAGATCAACTATCAGTTGGATTTAGGGAAAGGGGCAGCTGGGGAAGATCGATCAGTTTGTCAGTCAATCGGCAGCGGCCTCTGGTGTATTTACGTCAAAACAGCAGGTGAGATTGGCACTTGCGAGAGAAATTTGAGATCTGAAAAAGCGTACACAGCGGCTTCTAGTGGACTCGCCAAAACAAAAACTGTTTTGCGCTCATATTTGGTGCTCTCCAGAAATGTATACAGGGCTACATTTTCAGAATGAGCCTGTGTTGACAAACACAATTTTAATTACTACAGCAAAAAATTTAAGTAAACAAAACAAACAAAGAGAACAATGATACAATTGATTGCTTCTGAATATTCCTGGCAGACACCGGACGTCACAAAGATGTAAAATAGGCATTGCACAACAACGTCACACTAGCTTTTTATTCTTGTTGATTTAAAAATTGGGCTGACGTAAGAACCCAACGTCAGTTTGAGGTTCAAGATGAATTTTAGTTAGTTCACGACACAACATAAAATCAACGAAAGATAAACGTGTTCTGATGTTAGACTTGATGTCGTATAGATGTCATATCATGATGTTAAAATAATGTTAGATTTTAGTTGGTTAACAGCCTAAAATCAACCAAATATCAATGCAAGCTGACGTTGGGAAGGTCTCATGGTGGCGCAGTGGGTAGCACGATCGCCTCACAGCAAGAAGGTCGCTGGTTTGAGCCTCAGCTGGGTCAGTTGGCATTTCTGTGTGGAGTTTGCATGTTCTCCTTGTGTTTACGTTGGTTTCCTCCGGGTGCTCCGGTTTCCACCACAAGTCCAAAGAAATGCAGTGCAGGTGAATTGGTTAAGCTAAATTGTCCGTAGTGTATGTGTGTGAATGAGTGTGTTTCCCAGTCATTGGTTGCAGCTAGAAGGGCATCCGTTGCGTAGAACATATGCTGGATAAGTTGGTGGTTCCGCTGTAGTGACCCCAGATTAATGAATGAATGAATGACATCGGTTTTAGACGGTATTAGTTACCTGACGTTTTAATTAAAATAGGACTAAAGATCAGCGTTATATGACGTTATGTGCCTTCTGCATTTGTTAATTTTTTTTGCTTAATTCAAAATGAGCATGCTTTATATCCTTTTTTCTCTGCACTGAACACAAAATCTCCCAAACCATGACTTTTATACGTTATTAAACTGTCATTTCTGAGTACTATTGCACTCCTAGTCTAGAATCTTATATAACTCTGTTGACTCTTTTAATTAAAAAAGTGGGAATTTAATTTCTAGTTTCCAAATCAAGTGCTACCATTTTACCGAGTGCTTTTTTAATCGAGTGCTACCACTCCTTTCATAGGAATATCTATCTAGTTAGCATCAGTATCAACATATTGAGGGTTTAACTAACTTACTTAGCAAGATTCTCTTTAAACTGTTGCTCTACTGCAGTAATCTGTCAAAGACTGCAGTGTCCATCGCACTAATATTGACGTCAATTTGACAACTTCCGCCACAATATTCTTAGCTACGCTCCTTTTTCCATTAGTTTGCTACAAGGGAATGATGTGCAACAAGAAAGCCCCATTCCCTTCTCAGTATTCAGTTTCAGTTGAAAGCACAACATACTGAAAAAAGTCTCTACAACCTCTGGTTCACGTTGACTTATAACTCAAAATGAGACAGCGGCCGAACAGAAGGAGGTGCTCTCTTTGTGTGTGTTTTGTGACACTGGTTCAGCTGGATGTGCGTGGCAGGTGCTGTAATTGATGGCATTGTTACGGGGACCGTTGCAGTTGTGCTAGGCTGAGACGGGCCGCCTGTGTCTGATTCATGGCCGTGTCAGCAGTCTCTCCGCTTGGGACCCCAGATGTGCTCCTCCATGACAGGGGTCACAGGGGTCAACAGAGCTGAGGTCGCAGAGTTCACGGTCACAGACTTGCAATCTGCTGTGAGAAACCTGAGCCCGATGCACATCAGTCCACAGATGTCTAGACACTCAACAGACCTGTCGACTGATCCAAACCAGGAACACTTTTTTCATTTCAGACCAAACACTTGTTTTATTTATTTATTTATTTATTTGACATGGACATCACAATTACACTGGACAACCAAATGCATTTGTTTAAGTGTTTTAGCAAACTTGCTAATTTTCAACACCTGTCCACAGGAGGCTTAATATTGACAAAATAGAAATATAATAAAACATACACAACATTACAATTCTTTACATAAAATTTTCTGCAGGCAAAAGCAAAGGCGACATGATCCAACCAACTAACAGTAGACTATTTGTGCAAACACTGCTGTTTTGTTTTTAACCACTTTTTAAGAGCACTACTAAAAATATTTAGATTACTTTCTGATTTTAAGCTAACCGGTAACTCATTCCACAGTTTGGCTCCCTTTACAGAGAAGACAGATTGACCAAACGAGGTCTTACACTTTGGCACTAGACAGTCACCGTTAGCAGTTGCCCGTGTAACTCTGTGGGAGGTTTGATGCCGATTGATTAGCTTAGAAAACAGGATTGGAACATGATTATTTAAATTTAAAAACCAATTTAAGATAACTAAATTGAATAAAACTATCAAAATTAAACAGGTTATGTTTACATAAAACATCACAATGATGCCATCGCATAGGCTTTAAGTCCATAATTTTAACTGCTTGTTTATAGATTGAGTCAATAGGCTTCAATGTAGTTAAAGATATAATGACATATTTCTTATTTGATGACGTTTACGTTGGAAAGTAAAGTTAATCATTTCAGATAAAACTTGTTCTTTTGAATATTTTGTCTTTAATTATTTATATTTTCTCTTAACTATTTAAACGATTTTGTTGAACCACTTTAAAACGACATTGAAATTGTAGTTTGACCAGTTTTGCTGATGATCTTTTTAAATTATGATGCAGACTTCTCTCCAGAATGTCGAGAATGTCTGCTACATTCATTCATTTTCTTTCGGCATGGTCTCTTATTTATCAGGGGTCGCCACAGCCGAATAAATCGCCAACTATTCCAGCATACGTTTTACACAGTGGATGCCCTTCCAACTGCAGCCCTATACTGGGAAACACCCATACACTCTTATTCACAAACACCAATTTAGCTTATTCAATTCACTTATAGACTAATTTCATGTGGCCGCCATTTAAACAGCGACATCGATGTGATGGGAAGAAATCAGGAAGTATCGCCTGGGTCACACAGGAATCTTGTTCCTGTGTGTTAGGAAACATAAATTTATACTTTCACCACCTTCCGAGTGACCCGAAGGTCCGTTCTGAATGAATAGTGTAAATAAAAATAAATATCGGACCTATTGCGTAAAACATATGCTGGATAATTTATAAGGGACTAAGCCGAAAAGAAAAAGAATTTTATTTTATTTTATCATTATTTATTTTATTGTATTTTATTTTTTATTATTTCATTTTATCCACACTGTTGAGCATCAGTAGAGCTGATGTAAATGCAGTGGTCATGAGGAGTGTGAACTCCTCTGTTTCTCTTTGTTCAGGCAGGTGCGGCCACTGTAGCGAAAGCACATCCTTCTGCAGCATAACCAAATAAACCGTCTCTCTCTAGCTCTCTCTTTCCCAATCCCACAATTTGCTTGTTGTTTTGGTCTAAACACAATGTAAATCCTAACGACCAACAAAAGGACTGGTCTGGGATCGGTGTCTCTGCCTCCGCCAGAATCTACAGCCACTGCTGTAACTCACTTATGCAAACGAGTCTGTTTTTGTCACCATTTCTCTTCTTTATTGAAAATCGGGTCGCTCTCCGTCAGATTATTTGTCAGAGCGGTGTGAATTGCAGTGAGCTCAGACGGCCCGGAATTATACAGCAGTCGCCATGAATAAAAAATGAAGAAAGCAGGACGGTGAATCAGCGGCGAGAGGATTAAAACGCTCCATATGGAACGAGAAAGAAAGACAGGAAGCGAAAGTGGGAGAAAGGAGCAGGTTATCCATTGAGGAAATGCCTTTTTGACTCAGTCGCTGCCAAACTGCGAACTGCCGGAAAACGGTTTTCCTGATAGGCGGAAAAATAGCCTCCGTACAGCTACTGTTACAAAGACAAGAACGAGCCAAAAGTCAAACAGGAAAATCTCCATGTCTCTGTGGAACTTGATATCCCTGTTATATTTGGAATCTGTTGTCTCATTCATTTTGATGAGCGGCACATTTTCCTTCTGATTATTTGCCAGTCAAAATGTAACTATACCGTACTGTGCTGTAATGTCTCGGCTGGTCAGTGTTGCTGAAGTCTTCCCAGTGTTGCTAAAAATAGGAAATAAATACAATAAATGTATATCAGGGATCACCAAACTTGTACCTGGAGGGCCGGTGTCCTGCAGATTTTAGCTCCAACCCTAATCAAACACACCTGAACAAGCTAATCAAGGTCTTACTAGGTGTACTTGAAACATCCAGGCAGGTGTGCTGAGACAAGCTGGAGCTAAACCCTTCAGGGCACCGGACCTCCAGGAACGAGATTGGGGACCCCTGATATATATGGATATACAATTTAAGTCAGAATTATTCGCCCTCCTGTGATTTTTTTTTTTTTCGTCCAAATATTGATGATGTTTAACAGAGCAAGGAGTTTTGCACAGTATTTCCTATAATATTTATTTTCTTCTGGAAAAAGTCTTATTTATTTTATTTTCAGCTTGAATGAAAGCAGTTGTTATTTTTTATATTAAACATTTTGAGGTCAAAAATAAGCCATATGGATTTTTTGATTGTCTGCAGAATAAACCATAATTACACTTGCCTAATTACTAACACCAGTGGTGGATTTAGGCATGGGCAAAGTGGGCGATCGCCCAGGCTGCCATCTTGCTAGGGGCAGCATTGAGACAACATACCCCCCCCCCAAAACCCAACCACTACATTTTCATCCATGCGCCCTAATCACCCGCCCACCGCCAACGCCCCCCACCTTTATTCACTTTCATCCATGAAAGGGCAGAACAAACACTGTGAGGGCGGCACGACCGTTGTTTGCCTAGGGCAAATATATATATATAAATATACAGGCACGTGCACACATAGGGTTCAACCTGTGCCCCAGCGATACACACCCTCCCCCGTACCGCCCTTCAGTAGGCGCGCAACAACACCGCTCTTGATTACGGCGCCCCCAACCCCCCCGCCACTTTACCTTACGTGTGCCACAACACCGCTGATCAGAACGCGCGCGACATCGCTCTTACTCAAACTTTAGTTTGACTTTGGTTTGGTTCTTCGTGATAGTGGTAGAAAAAGCAGATCCTCCTGCAGCATAACCAAAATATTTTATACATTGGTGTAACTAGTAAAATAAATAAAAAATAGTAAAATAATAATAAAAACATTTTATTAAAATAAAAAATATCTTTTTTTAGAGGTTTAAGGTAATAGTTTTTTTTATTTTTATTATTACTTTTTTCTTGTAAATCATTTTCAGTACCCTATATCTGTTTGCTGATGCCTCTTAATAGGGCCTTCACCCCAAGGACCACAACACTTCTGATTTTTGCTGTTCATATTACATGAGAGTTATCAGCTTTAAAATAATTGCAACTAACATGAAACAAACATATTTTTTAAATTGGTCTTTTTTGTGTGAAACCCCATTCTAATTTCAGGTGGTGCACTTACAGTACCTATTTGATCCTACCTTGTGCTTGTTTGTGCATTGGGATTTTATTCTTATAGATAATTCATCGCATGACTTCTTTTGTATTGTGGTCAAGGTTTTTTTCACTCTTCCATGCAGAAAGTTTGTCAAAACAGACACGCAGAGTCTCTGCAGTCTGCTGTCTTTATATCTGTCTCATACAAGAGCTCCTGCTGATGTTTTCTGTCTCGTTTTTCATCTTTTCTCTTCCCTCTCTCAATTTTAAAGCTTCATGACAGATGACAGATCACCAGGTCCCAAATAAAATCTGTTTTTTGCCATCGATTTTGGAGGAATAGTGAAAATCCAATCGTGGAATGGGCTGAGCTTTAGTTAGTTTAGCTTTTAAATCTATATTTTGTTTAGACTCTTACCAGTGTGTGAGATAACAAATAAATTAGTCATAACTTCATTATATAAGTAATGATTTAAGAGGCAGATTATGGTATGTGTGCAACTTTCTGAATGGTGTTGCAAGTTATTAGCTTAAGGCAAGACGCTACAGGCAAAAACACCTGCCATTTTTGAGATTTGAAGATTTTGGACTTTTCATAGTGTTTCGTTTTAAATTTATTATTCAGTTGAATGGAATGAAAACATAAAAAACACACTTTTAATAGTTTTTATCACACTTTATTAATTTTAATTTCTATCACAGTACATGTTTATAGGCCATTTTTAAAAATTTAATTTTAATGAATCTTATATACAACAAACAATTTCATATTCAGCTCATATCTATGTTCTGAAGGGAATGCAGCAGGGAAAATAAGTATTAAACACGTCATGTTTTTTTTTTTTTCCTGGAAAAATAAATACTTCTAA
Organism: Danio rerio; assembly: GCF_052040795.2. Taxonomy (NCBI): domain Eukaryota; kingdom Metazoa; phylum Chordata; class Actinopteri; order Cypriniformes; family Danionidae; genus Danio; species Danio rerio. The sequence goes on from NC_141029.1 coordinate 13,666,975, forward strand.
AAGAGCTGTCAACATGGAATTTAATTTGATTTTTGTAAAAGTCAGCGGCACCTTTAGAAATGTTTTCTGAGAAAAATGATGACGTGTTTAATACCTATTTTCACCGCTGTATGTTCATACATAGTTTGCCTGATTGTGATCTTTTATTCTGCACAAAATAGAGATTTCTTTGCAGTGTTTTTTAAATTATGTAGTGATAAAAAGACATTCCCAAAAACCTTTGACTCTAATGTGTTATAAATAAAATAAGATTTTTAAATCTGACCTAATCAAAATGTTCAGTTTTGTGGGCTAGAAATGTATAAAAATGAGTGCATATCAATATAAATAACGCCATTTTTGGCACATTTAAACATAACATTTTAGAAAGCTTAAATATGTACAACCCTTAATATTGTATAATCAAACAACTGTTTCTCTATTGTCTATTCCTCCACTATCCACCCATTTTACTGACCATTTACTCTTCCTCAAGTGATTGCAAATCTTTATGAGTTTCTTTTTCTGTTGAACTTAAAAATAAGATATTTTAAAGAATGTTGGAACCTGGTAACCACTGCAAAAAACACTTTAGTCAATGGCAACATTCTTCGAAATATCTTCTCTTGTGGAAGAAAATTCTAGTTTTAATAAGTGAGTAAATGATGATAGCACTTTTATTTTTGAACGAACTATCCCTTTAAAATGCTTTACTAAATTGAATATGAGGGCATTTTTCTAGAAACAGTGGGTTTCAGAAATCACTGTTGTGCTTTACTGCTGATCATAAATTTATTGCAGATGCACTGAATGAAGACGCCTGTCGTCTCCTGTTTTGAAGCTGTGCTCTGATTGTGTATGTGTGTGTCTTTAAGAATTAAAATCCATAAACATCAGTGTGTGCCGGAGAGACGCTGTGGTTTCTCGGCAGATTGAATCCATCGTTTCATTGTGCTGAAAGGAACTGTCTGCCAGATGAGCTGTGAGCGAACGAGCATCTGCTCATTTCCCTTAATTAATTTATTCATTAGCTCTGCCTCTTTTAACCTTAACCTTTACACAGTGAATGGCGAGAGTGTTTTTAGAGTGGTGAATGAGTTCGCTTGATGAAACTCTATTCAAATGACACTGCAGGTAATATAAATAGTCTGCTAAAGTCAATTAACATATGGTGCCGTTTGTGCTGTCACTGTATACAGATGCTTGTTAGATTATTATCATGGCCAATAGATAATTATATAGACATTTTGAAAATGTAAAATCAATTATTTCAATTATTTTTTTATCAGTTTGTCCTGTGAATCCTCTTCAAAATAGTGTTTTTAGTTGTACAAAATCTGTACAGAAACAGAGCGTACATTTACTGTTATAGACCCTCTTGAAATTACTTCATTTATTATTATAGGTGGGCACAGATAATTTTTTTAACATCTAGATTAATCTCACTGTAATTTTGGAATTAACATAGATTAATCTAGATTAAAATGGTTTATTCTTCTGCCGAAGGCATTCAGAATTATGTGTGCTACCCAAATAATGACCAAAAGTAAGTGTTTGAGAACGGGTTTCTGCCAGGTAGCGCATTAGACCAGGGGCTCATTTCCGGTTTCCAGGGCATCCTGCTGATTTGATTCAGGAGGACACTTTTTGTTAGACGGCTCATCGGTCAGTCATACATCCGCGCTAAAATATCAAGGTAAAAGTCATCATAGCTTGCTTAAAGTAGAGCCAGCTACCAACCCAGCTTTGAGAATAGATTAACGGCGATATTTGTTCTATCGTGCGATTAGAGTCTCACGTTAACGCCGCACCTTAACGCCAAAAACAGCCCACTACTATTTATCATTATTGCGGTATTCGCTTCTTCAAAATAAATGGTATTTTTGAAGGTCTAAACGTCCTTCACAATACTCGAAAATTTGCACACATGCCATGTGGTAAAAATTTACATCTTATTTATATGGGTACATGAAATCAATGGAGAAGAGCGTAAATGGAGATCGGAGCCACCTCCAAGTGGGCTGGTCAGCTCCAAGTGGGTGAGGCTTAAAGTCTAAGTGGGGTGTATAATCCTCTTGAAGATTTCATTGATTTATGTCTTGTACATAAAAAGGAGACAAACCTTTTGTGGTTTAATAACGTCTACACCCACCACAATCCTAAAGGCTGATTCATACTGTACTTCTGCGTCGAGTGATTGCAGTGACCCACGGCACCTGCCTTACACGTAGCCGTGCATTTAAAGTTCTGCGTGCTTTTTGTATTGCTCTGCAAAAACATTTGCGAAATGCTAGCTGGCAGTTTTACGTTCCTCTGTATTGAGTTTTTTCCGCAGGTGTTTTGTTTGTTTCCGAATGCTACCTTAATGTACAAGTAACGAAAACTCACTCATTCAGAGGCGGGAACTGGCAGACGTGCAACAACTTTAATCATAAGGTAAACACAAAACGTCTGGAGCTCCTTCCCGGGACTCTATACTTGTAAACGCTCGCTCCATTGGGCTCACGGCTCTCAACACTTGGCACAGCTACCAAGCCGACCAATATCTCGTTGTGACGTGTTGTTACATTTTTTGAGAGGTGCCGTCAGCCACGGTAAGGGGCTACACAACCATGTGAAGGCTGCGCCGAACCATACGTGTGCACTTGTATATGTATAGTCTATATCAGGGGTGTCCAAACTCAGTCCTGGATGGGCGGTGTCCTGCATAGCTTACTGCATGAACTTCCTTCAACACACTTGCCTGGAAGTTTTAGTATACCAGGAAAATTCAGGTGTGTTTTATTGGGGTTGGAACTAAAATATGCAGGACACTGGCCCTCCAGGACTGAGTTTGGACACCCCTGGTCTATATATATAGAATAGAAGTATAAATTAGCCTTGAACACAACCTCACAGTAACCTGTCGTGTTTCATTAGCATCTTCTTCACCTACCCCAACATCTAGATTTAGAGCAGTGGTCACCAAACTTGTTCCTGGAGGTCCGGTGTCCAGCAGATTTTAGCTCCAACCCTAATCAAACACACCTGAACAAGCTAATCAAGGTCTAACTAGGTATACTTGAAACATCCAGGCAGGTGTGTTGAGGCAAGATGGAGCTAAACCCTGCAGGGACACCCGCCCTCCAGGACCTGGATTGGTGACCCCTGATCCAGAGATTTCGTTAAAGGGTGCATCTATGGCAACCTTCAAAATTTCAATGTTTCGCCAAAAAAAAAAAAAAAAGAACTTCGGCATGCAATGTCTGATCAGCTTCAATATTTACATTCACAGTATCCGGACCTGAAGACATCTAAATGACAATAAATAAATGACAGTTCATTTATTTGTATAGTGCCATCTACTGGCAACAGGAAATGATGTAACAACCCTTTGAAGAGATTGAATAAGATCAGCACCAAGTCTAATGCAAAGTCAGTCTACTCCAAAGGCATGTGTGATGTTAAATCGAAAGATCTTGCGTTTTCATTGAAAGGCTTGGTAGTGGTGGTCTGGCAAATTGAAATGTTTTGCCATGGAAGTAATGGGCTATATGCACCCAAAAATGTTAACCGTTTAAAATCGTACTTCTTTAAAATCAGCGATCTTCATTGTCTGTTAGATAAACGATATGAAGTGAGTCTCAGATTAGACTTGCCTGTTGTTACTGAAGGCCCTAGCGGTTGAACCGTCTTTCATCACGTCCTACGCTTGAACAACTAAATGAATGCTTAAGTCTGAATGCATTGTAATTACATTACAACATTGATGCAGTAAAAACAACCTTATGAAATTAAAAATAGTCACAATAAGCTTTCACCAAAAGTTTATCGTTGGTTTTAATACTTCATACAATAAACAATGGTGTATTAGTGTTAATTATCTGCTACTTTTTAAACTTCCATAGCATTTTTTGTTTCTTCTATTAATGTCAATGTCTTCTTTTTTCAACATTCTTCAGAATATCTAGAAATAAATTCATACAAGTTAAGAATTACCTGACTGTGAGTAAATGGTGAGGAAACTGTCATTTTGGGGTGAACTATCCCTTTAAATCAGTGTTTCTCAACCACGTTCCTGAAGGACCACCAGCTCTGCACATTTTCCATGTCTCCTTAACCATACACACCTGATTCAGATCATCAGCTCATTAGCAGACTGAAAGACCTGTAATGGGAGTGACAGACAAAGCAGACATCCAAAGCATGCAGTGTTGGTGGTCCTACAGGAACGTGGTTGAGAAACACTGCTTTAAATTGATAAACACTGAGAAGAGAATGTTCTCTAATAATTTTATTTTTTTTGAGTATTTTCAAGTACTAGGTTGTGGCTGAAAGGGTATCAGCTGGATATAGTTGGTGGTTCATTCCACTGTGGCGACCTCTGATAAATTAGGTACTAAGCTAAATAAAAACGAGTGAATGAATGAATGAATGAGTGAATGAATGAATGAATGTGTTTTTGAATAATTGTGTTTTTATCACTGGACTGTACAACTTCATCCATTTTCTGCATTTGCATGGTTTCTTCTTTAGGCGTTCATCATAGAAATGAACACAATTTCTACATTAAGATAAATGGTAAAACTAAAAACAAACATTAAAACACTAAAACTAATTCCAAAACAACTTCAAAATGGCTCAGACAGAGGCTGCACTAGTTAATTTATTCTTCTGTGTAACTGCATACAATGTTCTTGATGTTCATGTTTGGATTTGTTACAGTTGTAGACTTGTACATCTCCGACAAGGTTTAATCGCACATTTAGTCACAGCAGACAGCAAAAAGCGGCTCACTAAGGAACATGGACTGGCTTTATTACTTCTTCATTTGAGCAGATTATCTCAGTGGAGATCACTAAACTCCAGCTTACACGTTCGTCTGTGTTTTCAGATCATCAGCGGTGCTTTAGTAGTGCAGAGAAAGTGTGTGTGCATGGTTGCCAGATCGCAAAGACTAAGTTAAATGTCAGACACACAATTTATCTCATCATTATCTGTTTACGTATCTTAAAAGTTTCTTTCTACCTACATATATTAAAAGTTAATACAACTTTTTTGGTCATCAATTTACTAAAAATGTTTCAAACATTTACAAAGAAACAAAAAATACCACAGTCAATTGAACCCATTGACCTTATTTCTGACCTATGAGTGGGCACAGCTATTGGAATCGTTTTGGCTTTCGTTACTTCCATTTGCTTTTTGATGTTGCAAACTGATGTTTTCTTATTATACTATTCAACTTTTTATGTATTTTCATGAACACCCTTGTTTGTGTAGCAAGTTTGACCGTTTTCTGCCCTTTATTGTTCCTAGTTTTTTCTCCCATATATGGATGAATTGAAATTCGAAAATAATTGTAGAATAAGGTCTATAATTATGAAAAATGTTTTTGTAAATAATACTTTAGTTGTCTTTGTTACATCTACAACAGTGACTATTTAAAAAACTATTTAAATGCATAAATATTAAGCCATATCATACATTCAGTTTGATTTGGCTAGCAATATTTCTTATTAATAATTATTTTAAATATTAGAGTTACTGCAAAAATAGATATTTAAAAAAATAAAATAAAAAAGTCAATAAATTGAGTCACAGCTCTCATACAAAAATAACACTCAAACTTTTATCGAGGACGAAACCCCAAAATTTTTTAAAAACTCCTTTTGTTGGTCTAGGGAAAATTAGGTTTGACATTTAGTGCTCTATTTTAACAGTGTAGGTGCAAAGCATAAAGCGCATGCCGCAAAAGCATTAAGAGCATGTCCGAATCCACTTTTTCTAATTTAAGGGATAAAATAATACGCTTTGCACCCTGGCGCATGGTTTAACAGGGTTGTGCTTATTATCTTAATGAGTTATGGGTGTGTTTTGAGCCTAATGTGCATTAAACCAATCAAAGTTTCATCTCCCATTTCCTTTAAGAGTCAGTTGCATTGTGTCATGGTGTATGTGCTATTTACATGGCGGACTTTGTGAGTGGAAAAAATTAATTTTATTTATGTACATACTGTGTGTATTGGACCGTTTGGATGTGCTTAGGCGCATGACTAAAGCGTTCGGCACTGGACTTTAAACCAACTTTTAACAGGTCAATTGCGATGTCTATTTCATGTCCTCAAAAAAACAATGCCAACAATACACCTTAACACACCTCTATTTTAGACCAGAACAACCAAAAGTCCACAAAGTGGTGCAAATGGATTTACTTTTTAAACAACGTGGCGCAAAATGTGAAAATTAGAGTTGCACTGGTCTGAAAATAGCAACAAATCGTGCCTAACACGTCTTGCACCTTATTGTGCTGTGTGTATAATCGGGCCCTTATAGTTATAATTAACATGAATTTATTTACACAGTGAGTGAAGTGAAAAGACGAATTTGCAAAAAATCACTTGGGAAGCAAAAAATGCTTCCCAAGTGAACAAAAATAACATGTAAACTTAAAAAAAGGAAAGAAAAAGAAGGTAATGCAAAAATATGCTATTACTTCCATTACAGTTGTTGCTATGGCATTCTGTTGCAGTCATTCATTAGGTTGTTCAGAGTGGTTTAAAGGAGTTTGGCCCAAGTCAAAAAAGCCTACATCCAGTAGAGTCTAGTTGGGCGGTATGTCTAAAATGAATAGTGTACAAAGGCAGATTGAAGCTGTTGTGCTTGTCTGGCACAGGACGATATAGTGTGTCAGTCTCCCTCACTCTCTTTCCCAGCACTGAGAGCTGAATGTAGGCCAGAGATTCCCCATCGAGTGGCTTTTGTTGTCTTCGCTGACGGGGGGATTCAGGTAGTGATGTTAAGTCCTGTTGTGGTAATGGCAGCATGAAAGTCTGCCCGCTCATGAATGACTCCCATTAGAGTCTCCCTGGTGTCTCTTCGCCGGCTGTCTTTGAAATTCTCCCACACCGCCTTTGTATTATGGATGGGATGCATATCTAAGACGTGACTGGCCGTCTGCTGGAAAAGACCCTGTGTGGTGCCCATAATGATAGCAAAGAGACGAATGTTCCTCCATCCCTGAGGGGGAAATATCATTTATCATTCAGTTGCTTTCAAAAATCTGTTTTACAAGTGTTCCACATACATTAATCTTGTTTTAAAGCAATTGTTGCTTGCCTTTATAAAAAGAAACGGAAACTATAATTAATCCTATAATAACATAATATAATTACAATGTTTAAATTTATACATTTATTAATTAATATTAATTTGTTTTTTTAAATATTTCACAAATGATGTTTAACTGAGCAAAGAATTTTTCCACAGTGTTTTCTATCATTTTTTTTCTTCTAGAGAAAGTCTTAAGGCTCGTACACATGCTTTTCGTTTGCGTTTATCGTCAGGATTTTTCAAGACGTTTTTTCACATTCAAACCCAAGCGATTTTCACTGGCGTCGAGCAGAACAATATGCAAAATCACTCCTTGACGTCAGATGGCGCTACACAACTTTAAGCATTTGACATCCACTTGTAACACAGACGAAGAAGACAAAGTTGACACGTTTGTTGTTATGGATAGTTCAAGCAGCAGCTCCAGCTCTACCAATGAAGAAATTATTATTGTTCACCAGAGCAATAAGCATCTCCACGTCCTTCTTCAATGTGCGCTCGCAGTACTGTACTGTAACTTCAGCAGCTCTGTGCACGGGAACAAAAGCGCCAATCTGATTGGTGTAGAAGGCTTTGACACGGCACGTCAAAACAAAAAAAGGAGCATGAGGCGTTTTTTTTTTTTAAATTACGCTTTTGTGCCTGCCGTTTTGCGTGTTGGTGTGTACATTCACATCGATGCCCTTTATTTAGTCACAAGGCGTTAAACGTCGATGGAAAATGCGAGCAAAAAAAGTCTCGGTGTGCACGGGCCTTCACTTGTTTTATTTTAACTAGAATAAAATCAGTTTAAAAAAAAAATATGGTCAATATTTTTAGCCCACTTAAGCAAATTTTTTTTTTAGGCTTCGAATTTGGATCTACTGTATTTAATGTTATTTTAGCGTTTTTGGTTATCAGCTTAAAAAAAGAGTTTTAGTGCTTTAATACGTTCATAAAACATCTTCAAAGTGACAAATCGAGGATCTTCTAAAGAGATGGAATAGCTTTATATAATCAACAGGTAACACTGAAGCTTTTATTCACATATAAACATCCCAGCAGGCACAAGACGTCAACATGACATCAAATTGATGTTGTACCCCAATGTTGTGGGGACGTTGCAATTTTGTTTGAAAATGAAAATCAATGTTCATCCAACGTCCAACCTAAAATCAACTAAATATCAACGTCTAATGATGTTACAGCTTGACATTGTGTGGACGTTACAACAATGAATCAGACGTTGGATTTTGGTTGCCATACTTGACAAATAAATGTCATTATTTGACGTCAATATAACATTGGCATAAGATGTTGGCTCAACGTTGGATTTTAGTAACTTTCCAACACAACCTAAAATCAACCAAGTATCAACGTCATTTGACGTCGTTATTGGAAATCAAAATAATGTTGTCCTTAGATGCTGGCTAGACATTGAATTTTAGTTACCTGATGTCACAACCTAAATCTTACCTAATATTAATGTCTTATAATCTTGTGTACTTGCTGGGATTAATCAACACATACTTAAGCCTCATTCACACCATGACTGACAAAGTGTCAAGTGACTGTGCATTTTAACGGAGAGTGAGTGGCTTCCGTCAACCTCCGTCTACCAGGTGGGTTTGTCGAGCGATGTGACAAAATTGAAAATCCTTCAACTTTACACAAACGAAGAGCGACTTTCTTGGGTAACAGCCAATAGGAGCACTAGTAGAGCTCACATGATCCTCTCTCAGTTCCAGCAGAGGCGGGCTGTGTTATTTGTGCTGTAAACCTATACAGACCTGCTATTGCAGCAGGTCGTCTCTTAAGAGCGACATGCAGCTACAAAGTCACTGCTAGTGTGAATGAGGCATTATAGAGCAATCACATTTGGTCAATGACAGCCTAACCATGCATGGATTATTTGCTAAATCCTAATACTATAAAATACTTTGGTTTCATCTTTTTTTTCTCTGATGATAAATCATGCCCGGTCACAAAAAAAAAAAAAAAAAAGATTTTAAACAGCAAAGAAATAACAAAAAAATTCAGCAGAGGCTACGAAAGGCACAATGGCACAAGAGATAATGATGTTTTTTTTTATTTTGAGTAAACAATACATTCGAATTTTGGATGAAGAGGACAGCTTTTCTGTCCTGTGATATTGCACTATATATTAAAAACACACTAACAAACTGAAATATATATATACACACAAAAGGTTTTAGCACTTCAAGCTAAAGGAGAAGGGCTTTCTTACTTTGCAGAGTTTTTAATTGGACAAAAATCCAGTAGTGCAGGATGATCCATCAGTTGATTTAGCATGTTTTCCTTAAAGACAAGCACTTTTTAATTTGACCTTATAAATGCTTTAATTTACTCTAGATTAAATTAAAAGTCTTAACAAACAAGCTAAAAGCAATGCAAAAAAAGGAGAATTTTTTCTCTCTCATTTGGCACTAACACAAATAGCAAAGAGTAAGAGAGGAAAGGCAAAATTTTAGGCATGCCGGTGTTTATTGCAGAAAGGTTTGGACTGCGCACGGTTGCCAGGCATCATGAGTGGGAGTGGGCGAAATCACAGAAGAGTTCTGGTTACCCAGGGAAACTGCATCTGTCCTGATGCTCCATCTCAAAGAATGTGAAGGACAGAAGATCAGCTCTAGCGTGACGCCAGGACAAGCGCGAGGCTGAAGACATACACACTCTTTTAATGTATGACTTCATCTGCCTCCATGAAGAACTTCTGTTTTAGCACATAACAGAGAAACCTGAACTGTAGCATAGCATCAAACTCCTGTGGAATCATGGAAAGGAGTTAATCAGTATTAAAAATCCGAGAGAACAGCTATAATTTTTGATAACAGATATTATTTTGATGGAAATATATGTTTTTGATTTCTTTTTTCTCCATGTTTAAACAGCAGCAGAATACAGTCAGTATCGCATCTGAGTTGTTCATAAGATGGAGTTCAAAAACATTTTGGTTATTATGGGAATGAAAATATATATACATTTTTAAGCAAATTCATGTTTACACACTGGCAGTTTCACATTCACTCGTGAACATTTCATTCATGCCCCCGTGACAAACTGGGGTATTAGACGCAAATAAGGAAAGGGACTGGTGAGAGTTTTATGGAATTTAATAATGCACGTTGAATAGAAAGAAAAATCTTCCACATTTCGCGACGTGTGTGACAGCCTTTACTGACAGCAGCGTGTGTCTTGCAGCTTGTCGGAAAATATGGCAAAGTCCTACATGACTGTAATAGTTTGAGTGTGGTGTTTACTTTAATAACGCCACTAATATATTAACCCCATTTTTGTTAAGTTTAATCAAGACTTTACTGGGATTAAGGTGATCAAAAATCGCTGTTTGGAGCTTATATAGGCCTACAGTTCAAAATTCATGTTTAACTGAATAAAGAGTTAGTAAACACAAATACATCTTATTAAACATCATTTATTTTCATCACCAATTATCATAGTAGAACAGTTTCTCAAGCAGTTTGGGATGCATTTTAGAAACAGGAGATGAGCCCCTGGTCTAATGCGCCACCTGGCTTGAGAATACCCATTTTAAAGACTTACTTTTAGTCATTATTTGGGTAGCACACATATTCTGAATGCCTTCGACAGAAATCAAATGAGCAATTTTAATCTAGATTAATCTACATTTATTCCAAGAGAACAGTGAGATTAATCTAAATAAAAAAATATCTATGCCCACCCATATATATATATATCTTTCCTATATATCTTTCCATCCATCCTATCCTTCCACCATATATATATATATATATATATATATATATATATATATATATATATATATATATATATATATATATATATATATATATATCCTTCCATCCATCTGTCCATCCTTCTATCCATCCATCCTTCTATTTATCGATCCATCCATCTATATATCTATATATCCATCCATCTACATATTCATTCATCCATATATCTATATATTCTTTCGTTTATATGTGTATATATTCTTCCATCCATTTGTCATCCTTCTATCCTTCCATCTATATATTCATCAATTCATCCAAATATCTATCTATCTATCTATCTATCTATCTATCTATCTATCTATCTATCTATCTATCTATCTATCTATCTATCTATCTATCTATCTATCTATCTATCTATCTATCTATCTATCTATCTATCTATCCATCCATCCATCCATCCATCCATCCATCCATCCATCCATCCATCCATCCATCCATCCATCCATCCATCCATCCAACAGTAATATGAAATATTGAGACTCAAGCAGTCAATGAAAGCACAGATAATGGACGGAGGGCTAAAGGGAGGCAAACAGGAAGTAGATCAGTATTGTTGCTGTAGTCTGGAAGAGGGAGGGACACTCAGACATTCAGCCTCCGAGCTAAATGCCGCCGGCTCCAAGACATGTAAACACTGTCTATGTATATGTGAGAATGAGAGGGAGTCATTTTTTTTCTTTCTTTTTTGATGTCGATATCCATAAACGCCTGTGTTTTATCCTGTGAGTATTATACGAGCGTGGATATAAAGTATATGTGTGTGTGTGTGTGTGAGAGATTACTTACCAGAAGCGAACACCAGCATGCAGGCTGATGCACCGCTGGGGTTTAAATCTCATATTTATTGATCTGTCTTCGAGAAACCCAAACCTTTTCAAGTTGTGTGGTAGTGCAGCGCTGCAGGTCTGGAGCTCTTCTAGCTGCTGCAGTGTATCTGGGAAGGTCTAGTGCCAAAGAAATATGGGCAAAAGTGGGCACTTGCTTTTTTAAATTGTATATATAAATGCAGTGGAAGTCAAAATTATTCGCCCTCCTGTGAATCGTTCTATTTTCAAATATTTCCCAAATGATGTTTAACAGAGCAAGGAAATTTTCACAGTATTTACTAAAATATTTTTTATTCTATAAAAAGTCATATTTGTTTTATTTCAGCTAGAATAAAAGCAGTTTTTATGTTTTATAAACATTTTAAGGTCAATTTTAGTAGTCCTCTTAAGCAATACTTTTTTTTATTGTCTACAGAGCAAACCATTGTTATACAATAGCCCCTTTCACATATACGGATATTACGGCAGTTTTCCGGAAAGGGATCATGTGTGAACAGACCCTTTTTTAAAACACTAATGAATTCGTTCCAGCATTTTTTCAGAAAGAGAAGTTTTAACATTAACAATTTTCTGGCATGCTGCTCTGTGTGAATGCAGAATGGAAAATTGCCGGTGATTTCCAGAGAAACGCACCCCTGCTGTAAAAAGCACCCCTCTGAAATATGCATCTATTAACTGAAATTGATTAAAAAATAATAATGGAGTTATGACAATAATAAGAGTGACTGAGGTGAGTTTTATGAATGGAACCCTTCCCTTACTGAAGATATATAGATAAATAAGTAGATTGACAATAAATACAACACCGCTGAGATTAAGTGAATTGTTTGATGTGTGGTTTAGTTTAAAACAGCAACAACAATTTTATGTGTTCCATGTAGCCTAATTTTAGGCTACACTACAGTCAATATTATTATTTTACATTTATTTGTAAAACTAGTCCGTTTTAAAATGCGTTCCACTTCTTGTGCTTGTTTTATCCTTCAATATAATAATCATTTTACGTTTTAATCAGTTATGGCCTTTAATTTTTTTTAAACGTAGACTGAGAATGCTAATGAAAGTCTATAATGGTGTTCATTTAACGGCAGGGGCACATTATCGGAAAGATCGTGTTCACGTTTTGACGTGGACATCTACTTTGACCAGTCAGACAAATTCACATTCATGCTGTTTAATAAACGCCTTTAAATCTTTCTCCAGACACATTTAGCTGCTGCTTGTTAGTCAGATCAAATTTCTATGTTCCTTCTTAGTGTCAACTGGGGAAAAATTATTGTGAAAAAAACTGCTTATGATAAACCACAGTGAGTTTACCTGCCAGCCCTTCGTGACGTGTGTGCATGTGAAGGAGCGCTCCTTACAGATCTAAGTACCTCACAGACTGCAGCACAAACTCAAATGTACATGTCGATATGCAAAAGTGTTCCTTAATCTCTTTACATCGATGTTGTTCACAATATCCATGAGAATTTGTAGAGTCGTCAAATGTGTAAACAAAGCTGTGTTTAGATGTTGGTTAGCGCTTCTGTCGGATGTTGCCAGCTACTGTCGTTGAAAAGGCACTAAGCTCTGCCCGAAACGTTGCTAAATGTTGCTAGATTACATTGTACGTCAATTTGCATATTACTAACGTCATCACCTCCAGCTGTTTCTGTTTGTTTAACAGCCTATGGTTAATAAAGGGGTATTTATATTTGCACTATGCTCCATGACAATTTAACTACATTTATTGCTGTTTGAATACAGTATATCAGTATAGATGTGTAGTGAATTTGCTGTAATCTCTCAGACACAATACTCAGACAAGTTCTGAAACTGTTACTAAAATATCTGTTATTATGAATAAGAAAAGAATAAACGATCAAAATAAATCGGTAAATTTAAATCAAAGGAGAAACAGATCAATTTAACTGACAAGGGAAATACCTCACGCTCATGGTGCTAAATAACTTGCCGTCGGTACCTAGAGTGCTGCAGGTGGGAGAGACTGCTATACAAGGACGAGGCCGCCTGTCAGTGCTCTGAGGCAGGGGAGGGGGCGACGGCATCACCCGCAGCTCGATGAGAAGGGTAGCAATGGTTCAGTACAGACACAAGAGAGTCTATAAAAATCTTCGATAACACCAAAAAGTCGCTAGATTTGTAACTAGTTAATTTTTTGAAAATTGGTCACTAGGGGGTCTGAAAAGTCACTAAATATAAAGACAAAACCTCCCAATTGGCAACACTGGTTAATGGATTTCTTCCTGGTTATTTAGTCTGTCTCTGGGACAAAAGCACCTACATTAATGAAAGTGAAACCCTCAAGAAATAGACTAAACCCCTTGTTTAATACAACCGTGGCTGTTTAGAGCAAATTTTTTACTAATAAAGTCAGAATTTACTGGTAGTTTGTAATGGATGTGTGAATGGTCTTTTCCGGAACATCCTTGTCTGTATGCACATATTTGAATTTACCAGTAAAGTCTTTCGGGTAATTTTCCGGTAAACACTGTGTGAAAGGGGCTAATGACTTGCCTAATTACTCTAACTCGCCTAGTTAACCTAATAAACCTAGTTAAGCCTTTAAATGTCACTTTAAGCTGAATACTAGTATCCTGAAGTTATCTAGTCAAATATTATGTACTGTCATCATGACAAAGATAAAATAAATCAGTTATTAGAAATGAGTTATTAAAACTATTGTTTAGAAATTTATTGAAAAAAATCTTCTCTCCATTGAACAGAAATTGGAGAAAAAAATATGCAGGGGGGCTAATAATCCTGATTTCACCTGTATGTATTTGTTCCATATTTTAACGTTCATTGCACTAAAGATAAAGGAATCTAAATCCACATTACCTGCAGCCTTATACATTCACCGGTCATCATATTCACTAAACCGTGAATGAGCGGGTTTGATTTAAAGAGTCATTCCACCATCTCAAGTGTTTGTTCTCTTTCTCTCGGGGATGAAACTGAAATCCGTGTGCTGTGGTTTTATCATTCCCACTCATCTGTCTCTCTCTTTAGCTCTTTTTTTGTGCGAGAGGCCGTCTTGCCTTGAAGCTTTTACTCTTGAATGCGAGGACATGTCTGTGTCTAAAGCAGAGTGAGAAAAAAAATGGAGAAACTGAAAATAATCAAAAGCTAAAGAAAGCCAGTGCTGACTTTAATTGGATTTTGGAGGTAGGAGTCTGCACGGCTCGTACATGACAGAATAGAACAATTTCAATCATTTCGATACATGACGGGGGACTTTTCCAAATGTGATGTTGCGGGGGAGGATTGGGTGGAAGTTGAATTCTCTCTTTTAGTGAACTGAAACTGGTGGACAATTCAAGATTGAACAAATCTTCAAAAAGTACCTCCAGAACAGGACAAATATATTTTATTTAACCCTTGTGTGCTGTTGGGGATTTTTTTAGCCACTCTGGGGTGATTTTGAGGCTTAATTTGCCCACAACCTTCTCTGTGTTTCAGCACTTTTTGGTGATAAATCTTATTTTGACACATAGTTTATGAAAATGCTATGTAAAAATGTTAAAAAACTCAACAATAAACTATTTACCATCAAATATACTACCCTTTTGTTATGTTGGTGACTGTTTTTGCCCCATTGACTTTCATTATAAGGACAATTTTTGATTGCAAAGCCATGACACCATATAATCATGCATTCTTTATTGTTGCTGGTTTTCCCTGTTGGGAAGAGATTAAATGTGTCATTTTTACTGTTGGTCATCAGTTTTTAGTTTCTACCATCAATATAGAGCAATGGTCTCAAACTCAATTCCTGGAGGGCCACAGCTCTGCAGATTTTAGCTCCTAGATTTTGCTTAATAGTTTCTAGTAGTCTTGAACACCTTGATTGGTTGGATCAGCTGTGTTTGATTAGGGTTGGAGCAAAACTGTTCAGAGTTGAGACCCTTCAAGACTTGAGTTTGAGACCCATGATATAGAGTATAGTGTATATGACAGACAGACCTTTGTGCATTTTCTTGATATGTTTGAGAAAATCTAAATAAGCACCTCAGCTCTTAAAACATAGTAAACATAGTAAGTGTAACATTCAGTCTGGTGACAACAGAGTTGAGGGTCTAAATGCAGTTTATTAACTCAGAGTCATGCAGGCAATGGTCAAAACAGGAGCAAACAGTATCATGAGCAAAATCCAAAATCGTCATCGCGGTCACAGTTAAAGAGGTCGATACAAGTGGCAAAACAACATAAAAAAGAAACAAGGCTAGGCTAGACAATAGAACGGTTTACAATAGTGATGTGACATTGTGCGCCGAGGCTTTAAAGCATGTATATCAAAAAATTATACATCCCGCAGTGAAGCAGTGTATCGGTACTTGATTAGTTTCACCATAATCACGTGATCAGTGACGTCCGAACCATTTTTGTTGATTACATACATTTCTACTGTTTCAAAGCACTACATCGGTCCCACGAACCAGCAATTCAAATAAAATGCAGTACTAATTTATAGTAAAAAGCTTTTGAACCATACTAAAGTGTATTAGTGTATTATTTACTGCTATTTTTAAGGAAGGCCACTGCATATTGTAAAATAGTGTGTATAGGGTATATGACCAAATCAAATCAAATCACTTTTATTGTCACATCATCAGCAACACGTGTATTATGAGTGAAAAGCTGTTGGAATACAATAAACATAAATACTTTTGAATAACTTGAAATTTACTGCAGTCATCTCTGATGTAATGTAACATACCTTATATGAAAAAAACTACAATAACTGAGTTATTTGTTTATATTACTTTTGTTGTATTATTATCATTATTATGGCTTTGCAATCAAAAAAATGTCATTATAATAAAAGTCAATGAGGCAAAAACAGCCACCAACATAATGAACAGGTAGTCAATTTGAACAGTACACAAGAGTTTAAAAAAATCTTTAAATTTCATAGTAATTTTCATCATAGTTTAAAATTTAGAAATAAAAATTAAAACTATAATGACATAATTGGTACAAAGACACAACCAAAATAAGTAAAACTTGGCCTAAAATAAAACATACAGGAGGGCTAATAATCCTGTATGTGTATGTTGCATACTTTAGCGTTCATCGCACCAAAGGTAAATTAATCTAAATCCACATTACCTGCAGCCTTTTACATTCAACGGTCATCATTTTCACTAAAACGTGAATGAGCGGATTTGATTTCAAGAGTCGTTCTGCCATCTCGAGTATTTGTTCGCTTAGTTAAAAAAAACGAAACATTTTCATAGTAATTTTTTATTATAGTTTAAAAATCTATTTAGACATTGAGACATAAAACTATATAGAAAAAACTGGGACAAAAACACAACCAAAATAACTAAAACTTGGCATAAAAAAAATCTATATAAGTCAAGCTATTATTAAAACTACAATAAATTATCAGTGATACTAAAATAACACTATATAATTCACATTTTCACACCTCTGGAATATCTTTCTTTATTTTTACATTATTTTTTATTAGCCAATTGTCAGCATATAATTATTATTTTATTAATTCAAAATGCAAATTTAAACTGATGTCAAACTGTTTTATATTACACTTGCGGGTCTAATGCTCTGGTTTGTCTATTTTCTGTTCTTCCAGGTGATCAGCCGCCTATACACAGAGATGAGGCCATCTTCATCGCCCTGGCCTCCGTCTCCATTGTGGCCGTCCTTATTGTCGCGCTGTTCTTTGGCTATCGTGTGATGATGGGTGAGATGCAGTACTTCAAGCTATTATTGTCAAATGAAGGTCACAACATGCATGTATAGTGTTGTGACGGTTTTCTGTGTTTGTTCCAGGCGAGTGTAAACAGGGCCTGCACAATATGGACATGATAGAGGCTGCGCCATCTGAAC
The DNA here is from genome assembly GCF_052040795.2 of Danio rerio. Taxonomy (NCBI): domain Eukaryota; kingdom Metazoa; phylum Chordata; class Actinopteri; order Cypriniformes; family Danionidae; genus Danio; species Danio rerio. Next base: position 13,684,508 of record NC_141029.1, read on the forward strand.
CTTCGCTGGATTTAGACAGTTTAAAGCTCCTCGAAGTGAGTTCGATGTTTTAAGAGACACCAAATATATGGGTGATTCCATAATTGGAAATACGTTTAAAATTTCAAAATGTAAAACCTAGTTACTAATGACTCAGTTGAATTCCACTGCATTTATTTCCGTTTTCACTGTCAGAAGTAACAAAGTAGCAAACAATACTGTATCACTTTTTCGGGGCCCTTTCACAACAACCCAGGCTCACTGTGGATACGTACCCCTATCTACATTTCTAGGGACAGTGAAATACAGTAGGTGAGAGTTCAAAGTGACTATTACCGCCGCGTCATATACCGCCGCCGTTTGAAATAGGAGCCGCTTTGTTTTTAGTGTATGACCGCAGTTTGTGAATGAGCCGCCAGGGGGCGCAAAGGGACGGGATGCGAACCGACAGAAATAGCCCACACAGCAGCCTTAAATATGCTATTGTGCTTGTAAATGAGATTAAACAATAAGTCAAAGCATTATAAATCCTTTATTAATCATTTAAAATTTGTTAACACGATTTATTGTTATTCTAAACTTTTTAAGTGCAAAGAGGATTCTTTTTGAAAAATAGAATTGAAGAAGTTAAAGACAACTAATATGAAAGCACAAACATTCAGTACAAATATTCTAAGTATGCCTAAATTAAAAAATTAAAGCAGTCTTTTAGCCTAAATGTAAAGAGATTTTCAGTGTTTGCTATTTTGGTAGGACTAACACAAGACCTTTTCATTTATGTTTTAATTTACCTTTTTATTTACATTTTCGCTGTTGATTATATTTTACTATTTAATTTTATGTCACAATTATTGTACATAATAATAAACGAATAATGAAAAATAATAAAAATAGGCCTTATGTATTTAAGGACATGTGGTGAAACACTAAGAAACGGTCAGGCGCATGGTCTAAAGAGCTTAAGTTGAATACTGCTTCATAAAATAATTTTGCCGCAGGACATATCTCCAGGTTTATTTTTAATAGTTTTCAGTTATTTTTTTTGTTTCAAAACAACAATGTTCTCTTTAAAGTTCTCTTTAAAGTATAACTGTTGTTTTGTTTTTTTACTTAATGGCCCAGTATGTTTTGTATTTTAATTTCAATTTCAGTCACCTTGCATATGCATTTGAAATATAATGCGCGCATAACCGCGGAAAGAAAAAAAAACTGTCAAAGGTTAGAGCTAATTCATGAAAAGGTCGCATTCTGCTTTCACTCACCCCAAAAAATGCTCTGTTTAAACGATTTAATTATTATCATCGTACCCACTATATAATTATTTAAACCTTCTCTGGTGTTTATTGTTTTTAGAAAATATCTAAAATCTTAAAAAAAAAAATCTTGTAAAATGAAAGTTTAATTTGACTTTAACGGTTTCATTTATGTAGGCTACATAGACCTATACCTAAACTGTTATAGCTTGCTTTTGCTTGTTTTATATTGGTTTATTTATTTAATGCGGTTTTATCCGATAATGTAATTCTTTAAATTATATTTTAATATGGCTCAGGCAATTTTTTCAAGATTTGACACTTGTTTTGAGTCTACAAAAGGGGACAGGTAATTTGTTAAGATTTATGTCTTTCTGTTGTCTTTAATATGGTGTATAGATTATTATGCATTATTGAAACATCAAGGGGACGCAACAAAGTCACTTATAAATTTAAATTGTATTATGCAACAGCCTTTAAAACGGAAACATAAGGGCGATTATAAGCAAAAAGACCTCAGCCTATAAGGTTAGTTTTCTTTCCCTTATTTATTTATTTATTTATTTATTTATTTATTTATTTATTTATTTATTTATTTATTTATTTATTTATTTATTTATGTGTTTGACGCATGTAACTCGTGTGCGATCGGTATATATATTAATAAACTTCACAGCCACAAATATAAATAACACAACTTGCGGGTGCAACCAACAAGGGTTGTGCATTTTAGTTTAACTTTTTGAGCGTTATAAGCAGTTCGGTGTTAGTTTTTATATCAAGCCGAAACTAAACAGCGCATTCTCTCCGCCTCCTTGTTCATAACCAGCTGGACACACGCTGCTGAAGCAAGCAGGGAGATAGCCTACTCCGTCATTCATAATCTTAGCTGATGTATCTGAGTCGAAAGAATATATTAAAGAGGAATGTTCTTTTAACAGTCCCGATACGTTTAATCTTTTTATTTTTTTTATTACTTTTTTTCCTGTCATTTCTCTTCATCAAATTATTTTTTAAGCTGCTTGATTATGTTAAAACAGAAAGCAGAGCCCGTCAATTGAGAGTGATGCATGTCATGTGTTGCATAATTGCCTTTTTTCCTGTGCGTGCGTGATCAATTTCTGATCCTTTTTTGCTCGGGCTCTCACACACAATCTTTATGTCTGCTGTGTCTTTAATATGGTGTGTAGATTATTATGCGTTATTGAAACATCAAGGGGGACGCAGCAAAGTAACTTATAAATTAAAATTGTATTATTTTATGCAACAGCCTTACATTTAAAACGGAAACATAAGGGCGATTATAAGCAAAAATACCTTAAGGCTAGATGTTTTCTTTCCCTTTTTTATTTATTTGTTTATGTGTTTGGCACATGTGTGCGACAGGAAAACTAGTGTAATTACGGCAAGCCATCTTTCCCAGACTCGGGGCAAATTCCGCCTTTCCTTTCACTCCGTCCCGAAGCCCCAGCTGGCCCTCCTGCCATCCACTGCGTAAAACATATGCTGGATAAGTTACCGGTTCATTCCGCTGTGGCGATCACAGACTAATAAAGGGACTAAACCGAAAAGAAAATGAATGAAGAATGAATGAATAAATTAATAATAATAAAATAAAAATAAGGTAATAATCTTTAAACACAAATGCCGCATAAGCGGCCTTTTTATTTTTAGAGATGGTACATTTGAATTGCCTCTTCCCACTTCCCCCACCTCAAAATTGAAAGTTGCAAAGAGAACTATAGCTCATTTACACCTTTATGTCTTAGCCTCAATAGCAAAGAGCATAGCCCATTCACACCTCAACACAGAGCAAGTTTAGCGGAAGAATGTCAAATCAGAATCACGCAGATGAAGCACACCAGCTACTACTTTCATGAAACTATTAAATGTGTATTGTCATAAATTTGCTTATTTGCAGCAGCTTTTTTTTGCGGCGTTGGGAAGCCGTCAATGAATAAAAACAGGGTCAATAGTGAAATCGGCTTTTCATTGTATCCCTATTACCTATATCAATGCATTGAAGGCCTTTTATGGTGTCATCACGATAGAATAGCCTAAGTTATATTGAAATAATTTAAAGAACAAAGTTATAAAAACTCACATTACATAAATAAACAATTAAAAATATGTTTAGGTTGTCTTTATTTAATTGCCCTCGTGATGATTGTGTGCTTATGTGCGTTTTACTTATAACGTGATTCAAATGATGGATCTGCGACAGAGAAACTAGGGGTTTTGGGAAACATGCATCACTATATCCTTTTTTTCCCCAAACTGTGCATAGTTCAGCCGCAAGTTACTGTACGTCTTTTTTTGGGAAAGCACCCCATGTCCGCTAGTGCCGCGCGCCTCTTTCTCTGGGCAAAAAGGAGTTGATTTTTAAAATAGTAAATATATAGATTAATTAAATATTCAGCAAAAGAGACATTTATTTCATATTTTACTATGCATTTCATCTGATAGGCAAATCTTTTATAGCTTAATTAAACACATATTGTCAAAACCCACACATAGGCCTATTGTATGAAAATGAAAAGGGCATTTTTTGTTATTATTAGACTACTATTTATTTGTTGCCTAGGCTATTTTCACATTTTCACATTTGAGGTGCTTTATTGGCATGACAAGTAACTGTACATTCGTTTTGCCAAAGCAGTGCAGCGTCGCGTCTCACAAACAAGACAGTGCAAAAAGGGCAGTAGTGCAAACAAATATGAAAATAACATAATAAAAAAATGATTAATAAAAATAAAAATAGAATAAAAAAAAGATCAGAAAAAAAGGCAATATATGCGACATGACATCGCTCTCATGCCACGATTTGAGGATAAATTCGCTTTTAGGCGCTGCTTTGAATAAAATAAAACTATTAAAAAGCACATTAAAGACACTCATAAAATAAAACATTAATAAAGGAGTATCTTATGAAAAAACACCAATTGACGGGCTCTGCTTTCGGTTTTAAAAGAATCAAGCAGCTTTAAAAATATAATTTGCTGAAGAGAAATGACAGAGAAAAAAAGATTGAACATATCGGCACTGTTAAAAGAACATTCCTCTTTGATATATTCTTTCGACTCCGACACATCAGCTAAGATTATGAACGACGGAGTGTCTCTCCTGCTTCAGTAGCGTGTCCCGCTGGTTATAAAGGAGGAGGCGGTGAGAATGCGCTGCTTAGTTTCGGCTCGATATATTTAATTAAAAACTAACACCGAGCTGCTTATAACGCTCAAAAAAGTTAAACTAAAATGCACAACTCTTGTTGGTTTCACCTGCGGGATGCACAATGAACCTAACGCGCCATAATTTTAATTCTATATTCGTGAAGAATGAGCCAACCGCATATGCTAAGTCAGTCCTGTTGGTCGGGACTCTCTGCTTTATAACTTATTAGTTTATTACAATAATCACACTTAGCTTTGCCATCGTTCTTCACCACATATAGCCACTCAACACATCTTGCGGTCCATCTTTAATGTTTAGATTATTGAAGGTGCTATTGATGTTTTGAGAAAAAAAAAATAATAGTACTGAAACCAAATTATTAAAAATAAACTTGCGGGACTTCGTTTATGTCCTGCGGCAACATTATTTTTATTACACTTTAAGTGATCTGCTTGAGGTAGGTCACGTTTATCAATGGTAAGTTTTAGCCTAAGTTTACATCAATAACATAATGTGCATTGTCCTTTACCATACAAAAAAAGTAAAAAAAAAAAACATTTATATAGCATTTATTTTTAAATGCATTAAAAAACAAGCGCATATCTTAGCCTTGAGTTTGTTCACACTCTGCCTGTATTAACATAAATGCTGTATTTTAATATAGCTAATTTTGATTAGCTTTAACTGACAGCCTTTTCTTCTTTTCCGCGGTTATGCGGCATTATATTTCACACGCATATGCAAGGTGACTGAATATGAAATTAAAATACAAAACTTACTGAGCCATTAAGTAAAAAAACAAAACAAAACAGTTATACTTTAAAGCTGAACATTGACGTTTTGAAACAAAAAAACGGAACTGAAACTAAATTATTAAAAATAAACCTGCCAGACTTAATTTATGTCCTATTTTCATTTTTTATTTATTTTCATTATTTGTTTATTATTATGTACTATAATTGAAACATAAAATGAGATAGTAAAATATAATCAACAACGAAAATGTAAATAAAAACGTAAATTAAAAACATAAATGAAAATATCTTGTCTTAGTCCTATCAAAATAGCAAACTACATCTCTCTATATTTAGACTAAAAGACTGCTTTATTTATTTATTGATTGATTGATTTATTTATTTATTTATTTAAGACTACTTATTTGTACTGAATGTTTATGCTTTCACTTTAGTTGTCTTTCATTTCTTCAATTCTATTTTCCAAAACGAATCCTCTTTGCACTTAAAAAGTTTACAATAAACCAGGTAAGCAAAATTTAAATGTAAGTTGAGGTGATCGCAAGTTCACAACTGTCAGGTGATGTGCTCTACCGACAGGATAATCTATATTATTTTGCTGTTTTTTATATGCGCACGTTTAAGATTTGAGATAATAACATTGCCATGATAGTCAAAGAAATCAAAACATTATTTTCACCCGAACGCAATTTAATCGGGCACTGAAGGCTAATAACTTAATTCTTATATTTGCTTTTTGACTTCTCACCATGTATCTTTCCTACAGCATGGTATAGTGTAAGAGCATGTCTATTACCAGAAAAACTAAATTAAAATTATATTTTAATTGAACACATCACATCACATACAGTAAGCTACGCCTACAGAACAGTCTTTAGCATTGTGAAAAGGCAAAGCTGAATATCTGTGGTTAAAGTGCCACCCAGCGGTCAAATGCTGCTGGCGCATCAAGTACCGCCGTCGCCGCGGTATGAATGGCGGCACAAGGAACACATTGAAGTAGTAACATCTGTATGTGACCGATGGTGTGTTTGCTCGCAGGTTTTGTTTTTACAAATCCACTAGAGGCGGCTGTGTACACTTTTTCCTCTTTCCTCGCTGTGTACACTTGTGTCCTCTTTCCGTGTAAATTCACCAAAAGGGGGCAATATACACTTCAGCTGACCATGCTGGTATGCTGTCAACTAAATGACTGACCAACTGACCCACCCACCCCTTTCCCTAAACCCAAACGATAGTGTTTTCAAAAGCAATCTAGAAAAAGAAAAGCTGTCATGGCCGCGTGATTTCACCATGTTTTTACCCTCTTGTTTATTATTTATTCTTTGCCGGACTCGAATCCTGTCATCCTAGTTAACTCAACTCTGCATCCCTAGTCCACCAACGTATGTGGGGAGCTACTGGGCAAACACTGGAAAAATGTCTGGACGGAGGTAAGCGGTCAGCTGGTAGGGCTATAATGAAAAGAAGCCCCATAGCTTTCATTTTTTAGACGAAATGCAGCCATACGTAGCACTGGCTACATAATTCGTTCTCTCCAGAAATGTAGACAGGGGTACGTATCCACAATGAACCCAGGCTGTTTCATAAGGGTAGCAATCAATCTCAACGCTATCGTATAAAAAGGGTGGAGCTAGACATGCTGCTGAATGCAATTGGTTTACAGAGATTCGTCAACAGCGTGTGCAACAAGACAAGGAAACGACAACACAGAAAGTGACATTTTTAAATACACATACAAAACACAGCACCATAATAATACGTTGTGACTTGAGCCTGCAAAAGATGCAGTATATGAACGGCACGTAAGGCTTTCTTCTTTGAGCGAGAATGGTATCAATCTCAACTTTCTGGCATACACTACTTCTACCAAGTAAGGTTACTCTTAGCATTTCAAATCTATTAAAAACGGAGGTCGGAGCTAGCTCCAAGTGGGTGGGACTTAAGCTCCAAGTGGGTAGGATATCAAGCTCCAAGTGGGCTGTACAAACCTGGATTTTTTATTTATTTAATGTCTTGTACATGAAATGACATGAGTTCAAGATTGTGCTTTATAAAAGTCTACATCTACCCCAACCCTAAACACAACCACTCAGTAACCTGATGTGTTTTACTAATATCTGCTCCACCTAGACCACTTAAACCCAACCTACTTGTGGTTTAAGTCCCTCCCACTTGGAGGTCACCCAACCTACTTGTGATGTAATTTCTCCCACTTCAGGTCTGTAGGCTGCAGCGATACCTACTTAAAGGCGTATTCACACTATGTACATTTGACTTAAACCGGGCCAAAGCACGCTTTTCCCCCCTCCCGTCTCCCCAGACGGCCCACACTCACATTACATTCGGGCTTTGGCATGCTTACCTCATTGATGATAAACAGTCATAAAGTCCTAGTGCTGCAGGAATTAGGAGGTTTGCTGAAGGGACAGTGAGGAGTTTGCGTCTTTAATAAAATACAACAGTTTGCGTTCATTGAACAGTAAGAATGATTAATAAATCCATATGAAACAGTCCCTTAAAAGTCACGCCTTGCTTTCAGTTTCAGCTCAAGCACATTTTGCACTACAAGCGTACTGCGCCAAAGCCCAAGTGAACCACTGAGCCCGATTCAAAGCACTCACTCTTCTCAAACGATCCGGGAAATGGGCCTGGGCATGGTTCGGATAGCCTAGTGTGAGTAGGCCTTAAGTCCGCTCAGGATGACTCGTAACAAACCATACTGTGCTGAACCACACCACTCAGTGGAAATAAGGTTTAAAAGGATTTCTTTCCAGTATCCAGTATCATAACAATGTAATAATAATACAGTGATTGCCACGCAAGTCAATTCTTTGATTACTTTTATTAAAAAAAAAAATTAATAGTTCAATTTGTCAACTTTGTTACACTAGTAGTCTGAGTTTGACTTGGATTTGACTTTAAGTTTGATCTTTTTAACCAAAAATCCAACTTGCTAGCAGAAAATGACCAATAAACAGCCGACTGTGTGATTATTGATAAACTTTGTGTTTCTTTAGATGTCATGGTAACAGTTTTGAAATAAAAAAATAATAATTTTGGTGTAAGAACTTTACAGATCAAAATAATAATAAAGCGAGAGCACACATTTCTTTCAGAAAGTGACATTGGGCGGCACGGTGGCTCTGTTGTTACCACTGTCATTTCACAGCAGGAAAGTCATAGGTTCTAGTCCCGGCTGGAATAGTTGGTGTTTCATTCTGCTGTGGCGACCCCTGATAATAAGTAAAGTCAAATAATAAGAAATAAGACACTTTTTGGTGGCTTGTAACATTTTGCGATCCATGTCAAATTATTCAAATATTTATTAAAGATTTAGCTGAAAGGTTTAATGACTTTGCAGGCTAAGTGATTTACATAAAATCTCATAATTAATGGGTCTGCACAAAAACAAAATGTTACATCGTATTAAAAAGATTTATGGTGGAGTACTTTTCCATTTCCATTTGATTTAAAAATAACATTTTCGTCACACCATTTGACAATTTTAGCCTCAGATCCAATAAAAAATCCCATTTTCAATGCAAAATTAAACCACATGTGTGTTGGGAAATGAAGGCTCAATTTTTTTAATGCCAAATTTTGGAAGTAAAGAAACTAAATCAGTTTTATATATCTCCTGATAAAAAAAGGACTAAACCGAAGGATAATCAATGAATAAGTGTGTATGGTGAAGTAGACGTTGACAAAGGAGTTGAGGATCCAAACGCAGGGTTTATTATACAGATATAGTCAGGCAAGCAATGGTCAACACACAGGCAATCCAGAGTTGAAGTCAAATAAACAGGCAGATGATCAAAAGGCAGGCAGCAGACAGGAATAAACAAACAAAACAAGGCGAGGGTCTAAAACAGGACAGGACAAGGCAAAAGAAACCACATCGTAATGATCACTATTCAGTTTACAAGACTTAGTAACAATGTGTGTGTTTGTGCTGTTTTTATAGTCCATGTATTCACATCATGAGCGGTCTGTGTGTGTGCAATCACTGGAACTATGAGCATTTGTGTGTGTGTGTAAGCGGTGCATGACTGGATCTTGTAGTCCATAAAATGGTGGATTTGTAGTCCTTTAACGATCTGCAGCTGCTAGATTGCTGGTGATCAAAACAGAGAGAATCAAAAGTAAAGTCAAATAATAAGAAATAAGAACTTACAACAAACACTTTTTGGTCACCTGTAACGTCTTATTGTTTATGGCAAATTATTAAATTATTCATTAAAGATTTAGATGAAAGGTGTAATGACTTCCAAGTGTACTTGCCATTATAGAATCACCCATGTGCACAGATTAGCATATTTCGATTCTGAATTGTATTGTGATAAATTCGAACGATCTGTGTTTGCCATGTAACATCTGCTATTATTCTCACCTGGATATGTTTTCCCTGCAGCTGATTGGCAGAGGCCGCTACGGTTCCGTCTACAAGGGGTCTCTTGACGAACGGCCGGTTGCAGTAAAAGTTTTTACCTATGCCAACCGGCAGAACTTTGTGAATGAGCGCTCCATCTACCGAGTGCCTCTTCTGGAGCATGAAAACATTGCTCGCTTTATCGTCGGCGATGAGCGGATGACCACTGACGGACGCATGGAGTACCTGCTGGTCATGGAGTACTACCCTCATGTAAGTATTGATCCAGTTCTCTCATCCCTAAATGTGACTCGGTTGGTGTCGCTTTTCACATTTTACCTTCATCTGTCCTTTATTCTCCTTTCTCTTGGTTTTACTGTCTCTGCTAACTATTTCTGCCAAAGTCAAGAGCGGAATCGAATGTCCTGCCGCTCTCTGGACTGATATTTTTATCCATGATTCAGATGGATTTCCAGCACGCAGCATGAGAAGGGCGACTTGGATGTCAGTCGTGTTTGTCTTTCTCTTTCTCTCTTTCTAACTTGATCCTATCAGTTTTCATTCACTCATTCTGTATCAGACTGCCACTGGAGGGAGATAAATGTGTTTATAGTTTCTGGGATGCAGTGCACCACTTTTGTCAGTAGTATTTTAGCAATATTGCGCTGAATTTTTGAGAAAATAAGGCTTGTGAGTAAAAGAGGTTTAATAATTCTTGCATATTTACCATATTAAAATGTGATACATGGAAAAAATATGTAAAGGACATGCAGTTGAAGTCAAATGGAGTTAGTGTATATTTTTCCCCAATTTCTGTTTAACAGAGAGAAGATTTTTTTCAACACATTTCTAAACATAATAGTTTTAATAACTCATTTCTAATAACTGATTTATTTTATTTTTGTCATGATGGTAAATAATGTTACTAGATATTTTTCAAAACACTTCTATACAGCTTAAAGTGACATTTAAAGGCTTAACTAGGTTAATTAGGTAGGTTGGGTTAATAAGGAAAGTCATTGTATAATGATAGTTTGTTTTGTAGACTATCGAAAAAAAATTGCTTAAGGGGGCTAATAATATTGACATTAAATTAGAATTATTTTTTTAAATTAAAAACTACTTTTATTCTAGTCTAAATAAAACAAATAAGACTTTCTTCAGAAGAAAAAATGTTGTAAGAATTACTTAGAAAATTGGCAGTTCATTCCGCTGTGGCGACCCTGGATTAATAAAAGGGAATAAGCCAAAAAGAAAATGAATCAATGAATGAATACTTTGAAAATTTCCTCGCTCTTTGACGTTAAAGGTCATATTTGGATTTCCCTTATATAAAATATATGTTATATATGCATCTACAAAATCTACTTCCAACGGTTAAAAAAAAATATATATATATATATATATATATATAAATATTAAATAAAAAATATATATTTTTTTTGCTGTAATTTGAAATATATGTTTCAGAAATGACATTTTATGTAAGTGAAATCCAAATTTTAAGTTGTATGTCATATATTTAATTTGCATATCAGTGCTTCCCACACATAAACTTTACTTGGGAGGGCCACCCAAGTATATTTAGTGACACGATTGTTTACTATTATTATCATCCTTTTACAATTTTTTTGTATCCCCCCAATATAAACAAACATCCGCGAGCCATTTAGTGGTGTAAAATCTCCTCTCCTTTATCTGTTTTATACTGCTCATTCTGTATGCGCGAGACCTGCCAACACTCCCACAGACAGTCTCTTGTGCTCTGCAGACCCATATAAACCCGCACTTTTTTTGCATCTGGCCGGGGTTTCTAATCTACTTGCTTTTGTATTCTAAGCTTTCATTAATTTTATGCGCACAGCCGTAAGAGCGAAAAAGACATTAAATAAGTGAAGTTTCACAAACTAATTTCGAGAGGAGCATGTAATATGATTGAGCACGACTGGCTTCTCATATGTAATCAGAAATAATCCAATCAGAGTGATCCAAGCAAACTATAAATGAATTGTTTTCTCCCTACTACTCTAACTTCGTTTTGGAAGAATCCCCCCTTCCACCCCATCTCCTCCTTTTCCTCCCTTTTCTGAGGGGAAGCTCTCGAGACCTACTTGATTTCGGATCCCCTTATATGCTTATTTTTCCTTGGGCTCAAGTATCTCCAAGCTCAGGGTTCTCTCCCGGGACAGCATGCCAAACCTGCTATAAACGGCAAGCATTCCAAGTGGGAACTCTTGAATTAATTTCTTTAATATAAATGACTCAGAAAAACTGTACCAAATACTCTGAGAGGACGAATTATATCTAAATCAGCTGCAGAATATTTGTCCACCGTTAATAATGGTTAATCAACTCATTTGTCTTATTTAAATAATCTACACGTTTTATTCTTGTAAGTATGATTTTTTTGAGATATTGTGTTTTTAATTCTTTTTTTCTGTCATTTATTTCTCATTTGCTGTATATTTTATTAATTTGATGATGTTAATATGTTACATATATTCATAATGTAACATATATATTACATCTATTTATAAAATGCTTTAACAGCGTTTATAAGAAAAATAGCAAAGAGAAATAGTGAATGTTTATGTTTTGATTATGATTATGTTTTGTTTGTCGCATGTAGTTAACTATTTATGTGCTGTGGGTAAAAGGTGTGTTTTAATTTGGTTACCACTGCAAGTATATTTCAAACCTGTGGGAAGCACTGCATACATTGCTATATATCAGATTTATGTATGAGTTTGTTCATCATCTTCACAATTAAAGACCCAAGAAATGATTTTTGCTGCTTTTCCAAATGTTTTTTTTAAAATGAGCTTAGACCACACATTTCTTGAGATTTTTTGGGACAACTAAACTGTTTTAAGTTCAGTCCAGGTAAATTTGTTACATTAACTTAATTGAATTGTGTTGGGTGAACATAAATTAATTTTGTGGAACCCTGCATATTTGATATTGAGTATAAACACGATCACATAACAAAGTAAAGAGCTCAGGGGAACCAAATACACCAATGCAGCTCCGTTAAAGAATATCTTAGCTGTGCCAGTACTCAAGATGGAATAAAGGATCACAAATTTAATTCAGGACAAGTTCTTTAGACAAGTTTTGGCTTCTATCCTATTTGAATAATTCCTTTAATTGGGTGCTAAAACAATGCAGACAGTGCATGCAAATAAACGACACTATCAACAGGCATAACTCATCCTTATTCATCCCCCCCCCCTCGGCTTGCACAACTGATAACAATAGCCCAACATGTTTTCCTGTACATTCCTGTTTGACGTGTTGTAACTCGCAGGTCTGTCTGTCTTCTGAATGACGGTGAGGAATGAGACACACCTTTATTGTGTCTGGCTGAAGACAGACAGCTCTCTGTTGAGACATCACCGTCTTTGCCCATTCTGATTTATGAATTATATAACGTACACACATAGCCTAAAGCCACCGTACAGGAAAAAAAAACTCTTGTAGGCGAATGTAGGCTTTCTTTTTAGGTGTGATCTGAAGGTTCCCTTTAGCTTGAATCTAAAATCTGATTATTGTGCAACTTAAAAAAAAAAAAAAAGTATTAAATCTGTGATTGATGACTCACACAGATTTTTCAAGAGTTCACACTTAGCTGATGATTGATTATAAAGCAAGTTTGTCATGCTGTCCCAGGAGAGAGCACTGAGCTCATAAGATCCTTGAGCCCGGGGCTTTCTCTTGTTAGCAGGGCGAGAGGGGAGTTTGAGCTCAGGTAGGTCGCGAGAACTCCCCCTTATTAAGAGCTGATGACAGATTATGAATTGCTATATGGAGATATACTGCTGGTTAAGAGCTCGACTATAGTGATCATTTAAATTGATCAATTCACTTATGACACATGTTTTTGAACTGTGGGAGAAAACCGGAGAACCCGGGAGAAACCCATGCGAGCACAAGGGAAACATATAAACTCTGCACAGAAACGTCAAATGGCCTGTTAAGGATTTGAACCAGGAATGTTTTTACTGTAAGCAAGAGTGCTGGGCCACCGTGCCACTCTATAAAGGAAAAGGTGGAGGAGTATTAAGTGGGAATTCTTTAAGGCAAAGATTATAAAAGTATGAAACTTTGGTTATTTATAATGAGTTAAGAATCATCCGATTGGTGGATCATGCGTTAGCTAATGCAGGATCAGCCGCGATCAGTCAAAAGCATGTGATCCTCTTGATATTAGTTTATGAATAAGCTTCACTTAATTAACACGTGGACACTTTATATTTGGTAGCAAATGAACTGTATGGAAATAACAAAATACATTTAGGAAATGTTTAATGAATGATTGAAAGTGTACATAAGGGTGTCAACTTAAAGTCTTTTGAAAAGGTTTTAGATTAAGACGGACAAAACTGATAATTCACAGATTTCATCCAATTCATAATAAAATATTTTTTCAACAAAAGGTATTTCGTTTGACAAACTCAGTAAGAAATAATATTCAAAACAATGAAAAAAAAGAGAAAGATTTTTGTTAATAAAGCGCAATTATGTATTATTAATCTGTTCTTATTATTGTAAATATAATTTGAATAATTTATAAATTTATATATATACATACATATATATATATATATATATATATATATATATATATATATATATATATATATATATATATATATATATATATATATATTTGACATGGACATTACAATTACACTGGACAACCAAATGCATTTGTTTTAAGTGTTTTAGGAGGCTTGAAAAAATTTGACAAAATGGAAATATAATAACTACATATACACAACATTATAATTATTTACATAAAATTACAAAGGCAAAAGCAAAGGCGACATGATATTATATTAATATATTATTAGATTTGTTATATCATACATTAGTGTTATTCTGGTAACATTTTTAACAATTATTTAATTCACAGATTTTATCCAGTGAGAAATAGTGAGAAATAATATCCAAAACAATAAGCAAAGAGAGAGATATTTGTTTTAACAAAATGTATTTATATATTATTGATTAGTTAGTTGTATTGTAAATAAAATGAGCATTATTTATGAATTGTGATACACTTTAGTATTAATATATTATTATATTTAATATATCCTCAATTTGTGTTGGCATTTGAGCTATTTTGGTAACATAGCAGTGTATTTTAACAATTAATATAATTTTATTTGCATGTTTTATTTGTGGGTGACACGATGGCTCAGTGGTTAGCACTGTCACCTCACAGCATGAAGGTTGCTGGTTCGAGTCCCAACTGGACTAATTGGCATTTCTGTGTGGAGTTTGTATGTTCTCCACATGTTCGCATGGGTTTCCTCCGGGTGCTCCGGTTTTCCCCAAAGTCCAAACACATGCTCTATAGGTGAAATGGATGAACTAAATTGTCCGTAGTGCATGTGTGTGAATGAGTGTGTGTATGTTTCCCAGTACTAGGTTGCAGCTGGAAGGCATCCGCTGTGTTATACATATGCTGAAATTCCACAGTGGTGTCAACTGATGACTAAAGGGGCTAAGCCAAAGGAAAATGAATGAATGAGTTTATTTGTAATACTTTGATATTAGGAAATTCTGTAACTGCACTGTTTTTTTTTATGCGCGTGTATTCTAGTCTAATTTGATTGGCCATCCCATTTATGCACTCTCAAAAACATGTCTGTTATCATTCACAGTTTTTAAAGCAATATTTTGACCCAACAAGAGTATAAAAGTGTTGTATCCAATATCCAAATCTGCTGTAATGGATTTTATTGAGCCCTTTTACATTATTTTAAAAGCTAGTCATTAGTATCTGAGTGACAATACAGCTAAATGCAGCATGACACACAATCTCCATTTACTAATAAGCAACTATTTATCCGTCCTTCGATTTGACTCCTACAGTTAGATATTTTATACAACACACATCCGCATCTCTACATCAGATTGTACTGTATGTACAAATACTTCCTGTCAAACTAATTAAATCTAATCTACAGTCTCATTTCTTTAGTTCAGATTGGAGAAAAAACATTTCTCCGTTACGTACAGCACGGTTTGTTGATGCTGGTAGTTTTAATTGCGTTGCTTAAATCCCCCAGAGGCAGTAATTAGTTGCAGGACGGCTTTACATTACAACTTTGTTGAAGATCCAATTCATTATTCAAGAGCTTCATAAGCTTCAAAACCGCTCTACAGAGATTTGAAGTGCTGATGCAAAAGCAATGCTGAGTTATGTGGAAAAGTCTAAAACAGCAATCGTCGCGCTCGTCTCTCATTAGCAATTGCTTCAGCGGTCTTGTTTCTCTTCAGCTTTTAGCCTTACTGCTACCATGTTAATAAGTTTTGAATATGTTGGTTAAACATCCATAAACATGATTTCTGCAGGAGTACTGTAGGATGTTATGTAGATCAGGGGTTCTCAAACTTTTCAGCCTGGGACCCCCAAAAAAACAAAGCCAATGACTCGCGACCCCCACTATTTTTCGGAAGTGGTTATAATCATACAAACGTTGCACACTACACTCACACAAACCAATAGGCCTATATAAACACAAGCATACTGACAACACAAAAAAGTGCAGCAGTCTAACAACCATATCATTCTTTACTTTTTAATATTATTTAATATTAACCTCACCTTATGGGCACAATATTTAAGTTACATCACAAGTTTTTTCATTCATATATTCATTTTTTTTCGGCTTAGTCCCTTTAATAATCTGGGGTCGCCACAGCGGAATGAACCGCCAAGTTATCCAGCACATGTTTCACGCAATGCATGCCCTTCCAGCCGCAACCCATCCCTGGGAAACATCCATACACACTCATTCACACTCATACACTATGGACAATTTAGCATGTATCTAATTCACCTGTACCGCATGTCTTTGGATTGTGGGAGAAACCAGAGCTCTTGGAGGAAACCCACGCGAACGCAGGGAGAACATGCACACTCCACACAGAATCGCCAATTGACCCAGCGACCTTCTTGCTATGATGCGACAGCACTACCTACTGCACCACTGCGTCACCCACAAGTCTTTTCTTGGTTCAATTTTGGAGACTGCCACTTAAAGATCATCCTCCATGTTCAGTGTCCTGTATTTATTTTAAATCTACATGAGTGCTGTAAAGGTGTCAGAAAGTTAGCTAGTGCCGTAAAATCAATCTGATGCAACGGACTCTATTGCTCTGTTGTTAATGTAATGTAAAAACTCTAGGGGATGCAATCCAACGTAAAATAACAACAACAAAAACGAAAGGCTGATGGTTTTTTGTTTGGATATTGTATTTTTTATGTAACTATTTTTATCTTCTATAGGTTATGGATTAACAACTATAATTATAAAAGTTTATTCAAATTTATTAGATTTTTGGAAATCATCAAGCGACCTACTCTCATTGTCATTAAAAGTAAATAGTAAAATATTCAGTACTGTGAGAAATTCACTTTTACCACTACTGTTGCTTATAATGCTTAATGTATAAATCTAACATTATAATTTGTACAACCCATATTTAGATTTAGTATAATTTTTAATAAATTATTTGGTTATTCGGTTATAAAACTTCATGTTTCTGTGCTAAATGTATCATTTTTGAACAGTTATTCAGTGGCATATTTTTGATGGCTGGCTGTCGCCACCTGTTAGTTAAATAATGTATCTTTACCCTAAACATCAGTGGTTTTATCTTAATTTTATGTTTGTTACTTCACAATTAACTCAAAAGACTAAAGACTGAATCTCTTTCTTGAATTTTGCATTTTTCAAACACAGATTTGAATGCAGCGATTCAAAGGATTTATAAACATTTGCAAATCACTGTCATTTCTAATTTATGTTGCGTGGGTGTTGAGATCCCGATCATTTAAAGATTAATTGTGCAGCTTACACTGAATGCATTAATGCAGGCTAAACAAGTAGTGACATAAAACACCTTTAATATCGTAAGAAACCCACTACATCCTGAATTACCCACTGCAACTCCTTCCGTCAGCATTATATTTTACAGGAAAGCCTAAATGCTTTCATACCTGTGATCTGAATGACATTAGAAGCGATCTCTCTGCCATCGTTACAAATTTAGAATTAATTTACAAGTAATATATATATATATATATATATATATATATATATATATATATATATATATATATATATATATATATATATATATATATATATATATATATATATATATATATATACATACAGTTGAAGTCAGAATTATTAGCCCCCCTGAATTATTAGACTGCTTGTTTATTTTTTTCCCTTGTTTATTTTTTTCCCAAATTTCTGTTTATCGCTTAGCAGATTTCTTCATCAAATCTCTAAACATAATAGTTTTAGTAACTAATTTCTGGTAACTGATTTATTTTATCTTTGTCATGATGACAGTAAATAATATTTGACTAGATATTTTTCAAGACACTTCTATACAGTTTAAAGTGACATTTAAAGGCTTAACTAGGTTAATTAGGTTAACTAGGCAGGTTAGGGTAATTTGGCAAGTTATTGTATAAAGATGGTTTGTTCTGTAGACTATCGAGAGAAAAAAATTAGCTTAAAGGCTAATTTTTCCCTAAAATAGTGTTTAAAAAAATAATAACTGCTTTTATTCTAGCCAAATTAAATCAAATAAGACTTTTTCTAGAAGACAAAATGTTATCAGACATACTGTGTAAATTTTCTTGCTCTGTTAAACATCATTTGGAAAATATTTAAAAAAGAAGAAAAACATTTGAAGGGGGCTAATTATTTTGACTTCAACCGTATGTATATACAGTGTGTGTGTGTATATATATATATATATATATATATATATATATATATATATATATATATATATATATATATATAAATGTGAGGTGAGACTTACGAATTGCAGCTTTAAAGATGTAGCATATAGAATTGACCTAGTGGTTTAATTAATGCAGTCTAAATTCAACACTTTGGAAGGTTTTTATTTTGACCTGGCCCCTCCTCCTCTGAAGGTTGCCAGGTTGCCAGACTGGTGACAACTACAGATCATGAGCATGCCTAAAGATCAACCCTTACAATCAAAGCTGATCAGCTGATGTTTACGTTAGTAATATTTGTTTTATTTTCAATATAAAAACCACCATGTGCTGACCTTTATATCTCTGAATCTGCACCTCATATAAGAGGCTCCTACGGTCTTTTGGAGGTCACATTTTTGGCTGCACCCTTGTTTATGAAGGCAGCCTTCCATACACCATGTTACTAAGGCAACCCGGGGTACTTAAACATAATTAGGTAAACTGGCATTGGGTGGAGTTACTCAGAATAAAATAAAGGCATACATTCTGACACGGAACGCAAATTTTCAAAGAATAATAACTGATTTTAGCATTGCTTTTCAGATAAATATGTTCACTTAGCATGTTTCTTAAATATCTGCAAACATATTATGGTATTTTTATGATTTAGAAAAACTTATAGAACCTTCTAATGTCTTTTAGCTGTGTGTTCCATTAGTTACAGCTTGTGTGTGTTGTGTGTGTTTGCAGGGCTCGCTGTGCCGCTATCTGAGTCTGCACACGCTGGACTGGGTGAGCTGCTGTCGTCTGGCTCATTCACTGACCAGAGGACTGGCCTATCTGCACACTGAGCTCCTGAGAGGAGGTGAGGCCCACACACGTCATTTACATCTCCTACTGCATACTGTATTTACAGGAAAAGTTGAACTGTTTGCATTATCAAGAGAAACAAGCAAGCTGGCATTGAGTATGCCACTTACTCATTACTTATTATTATCCCCAAAATATTGAGATATTGATTTATTTTTGTCATTATTGCACACCTATAAATCACATTGGTGCATTATGTTACATTTTGTAACATAATTTAAAAATTATGTAAAATACACTCAAAAGAAAAGTGGTTGAATGAACTTAATTAAATTAAGGAAAACTTTTTCCACAAAATTGAGTTGTGTTTCTTCATCCTATTTTAAGCAAATAGAAACCACAAGCAAAATTCATTTTGAACCAATTATGTCAAATCGTTCTCATTATAATCACCTTGTGAGTTTAACTTGCCTAAAAAAGAGTTTTAAAATTCAATCTCTTAATTTGGACAACCAGAATTTCTGTTATTTATTGCCATTCGAACTGCATTGCTATAACAATGCCAACAGATGATCTCAGAACTGGCATCAGCACATAATGCAATAATGTTTAAGTGAGAAATAGCCACAGCGGCATTAATTCAACATGAACTGTTTAGGTAAAGTGAATAAAACTGAAAAATCATCTTTTTTTATTGTAGCCAGTAGCCACTAAATAAAAACAATATGTTTAGAAACATTATAAATATGTTTAAATGTAATGCTATTTGTGTTCAGAACAAAAAATAATAATAAAAGCATTGATTATTAAAAAAGCATTTACTATTTATAAAAAGAATTTACTATTAGTAAACTATTAACTTTAAACATTAATTATAAACTAATTTAAAGTGAAATTGAAGCTAGTGGTGTGTGGAAATGCACAAATTCTCACCAAATTCTCACATAAGTCATAACACATTTCAGATGATTAAAAAAAACACACACACATTTTCTAGAACATTTGGTATCTGTTTACTCATTCAAAAGCCTTATTGCTGAAAACACTTTTATATTTGAGTTTGAAGGTGAAGTGTTTTATTGGTATTTTTGAATAAAGTCTTTGGAAATAATTTATTTAAAAAAGTATCATGGAATGTGTCTTCATTTAATGAATAAAACAATCGTCTGACCCTGATAGGTGTCACATCTTCATAAGCTTCTGTAGAAATTGTTTTATTTGAAAGCAATGAATACTTTTATTCAGTATAACGTTTATTGAATTGTGATGTTATTGCTAAAAAAAGATTTTTTTTTTTTTGCACTCATTCCATTCATCAAAGAATTCTGAGAGAAAAAAAAAAAGCTTGGCCACATTATTTGTTAAGGTACAATTCTCGCTATTAACAAATCATTAACTATGACTTGCCTCAATAAATAATTTGTTGCTTATTAATAGTTATTAAGGTAGTAAATAAGTTTAGAAATTGGGTAGGATTAGGTATTTAGAATAAGATTATGCAGAATATATACTATATATAAGTACACTTCAAATAAACAGCCAATACTTTAATAATAGGAAGGTAATATGATAGCTAATTGTGAAAATTGCTAATGAAACTAAAGTGTTATCAATTCTTTCAATTTATTTATTTATTTTTGAACAGCAAATGAGCATATTAGAATTATTTTAGATGGATCACAGAAATGACTTACATGACTTATCAGTCTAGTTATATAAAATGAGTTAAAACAACACAATTCTTCTGTTTTTTGGGGGGACAACTTAATGTAATAATCCACTTACATTAAAAAAAAATGATTAAATTAAATTAATCAATTTGTGTTGGGAAAAACATAAAGGAATTGTGTGGAACCCAACACTTCACTGTTGTAGTTAATTAATTAAAGGCAAAAACTCCTAAACATAATTAGTTTTATGTTCAATCCACTTAAATTAATCAAATTCTTATAATGGTTTTTGAAAACTTAATTCATTGATTTTCCTTTGGCTTAGTCCCTGATTTATCATGGGTTTTCCACAGCAGAATGAACCCCCAACTGCTCTGGCATATGTTTTACACAGCAGATGCCCTTTTAGCCACAACCCAGCACTAAGAAAGGTGTTCCCTTTTGAAGAATTGAATTCAATTTGTAAAGGGGCATTTACATTATATACTACAGTTTGGGGCATGGTTATTATTATAGTTAATTAAAAACAGATGAATTGTGTGACAAAATAAAAAAAAATAAAAAACTGAAATAGTGGCTTTCGATCACAGAAATAACTTATATGACTTATCAGTCTAGTTATATAAAAGGAGTTGAAACAACACAATTCTTAAGTTTTTTGGGGGACAACTTAAGACTTTATGTTCAATCCACATACATTTTAAAAATGATTAAGTTAACTTTATCAATTTGTGTTGAGAAAACATGAAGAAATTTTGTTTTGAAAACTTCACTGTCGTAGTTAATTAATTTTAGGGGAAAAAAGCTCCTAAAAATAATTATATATTTTTTTTAAAGTGCATTCAACGATAAAACAGTTATTTAATTTTTTTTGTTATGAATATTTGACAGCTTTACAGTATTTTGGTCACATAAATATAGCCTTCGCAAGCAAAACTGTTGGAACTTTAACTTACTTTATCTATCAGTAATATTGAAGATTAATTTGTTTCCACTAGTGGGAGATGGGTTTGGGGTATTAAATTAAAACTAAAAGTCTTTCATTTCAAAGAAGTGTAGGCTAAAGATTGACATCTCATTTACCACCATTGTGATGGGCATATAATTAAGAAATAAATCATGCCTCTTTTTGAGTTTGTATCAGTTGGGATACATGAACATGACTCATCCGACCACTTGGAGACTTTGAAGATGATCAGAAATTAATCGCTTTTCAAAATTCTGCTAAAAACCGTTTGATGTCTGGGTTTTAAGTCTTCAAATGAGAAGCAAGTTGTTATCTTTCCTTTTCGGTGTCAACAGACTTTGCCAGTGAGTTTGATTGGCATATAATTTAGCCGAAGTCTAGTGGGAGATATAATAAATCATAACATGCCCTGCAGGCGCAGATGTGTTCTGGAGATATATGACAAACATGTTAATAAAGTCGTGTGGAAGAAAAATTGAGGTTGAATACAGTCATGGGCAAGGTGAATGTGCCGTTATAAATGATTCTTGTTGCTGTACTGCAAATGCAAGGCTCTCAAGTCTGTGTCTGTAGACGAGAATGAATGTGCTTCTGACCACATGGGTTAAAAAAAGCTGCGTGAATCCACCCAAAGACATTTGACCAGCCAGTTTGAATAGAAGCTGCTTCTCTAATCTGCACATCTGGGTCAGACAGACTGTTTTCTGTAACACGAATCAGACGCTATTCATTTTTCATGATGCATCTTTGTGTTTAACAGAACGATGTCATGTATTTATAAGAATGCAGAGTGTGTAGATGTTAGAGATTCACAGCGGGGAGTGTGCAGAGGATTTGTATGTTAAAAAAAGGTTAAGATGGACGGTTTGAAATGTAAAAAAAAAAAAAATGATTCAGCATGAAAGTTCTTTACTTAGTATTATTATTTGTCCTCTAGTAGTATTATTATTATCTAATTTGTGTTTCATATTTTTCAGAAAGCCTTAAAAGTAGGCATCATATATTATTTCAGCATGACACGATCTACAATGTTGAGGTATAGTTGGTCAGGAGCCACGTTGAAAACATACATGATTTGAGGAAATCATTGATAAGTTTAACCATATAATGACCAAAACGTTGATCATGTGTCTGTATTTCTTAGGCCTGTGACTGTGTGAGCAGTTTAAAGCATATAGCATGGAAGTATGTGATTTTGGATGCAGCCTGGCATGTTTTCATTTCATTCCTGTACGTTCTATATACTACTCGGCTCGTATACTGCTTTTTAGTATGAAAGTATGCGATTTCAGACGCAGCCTAACATGTTTATTTCTTTCCCATAGTCCCGTAGGTAACGTTGACCAATAAAAGCACAGAATCTTTTTCGCACACAGGTTTTAAAATGGCAAATACAGGAGTGAGGACTGTGCTGCTAGGTGGACATTAAATAGATGAAAACTTAGTGGAGTTCTGACAACAACACTTTGTATGATGTATTATTGAGGGACTACCATGACAGGGTAAGAACATAAATGTTGGTGATCAATAGCCAGGCGCTTTGGCTATATTGTATGAATTGAGCAATTTTTATCCAACTAAGACCTTCTGAATCTGAACAGACAAAATTACTTTATTCAATAAAGGAACAGATTTAAGTTCAGTTAGTTAGTTAGATAGGTAACTTTATTTGTTCATAAAAAATCATTTAAAAACACGGTACCCCTACTCTAAATAAATATCCAGTCTACTGGCCATCAACAATAATATTTTAGATTTATTATACATGTAGTGTTTCCGGCATTCATATTCGCACACGTAAAAGTTTTGTTTTTGTGCATAAAGCTTGTATGGTTGAGCTTCTGCTTATGTTCCCTGATCAATATTTTAGATGTGAATAAAAGCTTACAAAATACACACTTTTTTAGTTTGTTGTAACCTATTGTTGGGTCAAACATCGACAGACACAATGTTGAGTTAAATTTTTCAATTTAATTTAAATGACACTTTTTAACCCAAAAATTGGGCTCGTTATTTAACCTAACATTAGTTTATAACAACCCAGTATGTTTGAGAGTGCATAAAGCAACCCAGCAGACAAAGTATGTCAACATGACGTCAGTTTGGCGTTGTATTCTGGGAACATTGCACTTTTTTGGTGAATGAAAATCGAGTTGACGTCAGAATCCAACATCAGTTCGATGTCATTGTTCAACATCCAACCTAAAATCAATCAAATATCAACGTCTAATGACGTTACAGCTTGACGTTATGTGGACGTTACCACTATGATGTCACGTCTATCAGACGCTTGGTTGTCATACCTGATGAATAAATGTCAGGATTTGACGTCAATATGACGCTGGTTTAAGATGTTGGCTCAGCGTTAGATTGTGGTCACTTTCCAACACAATCTAAAATCAACCAAATATCATTGTCATTATTAGACTTCAAAACAACGTTGTCCTTAGACGCTGGGTAGACATTGAATTTTGGTTACCTGATGTCACAACCTAAATCTAACCTATTATTTAACATAACCTCTTATGATGCTGTGTACGCTGGTAGATGGTGTTATTTAATAGATTAAATGGCTTAATTCACATTCACATTTTGGATGTTTGGATGTTTTCTATCCACAAGTCTAAAGGTTTTAACTGCAGTATCTTGCCTTAAAGGGCCAGCAGCATGAGGTGCTATAAACAAAAAACATTCCCCTAATTTGTTTGTCGAGCTCCTTGTGTTTCGCTGGAGCATCGCCAGAGATCAGCAGACAGTCTGCGGCTCATCATATCTCAAGTTCATTTTCCTCTCAGCTGTCTCATTAACAACTGATCTGAGAGCAGCCGTCCACCGGCTTTCTGCATCAGGAGATATTATGCGCTGATCTGGGTGCAGTCGTGGTGCATATTGTTTTGCCACTGCCCTCATTACTAGCTGAACTTTAGAGGCAGACAGACAGCGGGTTGAGAATGAGAGAGAGAGAGAGGGTTTTCATCCACATACTCTATCCTTAGCACATTCGTCTCTTAGCGCCCTCTGCCGGTTGAGTCTTGTAATGGTTTGTGAAAACATTCATTTTCCTTTGGCTTAGTCCCTGATTTATCATGGGTTTCCACAGCAGAATGAACCGCCAACTACTCTGGCAAATGTTTTACACAGCGGATGACCTTCCAGGTGCAACCCAATACTAGGAAAGTTTGTGAAAACTTCTCAGAAATAATGTACTGTACGAGTGTTTCCTGTGGAGGAATTTTAATCAGGTTGTAAAGAGGCAGCTCTATGATATATTACTGTTTTGGGCAGTATTATTATAGTTAATTAAAAGAACAAACATGTTCAACTTTATGACTAAATTAAAAAATATATTTATCTTAAATTATGTTAATAGGAACAATTTTTTTATGAAGTTTGTATTTTTAATATGAGTTTTCAGCTACATTAATGTAAACAGCATAATGCAGTATTTTATTATACATTCACCCCCATTTCCTTTCTTAAATGTATTTTTTCAAAGCTGAGTTTCTGGCATAATTACTCCATTACTCAGTGTCACATAATAATGCAATACTTTATATTAAAAAAGGAGACTAACAAAACTTTTCTGATGCCACATTATGGCAGCAATTGTTTACACATAATATACAGTACATAACAGTAATGACATGGTAGGGAATAGGGCTGTGCGATTTGGGCGAAATATTTAATTGCAATTTTTTTAACAGATATTGCGATATTGATTTGATTTGCGATTTAATTTTGTATTCAATTTAGATGCTGGTTGCTGTATTTCCTTGTGCTGGCAGCAATTCCGCGACAGCTCTTAAAAATTAAAAATCATTTAAGAAATATTTAATGGCACAATATTAAGTGGATTGTTGATCTGGATGTTATGTATAAATTTTGTATTTTAATATTTTTATTGCTCTTGTTGTTATGTATTAATGTAATTGTGTGTTATGTTCGATGGACACCAGGAAGAGTTTGCACTTATCAGGGGATCATGATAGATAGATAGATAGATAGATAGATAGATAGATAGATAGATAGATAGATAGATAGATGGATGGATGGATGGATGGATGGATGGATGGATGGATGGATGGATGGATGGATGGATGGATGGATGGATGGATGGATGGATGGATGGATGGATGGATGGATGGACGGACGAATGGACGGATGGATGGACGGATGGATGACCTGTTTTGTTTTTGTGTCTGTGACTTTAAAACTAAAATATTCCCATATTACTGATGTGCTGTTTTTTTAATATTAATTAGTCTATTAATGGTTCTGAAGCAACAGACAGCATCATCCCACTCATCCGCGCTTTCCTGTTTGTTTGTTTTTATTTTATTGTGGCTGCTCTGCATAGTTTGGTCATGCAATTCTGATTGGACAGAAAGCAAGTGTGCTTAATCAATTGGCTTGTAAGACTTGTCACACGCTGACAGCTGTCATGCTTTTGCTATAGGCAGGATTAAATAACATGTGAATTAAATAACACACACACACACACACACACACACACACACACACACACACACACACACACACACACACACACACACACACACACACACACACACATATATATATATAGTGATTAGCTAATCGCAAGAGGCTGTGATATGAAATATATATATATATATATATATATATATATATATATATATATATATATATATATATATATATATATATATATATTTCATATCACAGCCTCTTGCGATTAGCTAATCACTCACATCGTTTCAAATTGCGATTCGATTACGATTGCACAGCTCTAGTAGAGGCATATAATTAAATGTAAAAAAATTTATAAATAAATATAAATGACTTGCTCTAATTATATGTTAAACTGCAATTAATTAGTAAATTTATTAGTTTAAGCTGGATTTACTACAACATTATACAATCTTTTTTAACACTTTAGAATAATGGTTCACTCGTTAATGCATTTACTAACATTAACTAAGTATAAATAATGTAATTAAGCATATTTTAATCTAAGTTCAACATTAACCAATCTGTTAATACAATCTAAAGTTGTGCTTGCTTTTATTAGTTAATGAACGGTGAGTTAATTAACTAACATCATTTAACTTGAATACAACAAACTAAAACAATACTTACCTTAACAGAGATGAATAAATACTGTAATACATATATTACTAATTATTTAACACTAACTAATGGGCTATTATTTTAAAGTTTTACCCATTCCTGATTTCAATAAATCAATTAATAATTTAATAAATGAATTAATTTTATATATTTTAATTCAGTATTTCTCCCTGTTTTAAATAAATATTAATATGAATATCGTGATTAGGATTATTCAATGAGAAGTGTCAAAAGGACAGCATTTAATTGAAATATACATCTTTAAAGCCTTCTTGTTGACACCATGTGTACAAAGACATCCAGATTCTTCCACACATGCCTTTAAAAAAGAAGACATTTGTTTGAGTTTGACTCCTCAAAACCGTGATATGAAACCACCATTTCCTCACATGGACTTTTCTTTACAGATATATACAAACCTGCCATTTCGCACCGGGATCTAAACAGCCGGAATGTTCTAGTGAAGAACGATGGCACCTGTGTGATCAGCGACTTCGGTCTGTCTATGAAGCTGACTGGAAATCGTCTGGTACGGCCTGGAGAAGAGGAAAACGCCGCCATCAGTGAGGTCAGAACAAGATGAAGCCGCTGAAATGAGTTTTCTTTTTATTGCACATGACCCATTTATAAGCCATGAGAGAGAGTTATTTGTCCACAATTGCTGACTCAAGCAATGTAAAAGCACTTGTGACCTCACACCTGCCCTGTTGTGCTGTGTAGGTGGGCACGATCCGCTACATGGCGCCGGAGGTGCTGGAGGGAGCCGTGAACCTCAGGGACTGCGAGTCTGCATTGAAACAGGTGGACATGTACGCCATCGGCCTCATCTACTGGGAGACCTTTATGAGGTGCACTGACCTTTTTCCAGGTGAGAAAATACACGCAAATAACAGCAACGATGCAGATGTGCTGCTGCATAATGCCTGTAGTAGCAGGTTTTTTGTGTTGTTAAAATTACGTAGATGTACACTTTAATTGTGTTCATCTTTTTCCTGTAAGAATTTTTATGTTCTTTTTCATTAAAACCGCATTATATATGTGTGCTGCTGCTAGATGTTGCTTATTTATTGATGATGCCATGAAAGGTCACAGGAGTTTACATGAATTTCATAATCATATGAATTTACATGATTTATTTCATCATATTGAATTGAGTGAGATGTTAAATTTCTACTTCTGTTTTACAAGTATTCTTGTCTCTTAATAATTTTGTGTTCAGTTAGTACACTTTAAAGGCAATGAATGGAACCTATTCACTGCCATAAAAGTGAAATGACTGAACCTACACACAAGAGCCTGAGAAAATTCTCATTTAAAGTTTTAAGTATATGTGATGTGAACCTAAACTGGTCTCCCGGTTCGGTTTGGATAAGGATATCATGTTATTGATTCAGTTCAATTTGATATCTCGGTGCATCACGGCGCATTGATGATTGTTTCCATCCACAGTTATATATTTTTTAATAAAATGTTTATTTTTTTAATTAAAATGTTGAAATATATTTATATTTATACAGTACAGGGTGATTCAAAAAGAATAACTTTAATTTTACTTGCTCAAAGAAAACATTCATTACCACAACTAGGAATGCTAAAGCTCTACGCTACATGAAAGCCATGCAAGTCAGTCTAGCAAATTGAAGTATAAAAATAAAAGTACCTCAAATATCCAGTGCTAGTTTCAACAACTTTGTGTTGCCTCATTTAAAAATGCTCGGCAAAAATAGTTTGTCCACTACACCGACCTCGATTGCTGAATTCACTGTTTGATTTTATTGATTACACGAGCTGGATTCACTGGTTTACAAGGGGGTAAATACAAAAAAACAACAACAACTATAAATTAAAAATAAATATTGTTTGCTGATTTGAACAGAAATATATTTATTGTTAGGGCTAAAAAGTATATCATGTGAGAATTGATATGGCAAATTGTGCATCTGCAATAGCCACATCCCAGGATCAGATTGGTCTGATTTAACTCGTCTCTCGGTTCGGTTCGAATAACATTATAAATATATGCATTAACTCTTTTAATTAATGAATGTTAGTTTGTGTAGCTTTATGAAATTATTACCTCACAATTTTAAAGGCAAAATACATGTATTATTGTTACTTAATTAAAAAATGGATGCCATCGTTTCACTAGAAAAAAAAAATCCTGACAGTGATAATAACTTAATTTTAATATACTTTCTTTGTATATCTTTGCATTAAATTACTAACTTGTAATTGATTACAGTATATCTTTGACCCATAGTCTGTTTTTAACACTAGAAACATCAGTGCTGACAGCTTTTTTATGGCATATGCTGGATAATCCACAGCTATGTTTGTAATGCTTGAGAAAAAGGCAATTAAAAAAAACAACAACTTGTAGTTCTTCCACCCCTGCATAAAATACATAATGCATAACCTTTTATAGTGCTAAATAATTTGCAGTTCTCACAAAGAGATTTATGGATCATGCATACTAGTGGGAACATTGCTCACAGCAGGAGGTATGAAATCTTTTGAAACCTGACTGTAAGTGTCTTGATATTTCACACTAGAAGAGGATTTATTACAAAAAGCATTGCTTTGATGATGGCAGCTGTGGTATTTAGGGTCTGTGATTTTTAACTTTTATTAAAGAGTATAACAGCACACTGAAATGCGCACAGAGATTTTTCTTACTTCATTCCTTGCAAAAAATTAAATTGTTGAGACGCACACTGCTTGATGTTAAGATTATCATTATTATGTCAAAGATTAATTAAAGGTAGTAACTATCTTGAAAACTAGGAATGCTAAAAGCTATGCAAGCCAGGCTAGCAAATTAAAGTATAAAAATAAAAGTACCTTCAATATCCAGTGCTAGTTTTAACATCTCTGTGTTGCCTCATTTGAAAATGCGAGACAAAATTAGCTTGTCCACTACACCAATCTTGATTGCTAAATCACTGTTTGATTTTATTGATTACACGAGTTGGATTCACTGGTCAGATGCACTAGGTATGAAGCACAGAGTACACCTGCTGGTTACAAGGGGGTAAATACAAAACAACAACAACTATAAACTAAAAATAAACATTGTTTGCTGATGTGGACAGAAATTGTTAGGGCTGAACAATATATCATTTGAGAATTGATTTCGCAATGTGTGCTGTAACTGGAATAGCCACATTTCCGGGTCAGATTGTCTATTTTTTAATTATTATTAAAATGATGCTTATATTATTTTGCATTTAATTGTTCAATTAGTGTATTTTGAATACTGTTAAAACTCCCAGAAAACCATAAAGCACTGTTTATTTGACTTTTTGTTTGCTCTGTTGTATTCATATATGCTTGTAATTAATTTTATGCAGATATAATGCATGGAAAAAGACTTGATCCTCCCAGTCGATCTGAAATAATAAAATCTCGCAATATGTATCACAGCAAACCAAACTATTGCAATGTCAGATTTTTCCAATATGGTGCAGCCCTAGTTGTTGTTATAATTAAATGTATTTTTATCATTCTTGGTGTGAATGGTCCTTTAAAGGTGATACATCTTCAACATTTTCCTTTATATTTAAAGTGTTGTGAGTTGTTTGTGCATTTATAAGACCCATGAAGTTTTAAACACTGAAGAGTAAAACCCAAAGAGATATCCTTTATAAAAAGTTACGACTCATCCACGACTACCTAAACGCCTCATTCAAACACGCTCCCACATTTAAACCTACATCAGTCAGTGAGAAGATTGTCCAAACATGTATATTCATTGAAGTATATACAAAATAAAGTAAAATAACTCACTCCAGTACTGCTGATGCACCTGCTTGAGGTATTCAGCCAATCACAATCGGAGCACACACAACGCTTTTCAGAATGATGAGCTTTGTAAAAATCAATGGAATTTGAGGCAAGTTTAAGCACATTTCATACACAATTGTAATTTAAAGTACTTTATGTAAACAAGAATAAAAGAAACAAGTATAAGAAATAAAAACAACAAGCAGTAAATGATTAAAATCATATTAAATGTGTTAAAACAGGTTTAAAGGAATGAAAAAAGCAAGACATAATAGTGAATCTGTCGAACATTTCAGGAAAGCAGGGCAGAGATGAGTTATAATAATTTATGGTATTTCCATAAAAATAATATCTTTATTTAAACTTTAAACCATGTGAACACATTGCATTGCATCAAATGTACACAATAATCTTTATTTTGGCAACCTCATTTGTCCTCTTTAACAATCAAAAATCATGTCTTTAAATAAACACTACACATTATTGGAAATATGCTCATTTTACAACTCCCTTAGAGTTAAACAATTGAATTTATGACTTTTGAATTAATTTATCCAATCTCCAGGTCTGATGGGAGCACTTTTAGCTAAGCTTAGCCAGATCATTGAATTGGATAAGATCAGTAGCATCTCACTCTAAAATTTCAAAAAAATAGTTTTGATAATTGTCTTATTTAAAACTTGACTCTTCTGTTGCTATAGTGTGTTATTAAGACTGGCAAAACTGAAATGTTTCTATTTTCTCTGCTGAGAAGGCAAGGTATAATACTCTAGCAAGATGCTAATGGTCTAATCTTATTCATTGATTTAAGCTGAGCTAAGCTAAAAGTGTTCCCACCAAAACCGGAGATCTGCTGAATGAATCTGCTGAACTGTTAAACTTTAGGGGACTTGTAAATTAAGTCTACCACCCCCCAAAAAGTGTAGTGCCCCTCTAACCACTAGGCTGCATCACTGGCTCACAGCTAAGTCCTTCTCATTATGTTAATGGTAAAGTGTGGCTTGTGTCAGTAATTGTAATGCATGTTGGCGTGTGGAGGTCTCCTTACTGACTGACTTTCCTTTGTTTCTGAAGGAGAGACAGTGCCAGAATACCAGATGGCTTTCCAGGCCGAGGCGGGAAACCACCCGTCCTTTGAGGACATGCAGGTGTTGGTGTCCAGAGAGAAACAGAGACCCAAGTTCCCAGAAGCCTGGAAGGAGAACAGCCTGGTGAGCCAATGAGACGATCACATTCTGCTCAGTCAGAATATTGCAGCAGGATCAGCTGACACATCATTAGAGAAGCACTAACTGTTATAGTCAACCATTTTGAACCTTTTAAAACTGGAATTTGATTACCAAAGTGCATCTATAATTTTAATGTTAAGATGACAAGATTCAGTTAATTGTACTTATACTTCAGATTTGAACCGACCTTTAATTCTACACATAAAAAATATTTTGACAACAGGCTGAGAAAGTCACATAAACAAGTCACAACTAATTACCAGATTGGCTTTAAAAAACCTGTTTAAAAGCTGCGTACAGACAAGCTGCTGTTCTAAAGGACTAAAACGATTAAACATACTGATATTTTTTGGGGACATCATGAATACAGTAGAAACACTGGCGGGAAAGATCCTGTTTTAAGGCTATTCTATGGATTAGCAATTATTCATTCATTTTCTTTTCGGCTTAGTCCAAAAAAGTTGTTAATCTGGGGTTCCCACAGCGGAATGAACTGCCAACTTATCCAGCATATGTTTTACACAGCGGATGCCCTTCTAACTGCAACCCATCACTGGGGGGTTTCAAACCAGCAAACTTCTTGCTGTGAGGCGATCATGCTACCCACTGCACCACCGTGCAGTCTCTATGGATTTACAATGTGGTTTTATTAATGGGCACCTATGGTGAAAAATCTACTTTTCAAGCCGTTAGGACAGAAATATGTGTAGGTATAATGTATATGAGGTCATATTGGGGTGATATAATTACAGCATCTTCCTTTTTGTCAATTTAACATCATAAAAACGGTAAACCAATTGGAGCTATTGTCAGACTGACCACAACTTGACGTAGGAGTGCGGTCCCCCCGCCCATCGATTGATTGACAGCTGCGTAACATGTCCCGGTAGTCACGTGTATAATCATATAAACAAGACAGGACGTGTGCGACCGGGAATAATAGATCTGTTCAGTTTGCTAGGATCATCAATCGTCATCAAATGTGATCAAAAGTAAGTTTCACGTGTTTAAAAAAGTTTTAAAACAGTGCACGTGTGTAATGAAAAACAGCGATTTACTTCAGATTTACTTCATCAGCACAGCCGCGTGTCAGAACAATTATGAAAAAAGACGCTTCAATCCCGGTTTGTAGACATTAAATCAGGTTTATTCTGAACATTAACATATATCCAACAGCATTAACAGATATCCATACAGCAGTGGAGATTAGCCTGTATCCTGTCACATTTGCGTGCAAAAAGAGTACAAAGCTAAACGCGCTGTCTGTATGTATGTGCGTATCATGTCTGTGCTGGGTATGCGTGTCTGTGAACTTTGTAACAACATTGGGCTCTATTTTGACGGTCCATGCGCAGAGCCCAAAACGGAGGGCGCAAACGCTTTCAGGGCGTGTCAGGACGCGTTTTTGCTAATTTAAGGGCGGGAAATCTGCCTTGCGCCATGGCGCATGTTCTAAAAGGGTTGAGTTTATTTTCTTAATGAGTTATAGGTGTGTTTTAAGAATAAACTAATTACAGTCTCATCTCCCATTCCCTTTAAGAGTCAGCTGCGTCGCGCCAAGAGCGCATTCGCTATTTATAGGACGCAAAGTAAGTCTAAGTGGAAAAAATGAGCATTTCACAAGCAAACAGTTCACAGTTAACAGTTTTTTTTTTAACAGAAAACTGTTAAACAGAGCATCTACTGCGTGAGAATGAGAGATAATGGATCACTTTCACTTTCGCTCTTGGATAGGGAAACCTTTACGCACAGACATCAATTAGTCTATAAATAAATACTTTTGTTTGTTAAGCGCAAAGATTCGTTTCAAAACTATTTCTAAATTCAGTTCTAATTTCCAGCAAACGAATAAATGAATAATAATAACAAAATGTGCTCAAAAACCTGAGTTATATCCTAAAACACATGCTGTGCCCCATATGGTCTAAAACCTGACAGGTGGGCAAATCTAAGCTTGTTTTTAATAAAACAAATATAAATATGGATATAATAAATAATACTGCTAATAATAATAACATTATACAAAAGCAAATTGTTATGAATGAACTGAAAAAGCCTCCCGAGATGAAGAAGGCATAAAAGCAGTGATTTTTCATATTTATGTAGGCTAGAAAATAATATGTTTTGTAATATTTTAATCCTTTATATTTATATTCTATATCTATTCTTATTATATACTATATATATATCCTTAATATTTAATTTTTTTCATATGTAAAGATATTTGCCTATTGCTCTCTTGTGCGTATTAAGCAGTGTGTAAGCGAGGTGCAACTCTGCGCCGGAGTTTAGGATAGTTTTGGTCTAATGAAAAATCTATTATAGATTCTCAAAATAGCAACGCGCCAGCGGTCCGCCTCAGAACGCCTTCGTTTTTAGACCAGAATGCCTATGGGCGCAAAAATGAGCGCTAATGCATTTGCTATTTAAACAGCGTACACTGTTAGACCTTACCGGGCGTTTTTACAGTAGAATACTGGCAACACTGTTGCCAGTTACTCACCGTAAAAGTTTGGTTACAGTAAGTAACTGGCAACAGTGTTGCCATTTAATTACTGTAACTGAACCATTACAGTGAGTGGCTGGCAACAGTGTTGCCAGTTATTTACTGTAGCTGAACCAATACAGTGAGTAGCTGGCAACAGTGTTGCCAGTTATTTACTGTAACCGAACCATTACAGTGAGTAGCTGGCAACAGTGTTGCCAGTTAATTACTGCAATAGAGCAGTAGTGGTAACAAACTGGAAACTGTGAACAGTTAATTACTGTACTGTAGGGTTACAACTCACAGCATTATACTGCATACACATTAATAGTATGTTATAGCCTTACTAAAATTAATTAGTATTCTTACCTGTTTTAAAAATAGAAGGCATACAAATTTAGACAAATGTATTTTATTGTTTTGGCAGCAAACAAATATACAACAGAAAATGTTTAACAAAATTAAGAAATCAGCAGATATAAATATCATCTTACATATTACAGGTCTGCACAGTAAGGCTGCGGTCACACTAACAATTGAGCATGCAAAATTCTGTCATACGGCACTGCGAAAAGTAGTGGGATTAAAGAAAATAATTAGAGATTGAACAAGCAAGCGACTGGTCCATAGTTTAAATTTTTGTTCAGACAGGTCATAATTTGATCTTTGATTGGTCCCAAGCAATCACATGATATGATTTTGCAGGTCAGAGAACTCCAAGCTTGAACTTTCCAATGCTGCGAACAGTGAAATTTTTCGCATGAGCTAGCATTCCAGGTCTGCAGCATTCACATGCGTATGAATGGAAGTCTAAAGGGAGAAAAGTGCAGTGTGAATGGGACTTTAAGCTGTAACTCTAATTATACACACCTGATCAAACTAATTAAGGCTTGTTAGAAATCTACAGGTAATGTTGAAGCAGGGTGTGAACTAAACTCTGCTGCACTGCAGTCCTCCAGGAACTTGGAGTTTGACCCCCATGGTATATAGCATATTTTTAAAGCAATTGGCAACATTTATCACAAATACATATCAAATAAAAAAATGCACGCATACACACACACACACACACACGCACGCACACACACACACACACACACACACACACACACACACACACACACACACACACACACACACACACACACACACACACACACACACACACAGAAAGTGCTGCAGTAAAATGTGTTTCTCTCTCCTCAATGCTGACCATGCAAAAAAAAAAAAAAACTAAACAGCAAAAAACACAAAATATTTATTTTATTTTTTAAAGTTTCAAATAATTAAAAAATAAGCATATGAAAACACACACATACTATCAAATCCAAAGGATCCAATCTTTTATTGTTATAATTATTATCTACTTCAAAATCTCATGACCACAAACTTTTCTATTGTTTCTAATATAAATTCATAGGTGGAAACACAGCTCTGAAAAATACTTAGCAACAAACTCACAACCTGGGACCTGACAGTGGAGCTTTTGTGTGTGGATGGTTATTTGTATCATATTTTTTGTGATTCCCTGTGATGATTTCTGTGCACATGTTACCTTACTGAGGTGATGGAATTTATTGTTTTTTATGTGCATAAACTTTTAGCATCTGTACATTATTGCAATATGCAATATCCAATAAATAAATATACTTAAAGCGAGGAGAGGCTAACTAGCTAACAATGTAGCTATCAAGTACACAGTTCAAGATAACAACAATATAACTTAAAACACAGCCTTATTTTGGAAACCCTCAAAAACATTTTAACACATTTTACTTACTCATTGTAGATTCTTATTTAAAGCCTAAAACATCAGACTCTACATCTGAATTGATAGACAGAGAATAGAGCACACTCAGCAGTAAACAAATCAAACACCTGACTCCCTTAAAGAGCCAGCATTTTCTGAAAACTCTTTCTAATACCTTTGCGTTTAGAATAAGACAGCCTGTGGGAGTGTGGTGAGGCCTAAATCATTGTCTTCTGCCTTTAAAATGCACGTCTCTATAAACAGCAACATAAAGCATCAGAGTAAATGGGACAGTAATGGTTGAACAGTAATTTGCCATTTATTATCACACATAAAGTAAATTACTGTAATTTATCCTTTGCATTACACAATTCTATACAAACTCTACTCCTTTTACAGTAAAACACTGTTTCCTTTCATTACAGCAAAACACTGACTATTTTGCAGTTATTTACTGCATAATCTACAGGGTAAGCATGCAGTTAAGCTTTAACCCTAATTAAGCACACCTGATCAAACTAAATCTAAAGGTAGTGTGTTGAAGCAGGGCTGGAACTAAATTCTGCTGGGCTGCGGCCCTCTAGTAGTTCGACACCCCTGGAGCATAGCATATTTTCAAAGCAACTGCCTACATTTATCACAATTATGCACATATTGTTTAATAAAAACAATTAAAATATGCAAACTTCATCCATAGGAAAAAAAAAATTATAATAAATAATCTGATCCTTATGTCGTTCCAAATCTGTAGTAATAATAAAAAAACACAAAAATGACATGATTAATACATTTTTTTAGGAAAGCCTTTTTACTATACTGTTAATGCCACTTTTACTTACTTTAATTGAAGTTTTCCAAACAAATTCATTGAGTCTCTGCAAACATGTATGTACATGCTGTTTAAGATATATATTTTTTAAATAACACATTTTTACTAGTCATTTACGTAGCAAAATACTAATATTCAGTTGAAATTGCAAATTGCAAGTGAACTATAGGTTAAATTAGGCAAATTAGACTAATTATAGAAACGTAAACAAAGTTATAAGAATTATTATGTCAATTTCTTTGCTCTGTGTGAATATTTTTGCCTTTAAATGCATTTCATCCATATCTTATGCTTAGCTTTTAATGATCTCTGTGGCATTGGTTGACTCCTGATACTCAATGTTAAAACATAAAAGAAACCAAAGAAAACACATGACTGCAGTGAAATTCAGCTTATCATCAATGCAATGTCCCACTCTCCCCTCAATACTGACCATTCACATATCAAAACTGAACAGTAAATACATATAAATATATAGAATTATATAATAAATATAAATAGCAACATAAAGCATCAGAGTAGATGGGGCAGTAATGGTTGATCAGTAATTTACCATTTATTATGACAGTAAATATCTGTAATGGGTACATGAAGTAAATTACTGTGATATATTCTTTGCACAACAGAATTTCATACAAATCCTGCTTCTTTTACAGTAAAATACTGTTTCCTTTCATTACAGCTAAACACTGGCTATTTTACAGTTATTTACTGCATAATCTACAGTAAGGGTTAACAGTGTAGCGCAACGCCTCAAAACGACTCTTGCGCCAAGCTGAAACTACCAAAATACTACTGCGCCATGCCTTGCGCCACACTGTGCCGGGTGTATGATAGGGCCTATTGTGTGTGACTCATCGTTGTAACTTAACACAGAAAATTCATCAAATACTCATTGGTAAAGTTCTTACTGTTGTATTTCTCACAAACACTACATGAGATCTGCTTCCTTTAAGTCTGTTTGTTGTCTGACGCAGCCGAGGGAGGAGATTAAAGCACGCAGAAAGGCACGTAGAAACGGTGGGCGAGGAGGACCAGCCTTAAAGGCGCAGTACAACAAAACACCCAGTGCAAAAATGTAGAAAACAGAACCTTATAAAAGGTATAATAAAAAAAAACTGATGGATGTTTTAAGCTGAAACTTAACAGACACAGTCTGGAGACACAAATGATTCATAATAAATCTGAAAAAAGGGGTAACCAAGGTGCCCTTTAACATTAATAATAATTATAATTAATATTATTAGGTGACGCGGTAGCACAGTAGGTAGTGCTGTCGCCTCACAGCAAGAAGGTCTCTGGTTCGAGCCTTGGCTCAGTTGGCATTTCTGTGTGGAGTTTGCATGTTTTCTCTGCGTTCACGTGGGTAACCTCCGGTTGCTCCGGTTTCCCACACAGTCCAAAGACATGCAGTACAGGTGAATTGGATAGGCTAATTGTCTGTAGAGTATGAGTGTGTGTGAATGAGTGTGTGGATGTTTCCCACAGTTAGGTTGCGGATGTAAGGACATCAGCTGCATAAAAACGTGCTGAATAAGTTGGCGGTTCATTCCGCTGTGGCGACCCCAGATTAATAAAGGAATTAAGCCGCCAAGAAAATGAATGAATGAACGGTATATTTTTGCCTATTGGCATTTATACATCCGTGAAACAAAAAAGTCTTTGTGTTCCATGGTCACACATAACTGTCTGGTTTCACTCAGGAGCCAAAATTTGCTAAAAATTAAAATGTTTGGCCATATCACCCACAACTATAGGCTGAATCCTGCTTGACACAGTGCAGAACACCTTAGTTTTCACATAAAGCAACCATCTGATCTGTGTGAGTCCTAATGCCCCAGTGAAAGTAAAGGGGACACTATACTGTCTGTTGGCGCTGTCTTTTGGATGAGACGTTAAACCGAGGTCCTGACTTTCTGTGGTCATTAAAAATCCCATGGCACTTCTCGTAATTAGTAGGGGTGTAACCCTGGTGTCCTGGCCAAATTCCCTCTCTGCCCTTGCCCATCATGGCCTCCTCAATCATCCCCATCCACTGAATTGGCTCTATCACTGTCTCTCCACTCCCTCTATAGCTGGTGTGTGGTGAGCGCACTGGTGCTGTTGTCCTGTGGCTGCCGTCGCATCATCCAAGTGGATGCTACACACTGGTGGTGGTGTGGAGAGACCCCCCTAATGATTGTGAATCACTTTGGGTGTATGGTCATACACATTAAATGCGCTATATAAATACACATTACATTACATCTAAAACATGCAACAGTATAATAATGACATGTCTGTTTTAACACATCGCTCTCCTCTCCTCTCTTCCAGGCTGTGCGCTCTCTAAAGGAGACTATGGAGGATTGCTGGGATCAGGATGCAGAGGCTCGTCTGACAGCGCAGTGTGCAGAGGAGCGTATGGCAGAACTGCTGCTGATTTGGGAAAGGAACAAACCTGTCAGTCCCACCATCAATCCCATGAGCACAGCGCTGCAGAACGAGAGGTCCGATCGATGCACTCACAATGTTCATTACATGAATAACAGTTCCTGATTGGCCTTTTGTATTAATAATATATATTTTATGCCAGATATTTTAAATCACTTTTTTTTCTTTATCAGAAACATACCAATGGGCTATATGCACAACTAGTGTTTTTCAGCCAACAATAAACTTCTGTTGAAAGCTTAATGTGACTATTTTAAATTCAATAAGGTTTCTTTTAACAGCATTGGCAGCATAATGGAATTAAAATACATTCATTTAAATAAAGTTAAGTTTTCATTTAGTTGTTTAAGCATGAAACAAGATGATAGACTGTGTAAACTCTAGTGCCGTCAGTGGTAGCTGGCTAACACAGAAACTCCATTGAAAATACTGAGGTAAAATAAATAAGGCAGGGAAAAATAGAATTTAATGCAGTGCTTCTTGTCTGTCTGAGATCCACTTTATATTGTACATCAATCAGACAGCGAATACTGCTGTTTTTTAAAGAAAACAGAACTTAAACATGGCGATTTTGTAATGGAAAGAGTTCATCGAATTGGCTGTCTGAAAATTAAAAGTCTGTGTGCATATAGCGCATTAGATTAGAAGTCATGTAGCCTTAACCCTCTGGGGTCTTAGGGTGTTTTGCGGGTCTGGAGAAGTTCTGATGTGCCCTGACATTTATGTGTTTTTCAGTTGCTTAGAAACATATCAGTGGTCAAAGTCTAATACCACTGTAAACGACACAAACCGGGCTACAATAATATGTTAGTAACATTTATGTACAAGATTGTGTTTTTGAGAAAGAAACTTTTATGCGTGGTTAGTGTAAAACTACAATTTTGAAGCCACTGAAAAAACTCCATGAATAAAAACACTGAATATTTGTCCACAAGACTTTTAAGACCATCTTGTTTTCGTGCTTACAGAAAACAATATATTGAATAAAAAATATTTGTGTAAATTAGTGGAATAATGTAATTTTAAGTAGTAATTACAAAACTATTCGCAAGAGGATTCTGATCACCCTGTCTGGCTTGTTTTTGCAATAATGACCTGTACATTATCCTACACATCTAACACCTTTAATTAAACAGACCATCTGTTCTCTGCCTTGACCCTTGTTTTTTCCTCCATAATCGCAGGAATCTGACCCACAGCCGCCGGGCTCCCAAAATGGGCTCTTACCCAGATTACTCTTCATCCTCTTACATCGAGGATCATGAGGGCATGGTGAAGAACCTCCCAGGCGACGTCTCCACGTCTGGCACTTCCTCTGTGGGTGGTGTGGGTGTGAGTGGCAGCAGTGGGGGCGTTGCAGCGACCGGAGAGAAGAACAGAAACTCCATCAACTATGAAAGACAGCAAGCTCAGGCGCAAGCTCGACTGCCCAGTCCTGAAACCAGCGGCACAAGTTTGTCCACCACAACCACCACAACAGGCCTCACGCCCAGTACCATCATGACCACCATCTCCGAATCGGGCCACTCGGAGGACACAGGAGCCGGAGGAAGCGTACCAGTGTGCCTTCAACTCACAGAGGAA
Organism: Danio rerio; assembly: GCF_052040795.2. Lineage (NCBI taxonomy): Eukaryota > Metazoa > Chordata > Actinopteri > Cypriniformes > Danionidae > Danio > Danio rerio. The sequence continues at coordinate 13,725,448 of NC_141029.1, forward strand.
GATCTGGAGACCACCAAACTGGACCCCAAAGAGGTGGACAAGAACCTGAAAGAAAGTTCTGATGAGAATCTGATGGAGCACTCGCAGAAACAGTTCAGCGCCCCTGATCCACTCAGCTCGGGCAGCACCAGTCTTTTATACCCACTGATTAAACTCGCAGCAGAAGTGACCGGAGGATCTGGAAGTGGTGGACAAACTGATTTCGGGGTGGGCAGCAGTGGAATGAGCGACACTCCCACAGCCATGTTTCCTCTCCCCAAACAGCAGAATCTCCCCAAGAGGCCCACTAGCTTACCCCTCAACACCAAAAATCCTGGTAGGGAGTCTTCGTCGTCTCGATTGAAATTCGGGAAGCACAAGTCCAACCTGAAGCAGGTGGAGACAGGTGTAGCCAAGATGAACACTGTGGTGGCCGTCGAGCCACACTTGGCCACCGTCACCAACAATGGACCCAGTGTGCGCAGTGGTGCTGGAGTGGTCGTAGTAAATGGATATGGAGTGGGCAATGGTGCCAGCTCCTCTGATGCGTTTGGAAACACGAACCCCGTCGGGCCACAGGGTGAAGGTGGCGCTCCTCTGCTGCAGAGCCAGCTGAGCGGAGAAGACAGCCGACTCAACATCAACATCAACTCCAGCCCTGATGAACACGAGCCCCTGCTAAGAAGAGAGCAGCCGGCCGCGCGGGATCACTCCGGTCGCACCAACTCCAACAACAACAACAGCAACATTCACACCACTGCCACGGTTTGTGCGCTCACCGCTGCAGACGCCCAGATAGAGGCTTTAACCTGCCTGTCGGGGGCGCCAGACGGAAGGGATAATGGGGTTCCATTGAGGCCACCTAAACCCAGAAGACCAGAGCGGCCAAACTCACTGGACCTGTCAGCCTCTTCCCAGGATTCTTCTCTTTTAGGTGAGACCTGGTTTTAATTTGACTGTGAAATCACTAGGTGTTGCAATTCAAAGGTATAGATTCAAATTCTGCTGTACAAAGGTTGTAGTGTAGCAATTTCTTAAATAAGATTAATGCTTTTATTCAGTAAATCGTCACCTTAGAATTATAAGGTTCTATCTGACATTTTTTATCAAAATTGAGTTTTTGACATATCAAATGCTTGTCGCAATCATAACTGTAAAATGCGATATGATCATTTAAATGATGTGCACATTTCACTTTCACTTCCGAGTGAGGCTCATGGCTGCCGTCTCTGTGAGAAAAAAACACATTCATGCAAATCAAACCTCCCACACAGCCCTCAAACGATCGCTCTGTGCAGCAAACTGAATGTTATTTACAACTTCATTACCTGTTATCCACATCCTATGCAGGTTCTGTTCACTAAAGTAGGCGTCATAGACGCAGAACTTTGCAGATTTTGAGCCTATCATGGATTCTGTTTATTTAATTTTATACATATTATAACTAATATGTACTTACACAGGAATTAATAGTTTGTTAGAATCTACTTATTGTGTAAATACATGTATTTATTGTGTACTTATATGCTTGATTAAATACCTGTATGTATTTACATCTGTAAGTAACTTCTGTAGTTACATTTGTAAATACACTGCTAACCATTCCCTACACCTTAACCCACCCTTAAACCTACCCACACCCCTAAACCTGTCCATAACCCAACCCTTATCCCAACTCAAGAGAACCACAAGTGTTCTCAAATACATTATGAACACAGTAAGTACATTGTATTTATTTTTTGATGCAAGTACATAGTAGTTAAGGACACTTAATATAAAGTGGGACCACTTCACTTGTGAAAAGTAACACAAGTTGATAGGGGTGTAACGATACACTCAGCTCACGATACGATGTGTATCACGATATAATGTTTAAGATTCGATATGTATCACGATATTTTGAATAAAAATTGTAAATTAAACTGAAATGCAAATTTTACCAAGTAAACTATTTTTTATGAATTTCTTTTGTTTCAACTTGTTAAACTTAACCTTCTTTAAGAAAATAAATTAAACAGGCCTGTCTCTGGAAAATAAAACAATTTAAAAACTTCTTTAAAATATTATTGAAATGACAGAGACAAAATTAAGGAACAATTTAAGTAAAGGTGCAAAAAAAAAAGCTTTCTATTTAATTGAATTTAACAGTAAGAGCTTAAGGCTTTGCTTGGTCACTTGCGTTTTTTGTGTGTGCAAAAAAAAAAAATCCAAATTTCCAGGTATTTAATTCATATTTAATTAAATTCATTTAGAGATATCTCTAATTACAATTGTGACTAGTCAAAACTCATTTAGAGATATCTGCAAATATTTTTTAATGGAAGTCAATGGAGGAATATGACTAGTCATAATATATTTGCAGATATCTCCAATCTGATTTCGTACTAGTACAATTGTAATTGCAGATATCTCTAATTGTCATTCTGACTAGTCGAATTATAAATATGACTAGTCAAAATATAATTAGAGATATCTTTAAATATATTTATGGATAGTCAGAACAAAGGTTTAAATGCTAAAACGGCTTGCCATACGCGCGCGTCTATCAAAGTCCGCCCTCTGTAGTAGCAGCTCACGGTCAGCTCACGTCATATGTGATTTTGCGGCGGGAACATTATATGAAAACAGAATGATATTTTAGGGTGAATTATACCTTATAAATACAGTATGTGACTCTTTCAACACCATTAGGAGGTATCCCTGTCGCTGTGCAAAGTATGTAAATCACTGTGAAGACTTTAAAACTTAGGATGTTTGACCTAGTATGCGTGTCAAAAAGCGGACGAGTCTAAAGCAATGACTGTACAACCGAAATGTTGCCAGACGTCTGATTTTGAGAGGATGGGCCATCCTCTATTTCAACTCCACTCATCTTGGTCTGCTAACATTACTGCTGCTGCAATCTGAACTCACGTGCGACAGCAGGTGGAACGTAGCTCACGTGCAAACTGCTCAACTAATAAGAGAAAACGGACGCCATATCGTAATCAAATCGTCATAACGCCACGATGCATATTGTGACATTTTTGCATCACAATAAATCGTACAACTATAAATCGTTACACCCCTACAAGTTGATGTTCGTCATACTGCCTCATAGTGTTCATTTTACTTGGAAACTGCAGTGAAACATATGTTTAAGTATGTTTTTATGGTTTCACAAAAATGTAGGCTGAAGCACGTATTTCCAGTGAGCCTGTGTTGCTAGACCTTATTTTAGAAAAGGCTATGTTTTCAGTGCAGTCTTAAGTAAGTCACTATAGGCATGCTTATTCTAGCCAACCTGTTGTGACTTTAAGGCCTGGTGGGAATTTTAAGACTGACTCAGACCATCCTTGATGAGCGGCATCCTCATGAGCAGGGTGGAGGAGCTGATGTGCGTGTCAGCCTGACTACAAACAATAACCACCCAAAAGAGGACGCCAGTCTATGTTTTCCCATCTGAGCTCACTATATCCTGCTTTGCTAAACGCTAAACGTTTCGTAGAAAAGGGGACGAGTGGCCGGTCATGCTTTCTGTCCCGCTCTCCTGCTCTTTGTGGTGGAGGATTTATATGAGGAGAAGGAAGGAAATTCCACTGCATTGATAAGAATCCTGAAACCGTTCGGCCTCAGTTGGCAGCGGCGATAAAGAGCGTGATGACGCTTGTTAGCTAGAACCTGAAGCAGACACTAAACAGGAAGATAAAAAAACAAAAACAGTCAAGCTGCCCACGTGTTTACATTCCGCATGCGGACCCAAGAGGAGATCTGAACCGATCGAACCTGATGATTCAGACTCGAGCGCACGCTGAGAGAGCTAGTGTGGGAAAGGTCAACCACAAATTTGAGTGTGCTGAAATACTACTCTTTGGGCGGGTTGTTTGGAGCAGCACCGCTAGTATTCCCGATTGGCACATTGCAACACGCACAACTGTTTCTCATTGTCGTGGAAGACTGTAATTAAGGATGTTTGTTAAAATGTGACCTTCTTTTTCTGTTTTAGATGAGGCCGTGTCGCAGGAGGGAAAGGCCGGATCAGCTGAGAAGATTAAAAAACGTGTGAAGACTCCTTATTCGTTGAAAAGATGGCGTCCTTCCACATGGGTCGTCTCCACTGATACACTAGACGGAGAGGTGAACAACAACGGGCACAGCCAGCAGACGACTATGGCAGTAAGTGGAGGTGGTCACCCAAGCGCTGGCCAATCAAAGTCCAGCATCGCCGTGTTTTTGGTCGGCGGAGGAACAGCAACAGCTACTCTGACCTCCGATCCTCCAGATATGACCTGCCTGTGAACTCGCATGAGGATGAGCTCAGATCAGACTTTTTTTGTCTATGCTTTTGTGCTCCGATGGATAGAAATATATATATAAAAAAAAACGTTTTTGGAAAGCAGACTCTTGAAGGGACGTAAATTGGCAAGCACTTAATGTTGTCGGACTTGTTTTGAAGAAATCGCTTTAAACCGAACCCAGCTATGCAGCAACATTGGCATAAAATGCTTCCATTTGTTTTGGTTCTTTTTTTTTCCTTTTCTCAATCAAGTATGGTTGCTCTATTATTCGTTGCACTTTTATTTTGTACGTAATCTTAATCATAGATCCTCCGACCATCCAAGAATGGTCTTAAAACGTAAACGACAATGTGTTGATTTAACAATCATAATAGATCGGACGAAATCTAAATCATGTCTATCTATGAAAGAAAAGGCATCTGAGATGAAGTGGTCTTTAAGACTAGCATCTGTTGACTGCGTCTCTAATACCTTTTTAATCCACAGTACATTCATATGTTTTATATTTGTTGTACGTATCTGTGTACTCGTTTTTTTTTTGTATCATATTTTGAAATGTGCAATAGACTTTAGCTTTGAGGTGCTCCATATGACAATTTTATTTTGCTTTGCGAACTTTGCCGCATTTGTTTCTTTGTTTTCTTTAGTTTTTTATTTCCAAGCGCCACACTTAGCAGTGCAAATCCTGTGTCCAATCGACCATCCTGACTGCATTCGTGAAATGTCGTAGAAATGACAATCTCACACCTTAAATCAGGGTATCTTCCATCCATTCCATATCTGTTTTCAAACAAAAAAAATAAAACTAAGAAAACGGACGTTCTCAAAAAAAAAAAAAAAAAACGAGAAAAACGAGATTTTGGCTTTTTCATTTTTAGGTTTAGGGTAGCAAAACAGATAAACGAAGATTTATTATGCACGTAGACAGTGCTGAAATGCCCTGTTTCCTCTGGTCAACTAAATCTAAGCTCACCCTCAAAATAATAGTCCTATATATTATTACCCCCCTGTTTATTTTATTTCCCCAATTTCTGTTTAATGTAGAGACCATTTTTTTTAACACATTTCTAAACATAATCGTTTTAATAGCTCATTTCTAATAACTGATTTATTTTATCTTTGTCATAATGACAATAAATAATATTTGACTAGAGGCTTAACTAGGTTAATTAGGTTAACTAGGCAGGTTAGGGTAGTTAGGCAAGTCATTGACCTACCAACGATTGTTTGTTTTTATAGACTATCAAAACAAAATATAGCTTAAAGGGCTAATAATTTTTACCTTAAAATGGGTTTAAAAAAATTAAAACTGCTTTTATTCTAGCCGAAATAAATCAGATAAAACTTTTGCCAGAAAAAAAAAATATTATCAGACATACTGTGAAAATTCCCTTGCTCTGTTAAACATCATTTGGGAAATATTTTTTTTAAAAATCAAAGGGGGGCTAATAATTCTGACTTCAAGTGTATGTATGTATGTATGTATGTATGTATATATATATATATATATATATATATATATATATATATATATATATATATATATATATATATATATATATATATATATATATATATATATATTAGGAGGAAATAAAATACATTTTATTATAAATTATTATTAATAATAATAATAGTATTATTTAGCTCTAAAATAGTTCTGAAACAATCATGCAAACCAGGTGCTGCTGGGAAATGGTTATCTGTGCTCAGCATCAGGTGCACTGCAGCAAGAAGTTTGTTGGCAAACTATAGGCATATTATTATTATTATTATTATTGTTATTATTATTCATTCATTCATTTATTTTCTTCTTAGTTCAGGTTCTGCAATGAAATTGCAATCTTTGCTCAGCATCAGGTGCAGAGCAGCAAGATGTTTGTCAGCAAATTATGACCTTATTTTAATGACAAATGTGTAATAATATTGCTAATTTATGTTTTTATTTAATTTAAGCATATGCAATAAATGTCTGCCAACTGATAAAATGACAGAATATGTCATCTTAGTTTATATATATATATATAATTAAATAATAATAATTAAAAGGCTGGTTGCTGATTTTGACTATTATTTTTAGGGCGACGTCACGAGCTCAGATTTGGTTGACCAATCAGAGGAAAAGGGCAATTCAGCACCGTCTACATGTGTATAATCAATTTTAATCTGTTTTCCTACAATAAAACAAACACGAAAATTGAACCAAAATCTCGTTTTTTCTTTCCTTTTTTGTGAGCAAAAGACACGTCTGTTTTCTTAGTTTTCCTTTTTTTTATTTGCAAAAGGACATGGAATTGATGAAAGATACCCTGATTACCTTGCCACCAATCCCATCATTCTTCAAAAGGGAAGTAAGAGAAAACCACGAGGAGTCATTTCAAGTACTGGAAGACGAATGGACGACTTCTCATAAGCTTCAAGAAGGACAGTCATTTTTATTTTGATACTTTCTGTTACATTAGATGTCAGGCATCATCAACCTGGACTGTTTGCTGGAAATCTTTCTCTCTGAAGACACTGAATAATCAAGTCAAGCTCAGTGCCGTTTTACCTCTGTGAGAGTGTATGTAAATGTGTACGTATGGGTCTGTTTTTCTGCTTAACGGAGCTCATCAGACTACCCACTTCCAATATCTGCCAGAACAGCTGTGTGTGCTTCAGAAAATACGCCATGAACAAAATATACACAGTATGTACAGACTGAAGACTCAGAGCTATTTTAGTTTGGTTTTAGCCTCGGTTAAAGACAAGCTCAAAAGTGACTAGTATAGTGTACAATAAGAAATCCTGATTTTATCCATTTAAGCTGTTATTATTTTTCTTCCTCGTTATTATTTTTTTTAAATGTTTAATTTATGTAGTACCCAGGACCACCGTTTTATGCTCTGGGTTTATTATTCTCATGACATCCAATCAGTAAGTTGTTTATAATCATGTAAGATCTTATTTGAATGATGCTTTCAATCAAAAACATTGAAAATGCATGTGGTTTTGCGCTTACTTTGCAAGTCAGTCAAGTACAATCTGACATTTTTATTTGAATTTGGTGCCACAGTTAAACACTGAAGTTTCAAAGAATGCTTCACGTAAAAATAGGCAAATTTTATAAGTGCCCTAGATTTAAACCGTTGAGTTTTACCATGTTTTAATACAATCAGCTGATTTCCAGATATGGCAGAAACACTTTTAGCTTAGCTAAGTATTATTCATTGAATCAGATTAGACAATTTTTTTTTGCGAGATGCTAATGGTCTAATCCGATTCAATTGTTTATGCTAAGCTAAGCTAAAAGTGCTCCTTTTAGACCAGTAGATCAGCCGAATGGATTCAAAAAGGGTAAAACTCCTCTGTTTATATGTTGGGACTAGCAAAATTAGCCTAATAATAAAAAAAGTGGAGTGTTCCTTTAAATGCCGCATCCTTCGTGTTTTACATTTCAACAGTTGATGTTTTTACCAGCCTCATATTTTTGTGGAAAGCTATCGCCACAATCCATTCGAATAATTACATAGTGATGAGGGAAAAAACTCCCTCATGTAGCAAGGCCCTGCTTCCATGGAAAAAAGAAAGATAGCATGCGTTTAATCAGAGAGCGCTTACCGTGCTCAGTAAGTGTGTGGATTAACCACCATTTGGCAGAAGCCTGCGTTATCTTTGGACTTTGAGCACTTCAGATCGGGGGAAGTTTCAAGAAGTCATCTGATCCCCCCCCCCTCCATGGAGTTTTCCGTCAGCAAACAAGGCGATACAGTCGAGTTTAGTTTCTCACGTCCTCTTTCCGAACGAATCTGCGCTTCAGTCTGACTTTTATATGTTTGTAATATAGGCGGTGTAAATATACTGCGCATTTTTATGCACACTCTGTATACAGACTCTTCATCTGTTGCTTCGGGACCAAGAACAACACTAAATAAATCACTGTGAGATTTATCTGAAGATAAACACAGTAACGTCAGACTGTTTTCAGCGCAAATGCTGGATTACCCCTAACACAAATGAGAAATAATAACCTATTAGACGACATTAAAAACATCCAGTTCTGATGTGAATAACACGAACACACGTTTATGATTTAGACCAAAGTGTTGAGGCTGGAATGTGGATGAAGCTTGAGTCACTGGAAATGAAGTTTGTCCATCTGCTACGTGTTAATAATGCAAAATGTTTACACCAGAGCCATTGTCCAGTTCTACAGCACACTGTTGAATACCAAATCATTTCCTGACGGTTCTGAAATGCGTAAACATGCCTACATGCCTTGTTTATTCTTGAAGCAGGCCTTGAAAACTTTTTTCAATTCTGTCAGTTTGCAGGGGTGGTTTAAGTAAAAGACAAAGTCTGAATTTTAAAACGAAGTCCTCGCAAAGCCAAACACAAAAAACTAACGATTGGCTAACAATGCGTGTCCCTTAACCCAGCAGGCACACAACATCATAAGAGGTTACAGTTTTTCTTGATTGCTTTGGAGCAGCCGTCAACCCAAATCCCACATTTTCAAAACAGTTAACACACAGGCCTAAACAGCAGCACTCGTGGTCAAAGTGACACATTTTGCTTGCAACGGTGTCAAAACATTTAAAATATGCAGCAAAAGCTAATTTTGCCTTCAAACAACACCACTTGCAAACAAGTATAATCAATAATTACACAATGGACAACAAAATACAGAGCGTGTAATGTAGCAATGTACCCTATTGCCAAAACCGTTTGTTGTCTTTCCATATAGGATGTCAAATTTTCCATTTTCCATTGGATCCAGCGTAAGAAATGCTGATTAAAATTTTATTGAATACATGACGTTTTTTTCAAACTGAAATACTGTAAAAACAAAACCAAAAGAACCCAATAAACACTCTAAATATTAGAAAAAACACATGGAAACCAAACTGCAGTCAAATTTATCAGAGTAGCAGACATAGCCACCATTGACTGATTGCTAATTGAAGATTTGTGTGAAGGAGTGTTAAACCGGAGCTTCAGTGATTTCAAACTGATCTTGGTAGTTTCCAATAGTTAGAGATAGATAGATGATTTCTGTTTGGTAACCATAGCTAAAACAATGAAGTTTGGACTGCTTGAATGACATCCGTGTTAACTGTTTTGAAAAATGTTGGGAAAAATGTATCAATCCAATGAGAAACAGTTTACACATTTTCAAGACAAGTCTTCTGCTTTGCTGGGATAGTGGTGAGGAAGGAGTGGATCCTAGTTTCTTTAACCAGGTCAAAGCAAACAAGAAAAACTGTAATATTAGGTTGGAGTTAGGTCGTGATGTCAGGTGACCAAAATCCAATGTCTAGCCAGCATCTAAAGACAAAGTTATTTTGATTTCTAATAATCCAAAATCTAATGCCTTATATACGTCATAGTGGTAACGTCCACACAACATCAAACTGTAACATTATTAAGCCTTCTTTTCACTGCACACGACAACTGACAAGCAACAGACCAGAAGTCATTCATTTCCAATGGAGAGTAGTTCGGGAGCTGCGTGTTCCAATCATCTCCGGAAATTCGGATCCAATTTGAGCTGCGGATCTGTAAAAAATGTTCAACTCCTGCGCCTAGACTGTATGCGACCGACCGACCGGATGTGATGTATTTTAGTGTTTTCAAAGCAGGTTCGTGCATGCGAGATGAGAAATACTAGTTTTTGAATCAGAAAAAAAGTTTATATTTAAAAACATTTCTAATCATAAATTAGTATATATATATATATATATATATATATATATATATATATATATATATATATATATATATTGTCTCAACATTCCCTCCAAAATTTTTAGCGATCTATGAGTTTCTAGTATTAATTCATTCAACCATGGTGAACGCACTGAGAATAAAGGCTCTTGCTTTTTTCCGGATTCTGCGAGAACAGCAGCTTCTCTCCCATGGTACATGACAAAACAGAAAAGTCTGTGCGACTGCCACAAGGGGGCGTATTTTGGGCACAATCGTATGCAAATGTCGTGTGCAGTGGAAGGGCGGTTGATGATATTTGGTTGATTTTAGGTTGGACGTTGGACATTGACATCAGCCTGATATTGAGTTCTGACGTCAACCTGATTTTCATCAAAGAGCATAGAATCACCAAGAGGAGACACTCTAGTGCGATTTGGGAAACAGGCGCTAGATGTGTCGGTAGCCATTTTGGAATGAAAATTCCAATAGAACAACAACATATTATAAGTCTGTAAAATAAGCTATTAAAAGTGCTGATGATTGTGATAGTAAGTGTTGTATTGTCGTCTTTCAGGTTGTATCTCAGCTTTAATGCTCTTTTAAAATGAATAAATAAATAACAAAGCAGCTGCTTGCCATTGCAACAGCGATAAGATCTAATGGAAGGCCGATCGCTTTCACTCCAAAATGGCGAAATCGCTGGGGCTGTTGCTGGGCGCTGCTGTTGCAATGGAACGTTCTATTCAGGGTCGCCTTTTAGTCATTCTAAGCTCTTTGATTTCATTTCCAAACAAAATGCAAAGTCCCCACGACGTTGGGGTACAACGTCAATCTGACGTCATGTTGACGTCCTGTGCCTGCTGCGAAGAAGTTCACCCCCCATAAAATAAACATTCTCTCATCTTTTACTCAACCTCCACTTGTTTTAGAATTTTTTTTAGTTTCTTCTGTTGAACACTAAATATAAATATTTGAAGAATGTTTAAAAATAGCACCATTGACTTACTTCCTACAATGGATGTCAATGGCTGCTTTTATCCACAATTCTTCAGAATATCTTGTATTGTGTTCAACAACAAACATCTAGAACCACTTGAGTGTGAGTTAATGCTGAGGAAATGTTCAATTATGGATGAACTATCCATTTAAAACACAAACTTGGACTGTCAGCTGTGTTTTTGGAGTTTGTATGTGTGAGTGAATGAAGGTTCTGTGTTGACAAGCTGCTGATTTTCTCTCTGTTCAATTTAAGTTTAGAGTTGAAGCTGTCTTCAATTGGCCCCTGCCTAGACGGATGTTCAAAATAAAATAAAAAAGCCACTGACATGTTTTCTATTACAGCTTGTAAAGTAAGCACTTTGAGGAGAAAAAAAGAACAAAATGATAACTCATGCTTTTAGTCTATTCAGAAGATGTTTTAAAATGCCATTTAGAAATAAAAGCTTGCTGTACAACCCTGCATTACTCAGTTGATTAAAGATTATATTAATGAAAGCCTGTATATGAAGTTTGCTTGTCGTTTGTCTCCCTTTTTCCTTGTAGAAAATGAGCTGCTTCTGGGTAAATATATATATATATAAAAAGTATTTGCACTGAAGTTTCAGTTTATTGACTGGCCACATGAGGGTAGTAAAGGCAGCCACAATATCATGACCAAAAGCATGTGTTCCTTCCTGCACAACACTTTCAATTCAGATAACAGCGCAGAGACATTCATAAAGAGATTCATTCAGTGCATTTAGATAAAAGCTTTGCTTTACTTTGCCTTGATTGCAGTGATCATGTGTTTTTCATTTACTTTCTGAACACACGCACACAAATGCTATTACTTTTCACCAGAGAGTGAGCATGTTACTGTTTAGAAAGTATCTATCTATCTATCTATCTATCTATCTATCTATCTATCTATCTATCTATCTATCTATCTATCTATCTATCTATCTATCTATCTATCTATCTATCTATCTATCTATCTATCTACTGTATCTATCTATCTATCTATCTACCTGTCTGTCTGTCTGTCTGTCTGTCTGTCTGTCTGTCTGTCCAACCATTTTTTAAGACGGAAAAACACGTAGGCCCTAGACAGGCCCTTTTTTTTTCTTTTTTTTTTTTTAAACAATTAGATTTAAGAGTAAAGGCATATTATTTCATGTATTTTTTTATTTCACTGTAGTGTGATTGTGTAGATCACAGAAGATTTGATGTATGAGACAACATACGTTACTAATGTGGAGTAAATACTGAATTTATAAAATATTGTGGTTTTATGTTGGGAGCGGGTTTTCTTTTTTTATATTTTCTTTTTTCTTTTATATTTTCTTTAGATTCAGGCCCGTAGCTGGGGGGCATTTGGAGGTTTTCGGGTGACTAAGTCCAGAATCTGACCCCTATATTAGCTCATTTTTCTCATTTGCTCATTTTTGACTGCTATGCCATCACACATTGTGAAAATTCTAGATAGAAGAAGGCTTTAAGACAACTTAAATTTTTATACAAATTTGAATTAAGTGGCCAAATTCTGACTGAGGAAAGTTGAATGAGCTGGCCAGTTTTTATTTGCCCATAGGCAAATGTTTTTATTTTAAAACAAGTTTTACGAGATTACTATTTTTAGAATAATGCATTATAACACATTTGTATTTAAAAATAAGTATTTTTTTCATATTTCTTTATTCAATTTTTAAATGCTAATCTCATAACAATATTTATAAAACTGGATTAACTTACAGTTTAAATCCAAGTTTGTAAATAAATACTTCGTAGTAAAATAGTATGATGATCACTTTGACAAAACTAGGAAATGTTTTTTGTGCATCAAAAAAGTGAGGTTATGATCACCGTCCGACAAGCTGATCCAGCATAGTTCTTAAAGTGTTACTAAAATGCATAATTGAATAGAAAATGAGGCGAATAACAGCACACACACACAAAAAAAAAACATCCCTTTCAACAGGCTGGTTACGGGCCTGTGATTTTTTACAGACATCTTTAAAATTAAATTGATTAAAATGACAATTTACAGCATTCAAATGACAAAAAATATATTTCTAATCTTAATTTATTAATTATAAATTATTTATTTATTTATTAATTTAATAATATTTCTATAACAATGACAGCATCTTGTTCAGCTGTCAGACATAGTTGATAACTGCTATTTTTAGAGCCTTTAAACTCAAGAGAAGCAGACAGTAATATATCATATTGATAAATCCTGCTAACCTACTTCATAAACCTTAATCCTTCGTCACAGCGAAACCATGAAACATTTTCCTCATAATAAACCGTGCGTGCTCACGGAATTAAAGAATCCACTTCCCAGCCAATCAGAAGTTGTGAGTGGAGAGCGACCAGCCAATCAGGGGAAAGGAGGCAGAGCGCTGGATCGAGTTGACGGTGCGTGGCTCTGAATCTCCCTCAGTTTACTCGAGCTCGCGAAACGGCTCGGCTGTGCCAGTCAGGAAGCTTAAAACTGTCTTTAAATGGAGTGACAAGAGCACCAAAGAGCATTAACCACCTCAGGCGGTCTTAAACGCACGTTTAAACTGTTATTGTTGACTTCTGCGCGATTTCCCAGCGAACAGAATGTCTCAAAGAGTTCGCAAAAACGGATCTCCGACGTCCGGAGTGACCACGGGAAGCCCGATCGGATCCCCGGGGATCAGCGCCGCTGGAGTGAATTTACTGGGTCGCCTGCTGCCCATGAAAGCCACGGTTCCTTTCCAGCTGAAAACGCAGCCACAGCACCCTCTACAGACACGGACGGTTCTGTCCTCCTCATCCTCCGGTAACGGTAAATGCCACAGCAGCGGAGCTCACAGCCGGAGCCCCACGCGATCCCTTTCCTCCAGTGCCGTTTCAGCAGCCACGTCCACTTCCTCTGCGTTCATCACACCAACAGCGGCTTCTTCCTCTCCCTCACCATCATCTTCATCAAGAACTAGCCCCATTATCGTTGTCCACGCGACAAACCCCAGATCATCCTCGTCCTCAGCCCACTCAGGTGTGCACTTGGGCCCGCAGTGCTGCTCCCCCTCACAGCAGACCAGCTGCGGCTGCTCGGACCCTTCAGCCTTTACCTCTCATTTGTCATCCTCTCCGTCTTCATCCTCGCCACTGTGGTCTTGCGGTCACAGAGCCAAACCCCTCCAGACCCCCGAGCATGACAGACTGTCTCCAGAGAGGCTCAGTCCCAGCTCACCTGTGTGCACAGGTAATCCTACAGTAGAGCTCTTGAGTCTTGAATTTAGCATAAAGCCAGAAGTGATGAGCCACATGTTTACTTGACATCACTGTGGTAACTTGTAAACACACACGTGGTCTCCAGTGGTTTGTGGGCGTTATTTCCGCTTTCTGAATATTTGACAGTAGTAATAATGTCTCTCATATTTCGTAATAATAGGAAGGAACTCATGAGGCTTGTTGTTGCATTAAAAATGACCTGCATTAATATGCATGGCATGTGTAATGTAGAACAGAGATTCTTAACCTTTTTAACTCTGAAAGCAACATATATGACTAATTATATCTTTTAGTAGACTGATTCTGCTGTTATTATGAATAAAGATAACAGTTATTACACATTATTAACATGTTCATATTTTATACATAAAAACTGTTTAACAAACGAATAATTAAATGTTACATTTTATGCATTAAAATCCAGATTATTTAAAATAAGTTTTATAGAATAGTTGTTTTTTAATATTTTTATAAATTATTTAATTAACTAATACTTTAAAATACATAAAATGTGTTATTAATCAATAATTATTAACATTTAATTATTCGTTTGTTAAATAGTATATATATTATTTTGTTTGGTAAATATATATATATATATATATATATATATATATATATATATATATATATATATATATATATATATATATATATATATATGTGTGTGTGTGTGGGGGGGTGTTAAATAAATGTATTTAAATAATTAGAATTTTTATATATACAATTTAAATGAATGTAAAAAAATTGAATTTATGTATTTTTAATGTTTTAATTTCTATTTTAACAAAAACAAACAAATTCATAAATTTTCCTTTTACTTAGTCACTTTTTATCAGTGGTAGCCACAGTGGAATGAACCGCTAACTATTCTGGCATATGTTTTACACAGCAGATTCCCTTCCAGCTCCAACCCAGTATTGAGAAAAACATCCATTGTAATGCATCACTAATAAATTAACATTTTAATGTATTCAAACCTGTAGTTTTAAAATCTGTAGATTTATTCATAAATTAAAATAATAATAATAATTAGATGTATTCCAGTTTCCTGAGGTGCATTCTAGGATGCTCTGAGATGTTCCCAAGTGTCAAGCTTAGATGGGAACTTCCCTGAGCATTTCAGGGTGCACCTTATAAAGCTGGTGGAATCAAGCTAAAGGAGACTTTTTAATAAACTTGGTTTAGATCCCATTATTTTATATTTTATATAATTTCATGACAGTTTTTGTGACTTTATTTTTCTACAGTTTTGAAATACTATTTATTTGACGTAATAATTGATTATTTGGAGTTGGAATTTAAATCTCAGGTGTGAATTTCGACAAGGGCTGCATGATATTGGAAAAATCAGTTATTTCGATATTTCAGTTTTTAAAAGATGGCTTAAATAACTCTCTAATAATTAGTCTAACAGTATTGAGGTGCAGAAATTGAATAATCACTAGGGGTGTGACGAAATTTTTATATGTTAATTTATTGTGATTCTTACTTTTATTTGTCTCTTTTTCAGTCAAGATATCTAAAAATCCTTGATTGAGTGAAATTATTGTTTTGTTTTCACCTAAATAAAAAAAAAACTAGCTTAGAAACACAAGGATTAGAAACACTACTTCTAAGTAAGTTTTTTTTGCATAAATCATATAAAATCTGTATAAATAATTAACTCCAAACATCATATTTTTTTGTGCCCAAATGTTTTAAACTCTCTCAAAATGCTCAGTTACAGGCCTTAAAAACACATGTGAATGATAAACCTTCACTCTATTATGGTTAGACTTAGCAGTGACTCTATAAATCACGTGTTCTGTAGCTTCTGGTCAACTATAATTAAGACTCAACATTGCATATCTTGCAATGTGGCAATTCCAGATGCGCACATTGGCGATATCAATTTCAAAACGATATATATATATTTTGACCTTCTTTTACAAAATCATTGTTTATCATTTACACACTTTTTGACAGAATGATGCTATAATTTATGTAGCCTCTAATATACAGAAGACCCAAAGTTTCAAGACCCAAAGTTTCATGACATACAGTATCACACTGTTTTTCAAGTAATTTATAACTAACTAGTTCTCTTATCAGGCATTGTGAATTTTTTAGTGTTTGCAGGCTGTAGAGTATTTCAGATGTCTCATTCATAAAACAGCCTGTGGGGAGTCGTGCTGAGAGCAGGCCGCTGTGGTTTGAGGTGGCAGCTCCAGAGGCTTTTCTCTCTTGCTGACTGGTTAAAAATGTAAATGTTTGGTTGCCAGTCACTGGTTTGGACCTTTGACTCTCAAAAGTTTGTTTTGTGATCAGTTTGCCAGCAAGTGTTGCGCTGCGTTTGATTTACTGTAACTGTTTGAACTGGCGTTGTGACCGGTACCACACATTTTAAGAAAATGCCATTTCCTCGAAAAGGAAATGTATTTGTCTGCTTTTTATTGGCAAAAAAAATCAGTTATGGGCAGTCCCACACCAAATGTGCTGTTTTTTAACACTCACCTCGAAGACAGAAGTACTGTATAGTAAGTGCTGGTTGCGATGCAGGCATGGATGGAATACTATTAGTTACAAGTTAGTTAAAGTTAATAGTAACTAATAAAATTATGGTAACTAATAACTTGATTGTATTGCAATAATGTGCACCTTTTTTAAAGCTACACTGAAACAATAATAATTGTGAAAAGCACTATACCAATAAGCTCAACAATGGCTCATTCTGAAAACGTAGCCCTATATGCATTTCTGGAGAAGGCGAATTATGTAGCCAGAAATACTTATGACTGCATTTCATCTTTAAAACGGACGCTACGGGGCGACTGCACTAGCTGTTGACCTCACAAGCTGACCACTCACCTCTGTATGGACGGCTTTTCCACTGTTACCAGATTGTCCAGTGGCTCACTGCAATTGTCGGCGGACATGAGATGGGGTTTGAGTCCGATGAAGAATGGTTCCAGAAGGTGGGCAAGACAAAAACAAAAGCGAAAAAATAAAATAAACCAGTAAAAACAGGGTTAGAATGTAATAAAATCTGAAAACGTGGTAAAAAATCAGGGGGCTTTATTTTTTCTGCATTGCTTTTTAAAACACTGTCAGGTGGGTTTTGGGAAGTGGATGGGCGCTAGGGGTGCAACGGTTTAGTCTACTCACAGTTTGTTATATACCACAGTTTTAGGGTCACGGTTTCGGTACGGTACAGTATGTGCTACACTGTAAAAAAATCCATTATTTTACATTTTTTTCTGGCAGCTAGAGTGCTGGGAAAAAAAAGCAAAATAACGGCCGGTAAATTACAGACATTTACCATAAAATAACAGACAGTAAATTACAACAATATTTACCTGAAATTTTAATTTAACAAAATTTCTGTAATTTAAAGTCTCTTATTTTTCATTAAAGGTCTTTAATTTACCAGCGGAAAAAAAGTAAAATAAAATTTTTTTTACAGAGTATGTTTAGAAAAAAAGGCTTTTCTGAAAAATTCTGAAAAAAGAACAGAAATAAGAACAATATACATATTTATTGGGTAACAAACACTTAATTAAATATGAAAATTGTATGTTCAAATAAAATGCTTAAGAAAAATAAAGAGAGAAAAAAATATTTTTTCTTTCCTTTTTTCTGTTTTATATCTTATAATTATGTCAACATCTTAATAATTGAACACTTTTAGAGTATTGGTTACTTCTGTTTACATTATGCTTGCATTGCCAAGGCAACAATGCATGTTTATTACCAAATATTCAGGAGAGCTTTATTATCACACACACCATCGAAGTGAATGAAACTAAAGGAAAGAGAGAGCATTTGGCTCTTCTCTCTTAATTCAGCAGGCATAGTCAGTCAAGAAAAAACTTTTCTCTGGAGACAGTGGGTAAACAAAATGAATAAATAGTGGGAGCGATAAGGTGCAGAAGAATACCCAGCGGGATCGTGACTGCAGAAACAGACTTGTGTGACCTCTTTAGGCTGTATGTCCGGGTCCGTATGGCTCACTACTGGGTCTAAACATGGACCTAGATCTGCCTGTTAGAGACCACTAATCACAGCTATCATGGCAACAACAAAAATCTGTTTGAAAAAACTTGTTGTGTCTGTCTGAATTTACATTGAGTGTTTGTTGAAACACTGATGGCAATGCGCTGTGTTTTGGTCTCACCTGTGCTTTTGCGTGCGCTTCATCTCCTTTACTTGCCATGCTGAACTCTCAGAAACTAAACACACCGACACATGAGGAAATGTGATGTCAACAGATTTACATACTAAGAGATGATTGGACAGATCACAGGCATGTGAAAGGTAATCTGAAGCATACAAAGGTGGAATTTTTTTGCTTTGTCGCAGTTGTTTTTATCACCAAATCAATATTAATAAAGCATATTTTGAACTGTGGATCACAGGGCACACCGAACCATGGGAAGACAACGGGACGATACAATTTTTTACAGAGAACTGTTGCATCCCTGGTGGCCACTGACTAATTGGTGCTTTTTAAAATAGTATAAATTGGGTTTAGACAGGGGGGTGGGTGTGAGTATCGGTCAGTTAGTTTGTCAGTCAGTCGATAGCAGCCTCTGCGACCTCTGGTGGATTCGAAAAAACTAAAACTGCAAAAAACCATACCTCCTGGGACGTATTTGGCGCTCTCCAGAAATATATATAGGGGTACATTTTCAGAATGAGTCTGGGTTGAATAAACTTTGAATTGAATGATCATCTGGTTATCTGCTTCAAAAAGCCCTTTTATTAAGGGAGGGTAGAGGTTATTGGGTTGGGAGTGTCATCCTTTGTGTCTTGGCCAAGACCCAACCCTTATTGTTTTAGTAAATTACCCATGATTCTCTTGGAGCCTCCTCAAACAGCCTGCGAGACCACGAGTATGTCTTAGCTGTGTTTCTGTGTCAGTGTTGTTTTATTTTAGCCCAATAATGACACAATCTGTCTGAACAAGAGGAAACTTGATCTCGGGTCCACATTTGACTTCGGGTCAGAGATTCATATGCCTGCTGGAATGCCCTTGTGATTACTGTTTTTAGTCTCCTGAGCCATGCCTCCCCTTTTCACTGTATCCCACTGAAAACACTCCTCTCTGGTATGTCCAGTAATTTTCCAGATCACCAGGCTTGCCTAAGATCCCATGAAAGCCGAAGCACACGAGAGGGACTGGAAAGGATGGAGAAAATTGGGGAAAATCACTCTGAGAGATCTTGTGTCCGGTCATGTGTGGAAAGGGCTGTTTTCAAATTTGTCGAGTAGAGTTTGATTGATTGACTTGTCAAATTAATCAGACTGCGATCCTTTAATCAAAGACAAATTCACTGTAGCTGCTTTCTTATGGTACGGTACGGGTCGACATGGCCCGGCTTGCTTCAGTTTGGTTTTGTTCCGCTCAGTTTGCATTTGCACTACCGATCGAATTGGGTGGAATTATCACCATAGATTCACCACCTGTACTTCTACAAACTAATAAAACAGCAGTGTATGTTGCTGGGTATTTATGTATGTATGTCGTGTTGCAGATAAAATGATTCTAGTACTGACTAATCTCTCAAACCAAGCGATGATCAGCAGTGTGTATACCTCATGTTTTAGTAATTGTATGGCTTGCTTGGAACCTACTTGAGGTGGTACTAAAAAGTAGAAGTACTAGGTATGAAAAGCAGTAGAAAAGCCCCCAAATAAAGTCCGAATCAAACTGAACTGCTCCGTACCATGCAGTGGAAAAACACCTAATGTGATAGATGATACATTTCTTTGGACCTTAAATATTGGAGAGCTTTGGGCGATGATCAGCAGTGTGTGTACGTCATGTTTTAGTAATTGTATAGCTTGCTTGGAACCTTACTTGAGGTGGTACAAAAAAAGTACAAGGTACTAGGTATGAAAAGCAGTAGAAAAGCACCTTAGACGATAAATTTCTTTAGATCTTGAATATTGGAGAGCCTTGGCGTTCACCAGATGCTTCTAAGATGCATTTTACATTGACCAGATTCTGATCACATGCATTAATATTTACTAATGGCTGTAAAACAACAAACCAACAACAAAAAAAGAGCTGGTTGCAACGAAAGCTGATTGTTTTGTAGACATTTTTTTAAGCTGTGTCTGCCAAAACGTAGTGTATAAACACCACAGATTACAGCTGAACGCAAACTAGCATGCACATTCTGTGCTTGTGTAATAACTGTTAAAATAACTGGTTGTTTCAGAGTATTAACAGATTTGTCATTTTAAAAAATGTAAAAAGTAACTCACTGACTTCTGGCTGACACTCAGTTTGTTGCGTCATGGCCCATAGGACTGGTCTTGCGTAGCCTGACCTGCAGACTGACAGCAAACTGTCTGGGGTCTTTTCCTGCCTTCATTGCTCAAAGAACACCTAAAAGGCAAACCAGACTAACATGTACAGCAACCAGTTACAGATCACATTTTGTAATGTCCTGTTTTATAATCAAGAGTCTATACTGTGAACTTCACATCCTTTTTAAAATCCTGTTAAATTTAAAGAATCAAATCAGAAAATTCAGTTTTTGCTATTTTACCTGAATTATACGTTAGATTATTTGTGGAAACAACTGCTGAGCCTGAGAGGGACATACTGCCTCAAAACAGACCATGTTATGAAAATGATCAGTCTTTGTCTGATATTAAAATTCTATACTTACTCACTTACGTACTTACTCCAAGGGCCGTTTTTACCGAAGTTAATATTTAGCCGCACCATGTTGGTGTTTCATAACATCAAATTTTTACGAGGTGGGTAAACGCTCAATCCCCAACCTGGAGGACCAGGACATACATACATACTGTACACTACAGGCAATTTAGCTTATCCAATAGCGCATGTCTTTGGACTTGGGGCAAACCGCAGCACCCTGAGGAACCCCATGCAAACACAGGGAGAACATGCAAATTTCACACAGAAAAGCCAACTGACCCAGGCAGGGCTCAAACCAGCTGTTCTATTTAAGTGTTATTGCATTCCTAGTGTTTTTAATTGCTTCACTGAAACAGAAACGACAATTCTGTCATTTACACATCAAAAAAACACTGGTCATTTTTAAAATACCCATTAAGATATTTCATTTTGAAAATTCTTCAATATTCCTTTATTAAAAGTCCTGATGCTGCATTAGAAATGCCTTGCATACACTCACAAATATTTAGGCCTAACAAATGAGGTATTTTTAAAGATTTTTAAAGATATTTATTCTGATTGTATATAAGATTTCCATTCATTTGGATTACATCTAAGATAATTGTACTAATAAACTTAATAAGATTGATATTTGTTAGTTATTTGTAAGGAGTTTAGCGCTGCATCAATTTTACCCCCAAATATTAAGTAAACCAGTGTCATAGAATTTAACTAATTGGACCTGGCTTTACAGGTAGCGTAGATTTGTTATATCATATTCATATTTTTTACTTAATTGACTTTAACAGATTTAGATTGATTCTAAGCAGACTGACAACGTACATTTTAAAAACTGACAAATTAAATACAATCAAAAGGCTACAAAAAGTTAAGGATAAACTTCATCGTGATTTAATGTTTTGTGTGTACTTTGTAAAAAGTGGGTGACACTTTACAATACGGTTCATTAGTTAATGCATTTACTAGCATGAACTAATCATGAACAACACTTGTACAGCATTTATTAATCATAATTGAACATTTACTAATGCATTATTAACATCCAAGTTCATGCTTTTTGACATTAGTTAATGCACCATGAGTTAACATGAACTAATAATGAACAACTGTATTTTCATTAACTAACGTTAACTAACATGAACAAATACAGTAGTAGATGTATTGTTCATTGTTTGTTCATGTTAGTAAATGCATTAATTAACATTAACTAATGAACCTTATTGTAAAGTGTGACCAAAAAGTGTAATCACAAAAGTTAAGACAACACATATTTTTATGTTTCTTTAAATTATTTTAATCTTTAAATAGGTTAATCAGGTTTCAACTCTTTGTTTTAAGTTATACAAAGTTTAGGTTTAACTTAATTTAAACTTTAACTTAATTTAAAATTATTAATTTTTAGTCAGCTTGATCAATGTAAGTTGAGATGACTAAAAAGGTTCATTTGATTCAACTAAAAAATTTAAGGCAGCACTGGTATTTTTACAATGTATGCAGTATTTTTTGTAGTTTAATGCAAAGATAAAATAATGCTATGTTCAGCTTTTTAAATATACAGGTTTTTTAAGATGCTGATGACCATTAAACATGTCATAACGCTCTTGTAAAACGTCTTGCAAGACACCCAAAGACATGTCACAGTGTGGAATAATTTCTCAGAGAGAGGTTTAACTCTTAAAACAGTCCAAAAAAGTGTCTTGTCATTGTCCTTTTTACAGTGTCCAGGTGTTGAAATCAGTTTTACTTTGAATGTGTTCCTCAGCCACTGACGTTCATTGTTCTCAGGATTAGACGACACCATTTCTCATGAGCCGTGCGTGGTTGCAACAAAGCTGACATATGCCGGTGTGTTTCTCAATAGCTCTGCTCTCGCTTTTGAAGATCTCCATGAGAACATTGTTCTGTTGCTCTTGGCTGGAGGGGGGGTTTACTGGGGCACAACCGCACTCCCAGTCTTTACAGAGAGAGGGATGGTGCAGGCAGGCCAGGGCGAGACCAGGCTGATCTCTCTGTCCTCACAAAGAACACTATTAGGAGTCAGGTCACTATTACACCCTCTTACTTCAGCTACAGGCCTCTCCTTTTGCTTGGGTTTGTGCATTTAGAGCTACAATGAGTCTTTTGAAGATTGCTATCCTTCGCTGGATAATCAAAAGAACGGGCAGGTTACTTGCATGCCCAAGAGCCTCGGTTCCATTTAAAGACACATGAAACAAATAATTATAATGTGCTGAATAATCTGGCGACATGATGACTGAGAATTGCAGAGCTTGTGCGAACATATCATCTTCACTGTGATTTCTGTACTGAATGAAATATAAAAAACATTGTATTGTTCATTGTATTGTTCATTGTTTCTGAATTAGACATAATGCCATTTAAAAGGACAGTTCACCCAAAAATTAACAGTTCCCCGTCATATACTTACTCTTTAAGTAGGCTTAGCCTTTAGCTAATTTCTTTCTTCTGATGAACACGAAAGAAGATGTTCTTATTTTTAATAATTGTATTTTTTTATTGTATGCCCACATTCACAAAATATTAACATCAAAATGTATAAATGTCTTACAAAATGTACAGTCTTCAAAATGGAAAGTAACTAAAAAATTATATAAAAAACAAAGAAATAGGTAAAAAGATAAAGTACAATCACCATTTTAAAGCAGTCTTTATATGGAGGTTGTAACAAAAATTGTAAATGAATGACAAGGATCCTGTGTTAATTTAAGAGCGCTCTTTTATGTATTCCGGAGACCAAATTGACCAGAATCAGATTTTTAATGTTTGTCATATGTAAAAAAATTTTTTAATGATAGCCATGTAGCAATTTGTGATATTCACATTTTGAAAGATGGATTCTGTGATGCAGATCAAAATACATTTTTTAGCTAAATATACCTGGACAGTAAGAAAGAAGCAGTGTTGCATGCTACTGGAAAAATATAATGGGCCCTATCATACACCCGGCGCAGTGTGGCGCAAGACGCGGCGCAGTAGTCTTTTGGTAGTTTCAGTTTGGCGCAAGAGTCATTTTGAGGCGTTGCGCTACGCTCTT
The DNA here is from genome assembly GCF_052040795.2 of Danio rerio. Classification (NCBI taxonomy): domain Eukaryota; kingdom Metazoa; phylum Chordata; class Actinopteri; order Cypriniformes; family Danionidae; genus Danio; species Danio rerio. Next base: position 13,749,347 of record NC_141029.1, read on the forward strand.
TAAATAGCAAATGCATTAGCGCTCATTTGTGCACCCATAGGCGTTGTGGTCTAAAAAGGAAGGCGTTCTGAGGCGCACTGCTGGCGCGTCGCTATTTTGAGAAACTATAATAGATTTTCCATTTGACCAAAACTAGCCTGGTCTAAACTCCGGCGCAGAGTTGCGCCTCCCTTACACACTGCTTAATACGCACAAGAGAGCAATGGGCAAAAATCTTTACATATGAAAAAAATTAAATATTAAGGATATATATAGGATATAATAAGAATAGATATAGGATATAAACATAAATAATTAAAATACTACAAAACATACTATTTTCTAGCCTACATAAATATGAAAAATCACTGCTTTTATGTCTTCTTTTATGCATTCCTACATTCATAACAATTTGCTTTTGTATAATGTTATTATTATTAGCAGTATTATTTAATATATCCATATTTATATTTGTTTTATTAAAAACAAGCTTAGATTTGCCCACCTGTCAGGTTTAAGACCATATGGGGCATGGCAGGTGAATTTGGAAATAACTCAGTATTTTGTCCACACTTGGTCATTATTGTTCATTTATTTGTTTGCTAGAAATTAGAACTGAATTTAGAAATAGTTTTGAAACAAATTTTTGCGCTTAACAAACGAAATTAATTATTTATAGGCTAATTAATGTCTGTGCGTAAAGGTTTCCCTATCCAAGAGCGAAAGTGAAAGTAGATCATTTATCTCTCATTCTCACGCAGTAGATGCTCTGTTTAACAGTTTTCTGTTAAAAAACTGTCAACTGTTTGCTTGTGAAATGCTCATTTTTTCCACTTGCTTACTTTGCGTCCTGTAAATAGTGAATGCGCTCTTGGCGCGACGCAGCTGGGTCTTTTAGGGAATGGGAGATGAGACTCTAATTGGTTTATTCTCAAAACACACCTATAACTCATTAAGAAAATAAACTCAACCCTTTTAGACCATGCGCCTTGACGCAAGGCAGATTTCCCGTTTTTAAATTAGCAAAAACACGTCCTGACATGCCCTGAAAGCGTTTGCGCCCTGCGTTTTACGCTCTGCGCATGGACCGTCAAAATAGAGCCCAATGAGTTAAGCTATTAGCTACGCTACTTAAAATGTTCCTTCACTACATTAAAAGCTACATCCTGGGAAATGTAGCAAGCTAAGCTAACAGCTACTTTGCAAAAGTAGCTTAGCTACGTTTAAGCTATTTTTGCAATTTTCATTCTTAAATCGAAGCAACTTATATTATCATTCATATCTTAGTAATCACTATCACTGTCAATGAATCATATGAGGCAGAATTGTTCAGTTTGTAACGAAGGGGCTGACACAGAGGGATCCATTTGCAGTAAATTTATTAAACAGTTTAATAAACACAAGCACACAGATGTAATGTGTGTGCGAACTCACATCAAACACAATAGTGTTACGTTGAAGGATCAACGGCAGGTAATCACAGTATGAATGTTCAGGCATGGGTCAGAGGCAGGCGGCGAATATCAAATTCAGATTCCAGGCTTGAGTTCAAGGCAGCCGGCTAGAATCAGAGTCGGGAATTAGGCTGAGGTACAAGGCAGGCAGCTGGCAGGACGAGGTCGGAGAACAAGGCAAGGCAAGGTAAGGTAAGGTAAGGTAAGGTAAGGTAAGCAACGGGAAAGCAGGCAGTGTAGAGAAACGCTCAGTAGTGTTAGCCGAGGCAGAACAAGACTTCGCAATGACTGAGTGCGTGTGAGCTGCTTATAAGCGTGAGCGTGGGTGATTATCTGGATGCGCTTCAGGTGTGTAGGCTATCAGTGTAAATGGATGACGTAATGGTTAGAAGCCCGGGGATGGTGACCTCTGCTGGCCACGAGGGGAATGACTGGGACCGAGTCGGTGACACAGTTCAGTTATTTACTGTAAATAATGTACCATACAGAAACAAATTTTAGTCTATAACAGCAAAAACAAAAAATCCAATAAAACCAGGTGTTACACATTTAAAATACTATAGTAATGTAGAGTAAAGGGAAATATTTACGAATAAGAATTAAATTACACTAACTTACATATTGTAGTATCATTTATAACTATCATAATAGTAAATACCGTAGTATACGTTAGCCTTTACTACAGAAAACTATATATAACTCCTCTCACTCAGTCATCTTTCCATCAAGCAAGTTTCTTGTGTCAGCCCAATGATTGATTTGCGACGTCACCAACCAGAGCGAGAGGTTGCAGTAACGCACCAAAAAGTTTGTTGTGGACCATCGTAAAACAGGTAGAAGAACAAATCGTCATTCTCGCCATCATATGGATTGACTTGGATTGGCTAGACACCGGCCTTACAACTCTGTGAATGTTGGTGCTGTCACTTATTGACCGGTGATCGGTAAATGTAGCTTGTGTAGACGCTACTGCGCTACTTGACAAAAAAAAAAGCTTCGCTACTGAAAAGTTATTGGATTTATATAGTAGCGACACTACTGCCACACTACTGAGAAATGTAGTTAAGCTAGTTAAGCTACTGCTCAACCCTAAAAAAGGGGATATTCTTGAGAATGTTGGGAGAAAAAAAGCAGCCATTGACAACAATAGTAGGAACAAAAATACTATAGTCACTACAGTCAAATACTACGGCTGCTTTTTGCCAGCTTTCTTCAAAATATCTTTAATCGTGTTCAACAGAAGAAAGAAACAAGTGGATTTGGAACTAGTGGATTGTAAACGATGGAGGACTTTGTGTGCGAACTATCCCATTAGGTTTAGTTTGCGTTGTGTTTAGTTTGTTTAGGGGAACTATTACTGTATGCTTTTTTTGCAGTCCCCAGAATGTGTGAGGTCAAAATACCCCAAACATCACTTACTATACCCCATTGAAAATGCCAAATCTTTGGGTCGGAATAGAAATGAGATGTTTTGTGTTTGTACTGTATCTTTAAAGAATATATTTCACCCAAAATTTTAAACAAACTCACCATTTGCTCACCCTCGTGGTTAAATAAAGAACCACGAAACACTTTGAACAAATAAATAAAAAATAAAAAATAAATACATTTTTGAAAAAATAAATAGGATATTTTGAAGAAATTGCAATACCTATAAACACCAACTTAGGAAAAACAAATACTATGAAAGTCAATGGTTACAGGTTTTCCAGCTTTCCTCAAAATAGATTTAGTTGTGTTGCGCAGAAGAAAGAAACTCAAACAGGTTTGTAATTATGACAGAATTTTCAGTTTTATGTGAACTATCCCTTTAAATGCAAATGAGCTGGTGCTCTCTAACCTATGTACTGAATAGTGCAAAGTTTTACTATCTCTGCTTCAGTTTGCTAGATGTAAAGTTAAATACCATGAGACAACAGTGAAAATAGTGAGAATTCATCAGAAGTAACAATCTTGAGAAGTTGCTAATAGAGTTTTTAAAGCTGTTGTGCAAGGATAGATATCCAACACACACAAACACTGTCACAACTCTCACAGTGTGCTTTAGCAAAATGACAAAAACATGTTAAGCATGTTGTGTAATGTTCACTTATTAAAGGAATAGTTCACCTAAAAAAGTTTGATTTACTCACTGTTTAGCCAATCGCATGGCAGCAACTCAATGCATTTAGGCATGTAGACATGGTCAAGATGATCTGCTGCAGTTCTTAAGCATCAGAATGGGGAAGAAAGTTGATTTAAGTGAATTTGAACATGGCATGGTTGTTGGTATCACATGGGCTCAGGCCCGTGCAGAGACTGTCCAAAGGGCATGTGCAAGATACATTTTTTGAAGAGCGGGGGGGGGGGGGGGGGGGGGTGTTGTCGCGCGCGTACTGAAGAGCGGTGTTGTCGCGCGCATTCTAATCAGCTGTGTTGTCGCGCGCGTACTGTAAAGCGGGGGAGGGGGGGTTGAACACGCGTACTCAAGATCAGTGTTGTCGTGCGCCTACTGAAGGGCGGGACAGAGGGTGTGTGCGTCGCGGGGGCACTTTTGATCATTTTGGAAGGGCACTTTCTATCCAAGACTAAAAAGGGCATGTGCACTGCACAGGTTGAGCCCTATGTGTGCACGTGCCTGCATGGGCTGTTCTGAGTATTTTAGAAACTGCAGATCTACTGGGATTTTCATGCACAACCATCTCTAGGATTAACAGAGAATGGTCAGAAAAAAAATGGCAGTTCTATGGACATCTCTGAACGCACAACCTTGAGGCAGCACAGCAGCAGAACCAGAACCACTCCTGTCAGCTGAGAACAGGAAACTGAGGATACAATTCGCACAGGCTCACTAAAATTGGACAATAGAAGATTGCATAGAAAAACGTTGCCTGTTCTGATGAGTCTCGATTTCTGCTACGACGGTAGGGTCAGAATTTGGCACCAACAAAATGAAAGCATGGATCCATCCTGCATTGCATCAACAGTTCAGGCTGGTAGTGGTGGTATAATGGTGTGGGCGATATTTTCTTGGAACACTTCCAGCCCATTAGTACCAATTGAGCTTTGTGTCAATGCCACAGTCTACCTGAATATTGTTTTTAACCATGTCCATCCCTTTCTGACCACAGTGTACCCATCATCGAGTAGAATAACGCGCCATGTCATAAAGCCTGAATTGCCTTAGACTGGTTCCTTAAACATGACATTGAGTTCACTGTACTCAAATGGCCTCCACAGTCACCAAATCTCAATCCAATTGAGCACTTTTGCAATGTGGTGGAACAGGGGATTCACATCATGGATGTGCAGCCAACAAATCAGCAGAAAGTGCATGATGCTATCATGTCAATATGGACCCAAATCTCCGAGAAATATTTCCAGTACCTTGTTGAATCTATGCCATGAAGAATTAAGTTCTGAAGGCAAAAGGGGGTCCAACCCGGTACTAGTAAGGTGTACCTAATAAAGTGGCAGGTGAGTGTATAATCAGTGGTTTATAATGATCTCTGCTTACTGCAACAATTTCTGTGACAATATATCCTACAACAAAATATCTTTATCATGACAGGCCTACTTCTGTGCAGTTTTTATGCGATTCTAGAATGGCTGTTTGCTAATTTATTAGCAGATGATGAAGCGTTTGAGGTCAAAAGTGTGTTTGGATGATCCTCCTGCGGGTTGAGAGATGTTTCTCAGAAGAAGATCATTATCTGTATCTGTACCGAACGAACTGGAGGCGTATTCACGGTACTGTTGATGAATCGCTGTGACGTTATTATTGTTTCAGTCTAGTCACATTCACTCGATTTAGGAGACAGAAGTCAAGAGCACAGGTTTCCCAGGGACGTGGCTCATGGGTGTGTTATCAGTGTGTGTGCAGAATCTGCTGAGTGAGATGCAGGATAGACACAACATAAGAGCCTACTGTGAATACACAGAGATGATAAGAGAATTCAATGCGCAGCCATGCATCATAGCATCCCTCATATGAGCCAATCAGAGATGAGATAACATCCCTGTGTGACGGGGTTGTCCTCTGTGCGCAGTGCTTGTTTGTGTGCACGCACAAATGTGTATGTAATTATGTTGTGTATGTACACACATACATAATGCTCTGCCAGTCATTTAGCTGAAGATCAGTGCACAGTTAGGCCAGAAGCAAACACAGATGGGAATGTTTGGCCAATGCATTGCAAGCGTGTGGTCCTTTTGTACATACTTGCCATGCATTACTCTGAAACTTAGTATGAGATAGGGTTCAGCGATCGTGTGTTATTTACAATATAATATGTTATTAATAGAGAATGACTCTGTCTGATGTTTTTGAATAATATGTACACTGTAAACATTATATGATCAATATGTCAGAACATTTGGTTTTGTTACTTGAGCTTGTTAAATGTTAATCATATTTGAATATTTCATATTTTTTAGTGAGATTTCACTTGATGATTTTAGTCCATTTAATGTAATTTAATTGTAACACTTAATTTGATTCAACTTAAAAAATGTAAGGCATTGACAAAAGTTTTGCTAAGTATATACAGCTTGTATTGCATAAAATGTTGCAGTATGTGAAGAACTTGATGTTTTAAATCAGTTTAATGTACAGTTGAAACCAGAAGTTTACATACACTCTAAAAAATTGGAATGTAACCATTTAAAAAAATAAAAATAAAATGTCTGATTGTAAATCAGACTAAACTTTTACTGTTTTAGATCCGTTAGGACTACCTAAATGATTTACATTTGCTAAATACCAGAATAATGAGATATTTTATTTATTTATTTCTAGACAGTGAAAATTGAACACACATTTCCTTGGTATTTTTTTAGCTTTGCTTTTAAACTCTGTAACTTTGGTCAAATGTTTTGGGTATTCTTCCAAAAGCTTCCCACAATAGTTTAAAGGAATTTTCGCCCATTCCTCCTTGCTCATACAAGCTTTTACAACTCTGTCCACAAATTTTCAATAGGATTGAGTTCAGGGCTTTGTGATGGCCACTCCAAAACATTCACTCTGTTGTCCTTAAAGCACATATTAACTAATTTGGCAGTATGCTTGGGGGTCATGGTCTGTTTGGAAGACTCATTTGTGGCCAAGTTTTAATTTCCTGGCTGATGTCTTGAGATGTTGCTTCAGTATTTCTGTTCTTTCTTCATGATGCCATCTGTGCTGTGAAGTGGACCAGTCCCTCCTGCAGCAAAACAGCACCTCAACATGATGCTGCCGCCCCCATATTTCACAGTTGGGATGGTGTTCCTAGGCTTGTAAGCTTTCCCCTTTGTCCTTCAAATGTAACACTGGTTACCATCAGACCACAGGACATGTCTCAAACAATTATTCTTTTTCCCAGTGTAATTTAGCAAATTGTAATCTGGCTTTTTTGTTGATTTTGGCTTGTTGATTTTCCCCATGTTGTCACAAAAGGAAGCAGTATGTTTGAGGTTTTCCTTAAATACCATTCTACAGTTGTGCCTCCAATTAACTCAAATGTTGTCAATTAGCCAATCAGAAACTTCCAAAACCTTGACATCATCATCTGAGCTTTTTCAGAGACATAATAATCTTACTGGATGTAAACTTGACTTTCAAGAAAAGTTATAACAATTTCTCAAAAAATATCACTCTCATTACTCTGCTATTAGGCATAACAAAAATAAATTAGATAATCCTAACATACCTAAAAGAGAAAAAGTTTAGTCACATTAGCATCTGACTTTTTTTTAAATGGTTATGTGCATTTTTATACAGTGTATGTAAAATTTTGGTTTCAACTGTATATATTCAAAAATGACTTGAAAACTTAATTTGGTTTAGATTAAAAAAGTTTTTTACACATGTGTGTTGTATAAAATGTTACGTGAGATTTAATTTGATGTTTTAAGTCAGTATAATGTAATATATTCAAAAAATGACTTGGAAGCTTCATTTGATTTAACTTATAGAGTATATACACAGTATGTGTTGTATAAAATGTTAGTGATTTTAGTTAGATTTGTAAAGAAATACATACTTTCTTGGCACCGATAGCCTAGTGGTTAGTGTGTCGACACAAGTACGATTGCCGTCTTAAAGTCCTTTATTGATTCTTCTCCTCTTTCTGCTTCCCACACTTTGTAAAATTATACAATCAACACTGTCCTATCCCAGGTTTATTCATTCATTTTCCTTCAGCTTAGTCCCTTTATTAATCAGGGGTCACCACAGCGTAATGAACCACTCAAAGGTACAGTAATGCGTTGGCCGAGAATCAAATCTGGGTCAACTGTTTGGAAGGCAGCTATGATCATCACTATACCACCGACACTTGGGTTAACAACTATTATATCATTAAATGTGAACAACTATTATTAAAAAAAGAGGAAATATTCTGCAAGTATGTGTTAAAACATTAATCAATTAATTGAAATCTAGTATTGAGTCTATCCTGAATAAAAGCATAATATTTCAAGTTAGTATTGTAATACTGTATTCAATGCAAGTTTGATGTACATAAGAGACTTCTATAAGATTGTTTTTGTTAAAAAAATCATGATCAAAAATCAGACTGAGCCTTAACTTTTGTACTGTAGAAGGTTTTTTACAAATATAAAAATTCTAACATGTTTAAAACAAGTTTTATATTTAATCATTGTTTAGGACTATTTATGAAATCAAATATCCAGCTTTTATGTTTTATTTTCTGCACATGGTAAAACGTTCAGTTTCTTGCACAGTCCAGTTGTTTTAGTTCATTAGACCCCATTGTTAGGACAGGTATACTTTTTGTTATTTAGATATATGCATTTTGGTGCATTTGAACAAAACATTGTTTATAAAACAGAAATATTTATTAAATTAGTATTTTAGTCACCAAACATATTTAGAAATGGAAAGATAATACAATTAAATTAAAAAACATTTCAATCAATGTTTTCAATTTCTTAGCTTCTCTTGATTTTTCCTCTTTTTTCAAATTTGTGTTTTATATTTTTCTATAACATATACATTTGGCTGTACTAGTTTTTGGTTCGTTATCGTAAGTTAATTTGTTAGATTAGCTCCAGATTTGGCTTCAGTGCTGACTAATCTAATGTATATGTACAAATATAATATTGTATAGCTTCCTATTAAAATATTAATTTAAAAGAGATTTGTGAGGGGTGTACTCGAGTATGCTGAGCACTGTGTTTATATGTAAGTTTTTAGGTAAAAACTGCAGATACAATGTTTGGACTGCTAATTGAGCTATGTAGACAATTGCCTTCTCTCTCTTCCTTGTATGACTTCCCCCAAAACTCCTTAAAGGTTCCTTCTGTTTAGATCCTCTCTCGTGTTGTTTATTGTGTAGTACACGCGTAAATCAAGCAAGCTCTGCATTTGAAAATGTGACACAAGATTCCTCTTCTGCTTTTTGCAAGACTGGAGATTTCTGTCAGTCTGTTCTATCTAAAAAATAACAGAAGATCCACCCAACATTGAAAAGTAATAGTTCTTAGTGTTCACAGCTGAGGGCAACTGCAGTGCATGTGCATCCCATGATTTATTTATTAACATAATAAAAGTAATAAAAGATGGTGTCAAAAAATCACGTAATTGTGAAACTTATACAGAATTCAGAATATGATTTCAAAAAAGTTTTTTTTTTTTTTAATGAGAAATAGTTTTTAAGTATAAAAAATAATGGGGTATATGCCTAAACATGCTAATAGGACTTTTAATTTGCCAGTAACCTGGGTTAAGCGCTTCCGGCGAATTGAATGCCAATGCAAAATCCGGTGCGTTTAAGGTTTGTTTTCTTTAAAAATCAGCGATCTCCACTAGCTGAGTGATATCCGATTTAAAGTGGGTCTCAGATTGTACAAGAAGCACTGCATTAAATTACATTTCCCCGTCATATCTTTATAATATAAGCATTTATTTTACTCCAGTATATTCAATGGAGCTTCTGCGTAAGCCTGACGATTCTGACGGGCGCATGCGAGTAAACAGCTTTTTGTCTCGTTTTACGCTTAAGCAACTAAATAAATGCTAAAGTTTATTTAACTGAATGTATTTTAATGACATTACAACATCGATGCTGTATAAGTAACCGTATAAAATGTAAAAAAGTTCACAATAACAGGCCACCGGAAGTGTATCAGCATGGGAACAGCACTAGCTCGGCATATTCCCTATTAAGCAAAAGTATAAAAGGAGGAGAGCAGTTTCTACAAATAATAGCCTATACATTTTACATTTACTTATTTAGGAGAGACTTATATCCAAAGCGAATTACAAGTGAGGATAAAACAAGCACTTCAAATAATCAGAGTGCAGTATATACATGATATGACAAGACTAAGTATTTATTTTGTTTTATCTTTTTTTCTTCAAGCATATAAAAAGAAGAAATGGTGTCTTACAGGTGAAAAATCTAAAGTTTTTTGCCAGAAACATGGAGTGTTAAAAGTGAAAGTGTCTGGTGCATTAGGAGAAGAGAGAGTGTGTCCTACAGGTAATTTGTTAAGGCCACTTACCTGTATGGAGCACACTCAGAATTGCGTAATGTTTTGGGACATGAATAATTAAGTACCATTTTAACATTCATTTCATGACATTAAACAAGAAGTAGCAATTGTAACTGACTTTTTATCAATACATTTCCAAATGTAATTTTTATTTTTTATTTGTATTTTTTTGAGGATTGCTGGTCTGTTCTTGATCTGGTTTAGGGGGTTTTGACTATAACACTAGTTGTTTGTTGCTGAAATGTGCATTCACTTTCCCACTAGACTATATCACATCACAGGCAAACAAAGTTAATGGTTCCCCTCTGACTAGCTCCACTGGATACGACACACACAGAAAAGCTGATGTCACCTACAGTATGTGGCAACAGAGAATGGGACTTTCTTAAAAACCGTTCTGAGAGACACTCACACTAAGCTTCCTGTGTAAAATCCCTTGCAAATATAACCTCTTCAGAGCTGCACACTTGTACAATATGTGACTTCTATGTATTCATCAGTAGTTAACAAGAAAGATTATTGTTTAAAGGGCTCCTCTGATGCAAAATCAACTTTTGGAAGCTGTTTAAATAGAACTGTGTGCAGGTATAGTGTGTCTACTGTCAAATTTAAGTGATATTAACCCAACAAGTCTCTTTTTTTAAATTTCAAGACGTTAAAATAGGATTCAAATCCCAGTGATTTTGATGCTGACCACAACGTGACGTAGGAGTGTGGTTTTCCCCGCCCACCGAATTGATCTACAGGCGCTTATTAACATGTCCCCATAGTAATGCATATATAAACAGGTCAACTTACTTGGCATTTTTGACTATTGAACTGGATTTCTGCTTCTTCCGTATCTGTCGCTGTCACTGACTGCTGTTTATCTAACGTAATGCAAGAGTAAATGGAAGAAGGAAGTGCGAACGGTGGGTGCTTTAAATGCAGCTTATTTGGATTTAAAGGCACAAAAACAAAAACAGCTACACTTTGATTTGAGCTCAAAATAGGCATATTCTGCTAAATCTGATGGGTAATTTGAGCTGAAACTTTACAGACACATTCTGAAGACACCAAAGGCTTATCTTATTTCTTGTTAAAATGGTAAATAGGTGTCGGCGCCGGTAGCCTAGTGGTACTGCGCATTGACATATAGCACCAGAGTGCTCGTGGCGACCCAGGTTCGATTCCCATCTCGAGGTCATTTGCCAATCCTTTCCCTCTCCCTGGTCCCAGTGCATTCCTGTCTGAATTCTCTACTGTCCTATCAAAATAAAGGTGAAAAACCCCTAAAAAATAATTATTAAAAAAAATGGTAAATAGGAGCTCTTTAAGGGGATAGTTCCCCCAGAAATAAAAATGTACTCATTTAATCACCCTCAGGTGGTTCCAAACCTTAAGGAATTGCTTTCTACCGTTGAACTCAAAAAAAGATGTTTCAAGAAAGATGAAAACCAGTAACTTCTGACTTTCATAGTAAGAAAAAGAAGTACTATGGAATGATTACAGCTTTCGTAACGATTTGAAAGTCAAAGGAGAGTGAATAGATTTTTTTGGGTGAACTATCTTTTGGCTAAGACTGGCAAGAGAAGAAGAGAAAGCCATTGATTGTGTTTTGGAAAGATCAGACAAGAGACCAGTGAAGGGGGCAATTATTTGCGGAGACACACCAAATGTAGGTCAAGACACGCGGGCTTGCTTCCTCCACGCCGCTCGAGCAGTTAATCAGCTTTAGTTTTTTATTAAAAGAGCCACTGGACACCAGACTTATTCTGTCTCAATCTGCTGGGTTTTAGCATTCATCGCCACCAGCCCGGCGGACGTTTACACTCAAGCTGGTGTAATTGCGTAAACACAGCCGGACGGGCTCTAAGCGTGCTGAGGATGCGATGTGTTCATAACACGCAGCTTTTAACGTATGTTGTTCTTGTTTCCCTCCCATCTGTTTTATTCTCGCTCATCCATCTTTTAATCAACCCCCCCTCCCCATCCTTCCTTCCCCTCTTTATCTCCTCTGCCTTTTCTGGCTGTCTCGCAGACAAGCATAGACTTCCTGTGGCAGGGTCTTGGTGCACCACCAGCAGTAACGGTAGCATTCGTCGCACCTCCTCTTTGGACGCACTCACAGCCCCTTACCTGTCTGGACACTGGCCCCGGGATGCCAGCCACGCCCCTTGTGCCCCATGCATGCGGGACAAATCTACTCAGGTGAGCCGTTTCCCTTGCACACATGATATTATTGCTCTGTTTTACAAGAAGTTACCAAATATCTGACACACACACCTCCTGTCAATCAGCCATTGATGTCTCTTCGAAAACTTTCCACCTAATACATACTTGCATAGACGCGTGTTGTGCAAACCAGCTGCATGAATCACCTGAGAAAGACTTGCTTTGTGCAAACACAAACCCATGAAAACACCACACACATGTCTTTTGAATAGCACAGTCAAGTCCAAGCCTTCTAAGCATTAAATCTGGTTCCCGTTGCACCCTCAAATGGCTCCAAAAACAGGGACATCATTCTTTTTATGGGAAGTTATAAACAAAGGCAAAATTATTCAACAATACTTCTGTTTCTCATCAAATGTTTTGAACAATCCATCTCATGTACTTTTTCCTTGTTATGATCTCTTACCTTCTGGTAGAAAATACAAAACATCCCACTGGGAGCAGAACAGAATTAGGTCCAATCCCAATTATATTTTTGTACCCTTACCCCTTCCCCATGGCCCTTAAAACCAAGTGTGAAGGGGAAGGGCTTCAAAATTTATCCCTAAGAAATGGGACAGCACTACAGCACCTGTACACGTCATTATATGCCATCACAATCTCTTTCTTCATATGAGATCAGATGCGTTATTTATTGGTATTTATCTTCAGGAAATCACTGAATGCATATATTATGTTATCTTAACTATCTAATATGGCAATAAGTTCGTAACTATACTGTGCATTTACACGGTGGTCATATTTATCTATGTAAACACACCAAAAACAACATTAACATTATAGCAGACACTGTAAAAAGGTCATTCCCAGCCCCTAGTGACAGGGTATTTGATTGTCATCGAGTGTTAGAATGTTGTGGGACTGCTGTACAGGAATTATGCTTATGGATTATAGATTGCGAAATTTAGCGGGTTTTTATTTTAGCATTTTTTTTAAAAAGCATGACGATAAAACACAAACACGGTTATGAATATATTAAAGCATGTGTTTGTTTGTTGTAAAAATTCGTAATAATTATAAAAAAATACAAATTTGTTGATCTCCTTACTTCCGGATTCAGCTATCCTGCCGTTGTGGCAGGTGTATTCTCAAAACTTTTCTTACCCCTTGGTTTCGAGTGTGGTTTGAAAAATCTCAGTTTGAAATGCTGTCTACCCTTTCCTCTTAGCCCTACGCCTTCAAGCTGAAGAGAATTGGGACACTCCTACCCTTCACGAGAACGTGCAAAACGAGGGGTAGGGGTAAGGGGAAGGGCTTAGGGGTAGATTTAGGATTGGGCCTTAAGAACTCTTATCCCAATGTCAATCAGACTGCTGAACACTGATCGATAGTGGGTATATTTTAGTTTGTCTTCATATATGTAATTTTATTGTGTCAAAACTTGTTGAAGTACAACAAACAAACAAACAACCAAACAAATGCTCTCTAATATTATACAGTATATGTTTGCCCACTTCAAGATGCTATAGCTGATGTTGAATTTGGCCATTTATTCACATCTCAAAGGGTGTTCAAACCAAGGGTTTGGCTAAGTAAAGTTTATTTCTAAACTAATTTAGAGAGGATCACATGACCCCGACTCGTCCTGGATTAGCTTATGCATGATCCACCAATCAAATGATTCTTAACTTCCAATAAGTAATCAGAGTTTCTTACCTCAGTTATCTGTGCCTTGAAGAATCCCCCCTTTTCCTTGATGGGGTGGCATGGCAGCTCAGTGGTTAGCACTGTTGCCTTAAAGCAAGAACGTCACTGGTCAAGTAGCCAGTACCAGGCCAGTTGGCGTTTCTGTGTAGAGTTTACATCTTTTTCCTGTGCTCGCGTGGGTTTCCCTCAGGTTCTCCGGTTTCCTCCCACAGTCCAAGGACATGCTACATAGGTGAATTGATCAAATCCAATTGGCACCATAGATAAGCTCTTAATCAGTAGTATATCTCAATAGCAATCTCTAATTTGCTATTAGCCATAAATAAGTAGTGGAGTTGTCCGGATCTACTGTACATGAACCTTAAACTCATCTCTCGCCCTGCAAACGGGAGGGAGCCCCAGTATCAAGGATCTTATGAGTTCCGGGCTCTCTTCCGTGACAGCATGCCAAACTCCCTTTATTATCATTAGCTAAGTGTGTACTCTTGAAACACTAGCAAATATAAGAAAATTGTAAATGGTAGTCAAACTGTGAGAATCTGAACTCATTATTAGTTGTTTTGAAACATACCTTATGTCCCACTCTGTCTTGTTTCAGTTGAGGTTGTCAAACATTTAATAAAAAATGCACATTTCATAGCACTTCTTGGCACTTGTAAAGACTTTTTCACTCAAAAATGAAAATTTCTATTCAATGTTTACTCACACTCAAGTGGTTCAAAACTTTCAGTTGAACACAAAACAAGATTTTCTGAAGAATGCTGAGAAAAAGCAGTTATCGATGTCCATAGTAGGAACAAAAATACAATGGAATTCAATGGCTGTTTTTTTCCCCAAACATTCTTAATTTTTCTATGTGTCCAATAGAAGACATTCAAACAGGTTTGGAACAGAGGATGAGTAAATGATGGCAAAATTAGCATTTTTGTTTGAACTTTCCCTTTATCTTAGTTCTGCATTACCAGTTATTTTTATTTGTCATGATACATTAAACTGATCCTAACTAACAGAGAAGATGTTTAGACTGTTATAGAAGTTTTAGATTCCCAGCTCACTGGAACAGAACCATTTAGGGCCTTGGATGACAGATACAGTATGTCCAAGGCAATTGTTTTGAGAGAGGACAACAAGATATATTTCTAGTTTCAACAGTATTTGTTCTTTTGAAATTCCTCTTTAAAAGATCTATAAAACATTTCGGCTGTATGCACGGTGACCCACATTTGGTTTTTGAGCAAGGATCAGATGAACAATCTGTTGAACATAGGATGCAATACAATACTACGACCTTGATGAGCATCAATTACATCTTTCAAAAGCATTTTCAAGACACCAGTCATTTAAATACCACATGTCTGTTTCAAAAAATATGCATTATTTCATATTTGTAACTTGCTGGGAGAGTCAACATTATATCACTTTTACTCACCCTCATGTCTTTCCAAGCCTTTCTAATTTGACTGCCTTTCATCTGAAACAAACTACTTTAAAAGAAAGCCTCAGTGTTTTTTGGTCTCTATAATAAAGTCAATAGGGGGTTGATGTTGTTGGCCTGAGTGAACTTTCATTGTATGTACAAAAATAGCTTTTGAAATCGTCTTTCATGTTTTACAGAATAAATAAAGTCAAGCAGGTTTGGGAAAACTTGAGGATGAGCAAACGAAGCCTGTATTTACATATTGGGGTGAACTGTCCCTTCGAGGCGAGATAAATTTAGCACAATCCTGGTCAAGTAAACAAATATCACTATCATGTATTAAGCTTGATTTATAGTGCGCCAAAAGAATAATGCCATATGGGCACCAAAATAAATACAAATTTATTAACGGATGTGTGCAAAATAAACACCTCTCAAAACAAACCGTCACTCTTTTTACCTCTACTGTGGTTAATGAGCAGGCTACAAAGATGTGTTCCCACATGCACACTCTTGCCTTTGCTTATCAGCAGCTATTAACATCTATTACTGTGTTATTTTAATGCTGTTCAGACACAGGCGTTAATTTAGCACTGCCTGGAAAATTTGGCTATACAAAATAGGAGAAGCGTTGTGTGAAAGTTATTATGCATGAAATAAAGATAGTCTGTTGAGAGAGAGAGAGAGAGAGAGAGAGAGAGAGAGAGAGAGAGAGAGAAAAGGAGGAAGCCTCTCCCTGGTTTGTTGAGAGATGAGAGGAAACTGCGGCATATTTCTGGTGAAGGCAGACCGTCCACCATCAAGCTACATTCTTTCCTGGAGCTGCCTGTTTTTTTCCAACCTATTTTTTTCTTACAGAAACACTGCAGAGCCAGTCCATATCTGAACAATAACAAAACGTTCACACAAACACAAACGACACAGGGTTTACAGGGACACTCCATAGATGTAATGTATTTTATACTGTACAAACCACTTATTATATACCGGTATGACCCTACGCCACCCCCAAATTTGGAATTTCATTTCAATTCAATTTCAATCTTTATTTCTATAGCACGTATGCAATGTAGATTGTGTCAAAGTAGCTTAACATAGACGTTTTAGTAAATTGAAACTGTCAGTCCAGTTTATAGTTGAAGTTCAGTTTAGTTCAGTTCAGTGTGGTTTAAATTTCACAAAACACTGAGAAAAAATCCATCAATGTGCTGCTCCACAAGTCCCAAACCAAACTTCACCAATTGACAAACGTGAAGGAAAAAAACATCCACTGTGAAGAAGCTGCAGGTGTCTGTAAGACACCACTGGGTGTTCAGGCTGGCCCACGGGATCAATGCAGAATTTCAAATTCAATCAATGCGGTCAAAAGACCTCATTAAGTATGATTTTTGAGCCATTTTGAGTTACACATACTCTAGGTCTGTCCCTGTAAACTAGCTTAATCGAGTGCAACTAAATCATACCCATGTTATTATACAACTTTGTGCCTCTGTAAACCACATAAAGTTGTACACAGAGAGACACACTGTTACAAACTTTTAAGAAGATCTAGATCTAGAGATGTTCGCACCCACGTGAACCTACCAGAGGCCGCTGTCAGAGCGACCTTCCGCCTGTCTGTCTGAATGAGCCTGGGTTGCATTTAAAGGACAACTAAAACCCAATCTTTTCCAAGAACTCCTGTGAACAAAACCAAGACCCTTACACAAGTGACAAAATTGACAAAAATTATTAAACGGTAGTCAAACTGTGTCGAACTCATTATTTGTCCCACCATGTCTTGTTTCAGTTTAGGTAATGTCAAACATTGAACAAAATTGCACACTTCATGGGATCTGTAGAGTATTTTAATCAAAAATGAACATTTATTCACAACTTACTCTTAACTTTCTGTTGAACACAAAACAAGATATTCTGAAGAATGTTGGCAAACATCAGACATTGATATCCATAGTAGGAACAGCTTAATAGAATACAACTAAGTCATACCCATGTTATTATACTACTTTGTGTCCCTGTAAACCACACAAACCTGTACACACACAGAGACAAACTTACAAACTTTTAAGAAGATCTAGATTTCAGATTGCAACATTAAGATAAATATAATGTTATTACTGGTGTAAAAACAAAAATGAATGACCAGGGACACCAAACTCATTCAAACAACAACTAAAAACCCATCTTTTTCAAGAACCCCTGTGAACAAAACTAAGACCCCCTCTTCTCTTCCCCCACCTCACCACGCAACAACCCGAAGTCACTATTATTTCTGAGTGTGCCTCACACAAGTGAGTGGGCTTGACAAACCATCTGTAGAATACACACTCTTTCGACACTTTAACCCAGGGTGTCTGCTGGGTCTTCAAAATCTAAAAATTTCATAATTTCAAAAACTAAATTTTAGAGCTTAAAAAGTCTTCAATTCACTCATATTGCTTTTCAGGTCTTAAATAATTTAAAGCAGGTCTTAATTTTGCTTAGTCTATTTAAAGCTACTCAGTTGGGCTGACAAGCAGCCAATCACTAGCAATGAATCTCAATAAAACCAACTTTTTTTTATATTTTGTTTTTTATCGCAAAGAGATACAATTCACTACTGCTGTTAGACATTTATACAGCAAATTCCACAAATAAAATGTTCTAATCAGGAAAAAACTTAAAACAATTATATGATTCCTCATGATAATACCAGGTCATTAGAAAAAATATCTTGCGTAAATCCAAAATTTCATTCTTAATGGTCTTAAAAGGGTCTTAAAAGTCTTACATTTGACTTGATGAAACCTACAGAAACCCTGTAAGTTGACACTTGCACCAGTTTTTGCACATTTGCACCAGACACATTTTTACAATCACTCTAAATCAAAATAAGAAAAAAACAACAACTCTCCCCTCCTTACTCTCGCACTAAATTCTTTGAGCACAAACGATTTTGTCGTCGATTATTATAATTAGCACTTCTTGTGTGTATTACCTCTTCTTGTTGAAATGCTCAAATGCCTTCTCAATTGTAAGTGGCTTTGGACAAACATGTCTCATAAATGACTAAATGTAAATGTAACTAAATGCAAAATTTAAGGTTTATTACCAGCAGGTTGTGATTATTTTGCATGAGTTATTAACAGATTATTATAAGCAAAGGACAATTAATAAAAAGAAAATATACAAATGGGAATATGAATATCAATGAATTCCTATTAACTAACCCAGGTCCTCTAACCTAAATATGCAATAGAAAATCTTAGAAAATAAACTAAAATCTTCATTGTATTTGATGCCAAATTGTACAGTAACTAATAAAAGATAACAACAAAGATTGGTGCTTGCTCCTTACATATTGAATCTAAGGGTGTACTCACACTAGGCTATACAAACCATGCTTTGGAGCGTTTGACCCGCATTTCCCAGTTCGTTTGACAAGTGTGAGTGCTCTGTTTGGTTGGGCAGCCCTGGCCTGGTAGCAAGAGGTGGTCTGAAGTGCGCTTTGGTTGAGCTCAGGCGAGTGCAAATTGCGCCCGGCCGTGAAACTTAAGACGTGACATTGCATTGTTTCCTATGGATTCATTAATCATTTATACTTTTCAATGAACGCGATGCAAACCCCTCGGTGCACATCAGCTGCCACCTTTAGCAAACCTCCTAATATGTGCAGCAGCATGATGGTTTCATGAAAATATATCTGCGTCAAAAGTGGTGGATCTATTCAGGATTAGATTTGAAGTTGTGCAACTGCATCCCAAACAGTTTATATATATATAAACAGCAAAACTAAAGCAGTCAACATTGTATGGAGCGGGATCGATTCTCTTTCTTACTGAACAGTCACATCATCGATGATGTAAGCATGCCCGGGCTTGTAAGGTAAAAATTCAATGCGGGCCGAGGGGAAGGGGGACAATCATGCCACCTGTTCAAGGCAACCGTGCCTAGTGTGAGTACACCCTAACAAAGCATTTCTACGGGGAAAGTGTATTTTTATTAACCTTACTTATTAACCGGTTCACTTTTTTCACTTCAAAGTAGCAAATTCACATCAGAGCACAGTTTACTGTTAACAAGTTTGATCAATTACGCTTGATCAATTAGAAATGCTGACATTTGATTAACTTTTTTCTACTTTAAAGAGTTTTTAGAACGAAATGGTTGAATGTTAAAAGATGCCAGAGAAGAGTCTTTAACTTTAGGAATACACATAATTGAAAATAATAATAATATTAATAATAATAATAATAATAATAATAACAAACATATATATATTTGAAGCGGTTTTATCTTTTATTGATTTGGGTTTTACATCTGCTATCATGAGTGAGCAGGCAAATATTAAACAGGAAGTGATGTCAGAGGCATGGTTTTCATTTAGATCGCTCAAATCCAGTCATCCCGTTATCATTAGAAAGAGCATGACAGATTCTAAGCCTTGGTTCTCTGGAGTGTTTTCTTACACTTTCTCATCAAAGTTTTCAGTGTGTGTGTGTGTGTGTGTGTGTGTGTGTGTGTGCGCACTGTATGTAGAGTGTATGTGTGTGTTTTCCTCTGGAGATCCCAGATCTCCACCCAGCTCTTTTTGTTAGCAGTGTGTCTGTCTCACAATGAGGGAACTTGCCGAGTTGGAGGCGAGTGTGGAATTTGGACGACATTTGCAGAGCTCGCTCTTTTTCCCTGGACCATCACGCCAAAATAACCAGATCTTGGATCTGTACGCCGGTGTCAGTTGCCAGGGAGCTGAGCTCACACCTAGTGACCAAACAACAACAAGGAATGAAGACCTTTGCTGCTCTCACTGCCTCCTGTGCGCAGCTGAGAAATATGCAGCCACACACACACACACACACACGAATGCGCTCTGTGTGAATCTGTATACACCAGCTGTAACAGATTTATAGCGCATAGAGGATCAGCAGAGTGTGAGACTGCGTTCTGTGAAGTAGCGGTTTTGTACTTCTATGGAGTGTGCTTCACACACGCGTTCAAGCTGCTGGATCTAATGCTGTAGGTTATGTTTCATGCTTCGTTAGACGTCCTGAGAAAGTCATGGAGACGAGTTGCACATGAGCCCTCTGCCACAGCACATCATAATTACAATAATAAAGAAACCTGATCAGACACGCACACTAAGCTGTGCTCAGAACTGTTCTCAAGAAGCCAGACTTGAAAACTTCCTCATTTAAGATAAATGCATGCTGAAATTACATCAGCTCACACCCTGGGGAGAAGTTTGTTGGAATAAAATTTCTGAAACACTTATATATATATTTTTAATTGGGCATGTTATTTACTGCGTGTAAACTTTTCTCATGGTTATGGACTGGCCCTCTGGGTGCTTGATGGTAAAAAATCATACTACATTTGTCTTTGAAGTGTACAAGATGAAATTTGACTATGCCGAGGTATTTGTGTGGAAATACATTGTCATACCAGTTTTAGTAGTGCTTGCAAGGGCAAGTATGAGCTCCTCTATTATTGTTGCTCATAGGAGGAGGAAAACTTTGAACAAACCCTTCGGCATGATTTTTATATGTAGGGATGGTTTACAGTTCAACCCAAAGAATGACCAGTCTGTCAGATGAAGAAGAGTTGGAGTCAGAGATTCCAATAAAAAAATATAGTTTACTGAAGATAGTTTCATCAGCAGAAGCCAGCTTCAGCACTCGCAATGAGTTCCTTGGCCGCTCTCCCTTACAATCACAAATCAATAACAATTACATTCAATACAAATAATGAGAAACAGGATGCTGTGAAAAGGACAATCGTTGATCCATGCTGAGACAGATTGGAAGGTATAAATCCGATTCCTTCATATACTTGCCGCGTTCGCCGTTGTGATACTCTTTAAAACGACAGGGGGCTGTCATAAGAAACTGACCATAGAGTCAGAGGGATGAACAGAGAAGTAGAAAGTTTCCGAAACTACATCATATCATTAATATCATTCAATATTTTAAAACTATTTTCTAAATTATTTTTAACAATTATTTTAATGATTATAAGGATTTTTTTAACAATTCAACATTTTTTTTATCTCAAACTTTGATGCATCACTTGCTTTTGTTCATATCTCGAACAGTTTTACCCATTTTTCCAAATATTAATGAAAACAGAACATGAGTTGCTCTACAAATATTTATTTTATTATGGCAAGAATAAAAGCTGAATAAACTAAACTTACTAAAAAATACAGATTTTTTTTTTTTTTTTTTTAGCTCACTCCAAAATTCACACATTACTGTCTGGCTAGTTTCTGTCCTCTTCTTATGCTAAAAAGGCAATAATGGTCCAACATTCCTGACCATTATCACCAATAAAGCCTAGAAAAACAGGCCATCAATATTTTGTAAATGGATAGGTTTAAATATTACATTCCAGTTATCAAAGAAATATGTTTTTTCCTTAATTGTAGTTTTGTAACTATTAAAATCTTTTAAAATGTAAAATTACAATATATGCATCAGTGTAAAATCTATAAATGGAGGAAAAACAGATTTCTGTAATTGTGTACTGGCTCTCCACTTTTGCCAGGGCCTCTTTTGGCTTTAACAAACTTTTCCCTCAGGTTTTTCCAAACGTTTATCCTTTCCCACTGCTGTTGCAATTTCCAGCCAAAAATTATTGATAATCTGGTTATCTCTTTGATCGCAGATCATAAAGGTGTCTGTACAGTCGTATCTGTTTCAGACAAAATCTCATAAAAATGTTTCATATTCAATTCAAATCAAACGTGGCGCCGTGTGAACTGTTCAATCGAGTCTAAAAAAAACGGAAAATCATGTCGAGCAGAAATCATGCCACACACACCCAAAGCAAACCTCAGCAAACACAGCGATGCCATCACATTCGCCGCGTGCACGAAGCAAACAAGCAAACTAGCGAACATGTCTAGTATAATCCAGGCTTAATCAAACTCTTACTAGGCTTTCTAGAAACATCCATGCAGATGTGTTGAGGCAAGTTGGAGCAAAAATCTGCAGGACACCAGCCCTCTAGAACTGAATTTGGGCACTACTGTAATGTACCATGCCCTAAATATATATATATATATATATATATATATATATATATATATATATATATATATATATATATATATATATATATATTGTACAAAAATAATATATAACATTGTTTATAATTTCAAATCTAAACAGAAGTAATATGATAGCAATTATATTTATTATAAAATGCTGCTGACAATAATGAAAATAAATGAGCATATTACGATTCTCCTTTTTACATTTGTACATATTTGATCGCTCTGCAGTGTCTTGCTGATTTAACTTTTTTGTCAGGTTAAAAGAAGTTCAGATTTCAGAATGTCCTGTGTTCATTTCCATTGTTGTGCACTGCGCCCTACTTTTTAAACTCAAGAACAGGTTCTGTATGAATGGCCTCTTATTGAATAGACAGACAATTACATATTTATCTTTTAAGATGGCAAAATAAACCCCGTCACCTCATTTAATGGAGCAATTTGTGAAGTTCAATAGAGACATGTTGCTTAGCTGCCACACAGAACACCCTAGCAACGTGCCAACAATACCATTGCAACACCAAGACAAGTCACATCAATGGGTTTTGCATGGGCAAACACTGCTCACATTTCCTTTAGTCATCCCTTGAAAAAGAGGCATGCTTTCATTTGGACCACCTACAACTGGACCTAGATTTGGGTTGATATGCGTGGAATGCGTGTGCCATCAGAGAAGCCCTCAGTTTATGAAGATAAATGTGTGCACATGCATTCCTTTCCCAGCATGCAAAAAGACATTCACCTACATTAAGCAATCACACTGATTTTCTGAAGTGAGAAGTGAGAAGGCCAGAAAAAATACGCCGTGGGATACATCTGCGCTGTCGCCAGGGGGATTTCCATTAGTAAGCTTTACAACACCGTGTACCTGCGGAAGAAAATCGTTAACCTTTAACAAGCGCAGTCCATTTGTAACCGTGTGCACATTCGGCCCACAAACCTCAGCGGCCCTGCCAGCTTTGTTACTTTTTAACAAGAAAGTTCTTTTTGTCATGATAATCCCCTTCTGCACTGACAGGCTAAAAATCTGAACTATTTTCCAACAGTGGTGTTCAGTGTTCTGAAAGCCTGTGGTAAGGTTTGGCTCTGCCTCAGTAACAGGCCTTGTGTTCTCCAGTGTTGGCGAAAGAGAGACAGGTGAATACCGAATAACAGCCTGTCCGAGGGGAATTCACGACTTGTATTCCCTTCTGTATGGCGCTTATAAGGTTACAGAAAAGCTTAGCTGGCAGATTATTCAGACAGTGCTCAGCTCTCAACTGAGGACCTGAAACTGCCTTCTGTCAGGGTTTTAATGTACCTTTCCCAACCCGCTCCAGCCCCATTATCAACTGAGAAATATGCTTAAATGTCAACAGTTCTTTTATCAGTTTTTGCTGGGTGTGAGTCAGTCATTTCTTCTAGTGTAGTGTGTCATAGTGCACAACAACCAAAGTCATGTCTGCAACGCTTCTTTACAGAAAGTCTAGGTAAAGTTTAATGTTTTCGTCTATTGTTCCATAATGAGATCAGTCACATGGGTGACACTGGCCAATAATCACAGTGAGCATATAATCACTTCTGTACACAACTTGTACTGGAATTACAATCTAAACTAGCAAATCACTCTCAGGCAATTACATTCATAATGTATGCGAATTCTTGATGACAATAAATAAACAAGAAAACCAACACAGACTCATTGTGAAAAGATACCCCACCCCCACCCCCCATATGCATTTCGGCAAAACGCCGAAAATTATATAGCCAGAGCTACGTACAGTATGGCTAATTTTTGTCTTTAAAACAAAAGTTACAGGCTGGTTTGACACTGCTGACGTTTTTTTTTTTCTCGCTACCTGCTGACTGCTTAAATCTCTGTGAACGGCTTTTCCACTGTTACCAGTTTGCTCAGTAGCTCGCCATGTACGTTGGCAAACGACAAGGTTCAATTGGGGCAATAAACAGTTCCAGAAAGCAAGTAAAACCAAACCAATAAAAAATCTATATAAAAAATAGTAAATAACAGGGTAAACATGGTAAGATCTGTAAATGTGGTAAAAATCAGGTGACTGCAAGGGCTCCTTTTTGCTTTTAAAAACACATTGAGGCATCAGTCGGTCGGTCAGTCAGTTGACAGTGGCCTCTGGTGGATTTGTGTGTGGAAGAGCAGGCTTAAATGGCACTCGAGAGAAAAATTTGAGATCTAAAAAAGCTATCACAGCAGCCTCTGGTGGGTTTGAGAAAACATAAACTGCAAAAAACATAGCTCCTAGAACATATTTTGCGATCTTCAGAAATGTATATAGGGGTAAATATCAATTATGAACCTGGGTTGGATGAATCTTGTAATCTGTATGGGCTTTAGTCCATTATCTAAAATGAAGGATTCATAGTTTATGTTGAAATACTTTTACACACTAAGCTTTTTTTTAAAGCCTTTTAGCCTTTTGGTGGGGCCAAAATGGTTACAACTACTTGGCATTTAAAAAATATATTTTAAGTTACAAGCCTATACTGAAACTTTTATACATACTTTCAATAAAGTTGGCTTGTTAGACATCCTGTGGTGGGATTCGCTTGAATGAGGCATCGCAAATGATGTGATTTACAAATGAAGTGGCGCAAGTTGAGCGCTTTGTGCAATTGACGGAGAATCAAGTTGGAAAATCTGAACTTCAGCCGACAGTCGCACCGCGTTAACCAATCAGGAGATTTCTTTTTTTGTTGTTGTGGGAAAACTCCTGCTGACACGGGAAAACAGTTCATCAAACTGGACTCGGCTTAGCCTGAAGCACCGCTGAAAGCCTCCATTATCCAGCTACAGTTTCTGGAGGAGTTGATGAACTCACAGAGCTGGGTACACCTTTGAATGGATCTAGTGGACACTGCACTGAACGAATCGATACTGTTTTTCAGCATTCCTAAAGCACAGCTACTCTTTCAATAAAATCCATGTTAGCCATTTAGCAAAAGAGCTACAGTCACCAGGCAGACAGAAGCTCTGCCCATGACGTGAATCCGTGTCTATTGTAAAGTGGATATGACGCGTCAATTTCTGCGCGAATAACGCGATTTGTTTGCGTGTGCCGCGTCTGGTCTAAACACAGCATAAGCCTGTATAAGTTTCCAAATAACCTTTAGAACCTTCACTAGGAGCAACAACTACCATTTATTTTGAGTCTTAAGACGATAGTTTTGGTCTGGAAATGCAAATTGCCAGGCTATTGAATGTAACTGGGGTTTTCCCATCTGTCTTTCTTTTTTGTGTGACATCTGTCACAGTTGATGTGTTGTAAAGGTGGTTTGTGTCCTCTTTTTCATTTCCTCCACAATTTTTGCATATTTTTGCACTTTGTTTCATGCTCTACTAAACTCCAGTGACTCTGCTCATGAGTTTCCACTGGCTGACTGGGGTTACATCACACACCCAGGGCCTCCACTCATGACCTGTGCTTCAAAGCGAGTCCAAACACAGCGCCCCTGTGTTTATAAAGAGCCCTTTGTTTCCGTGTTAATCTACTCTGAGCGTAGGCCCTACTGTAACTTCAACCATCTCTCTCTCTCTCTCTCACACACACACCTATACCAAATACAGCCACACTCATGCTTCCCTTCACCTTTGTTACTATTTTTTTTTCTGTTCAAATATCAGTTACCCGTATCCATGGTATTTTAAAGAATGTTATCACCATGATACCTTACGCAGTAGGAATATTCAATCTCGACCTGTGGCTTTCCAGAAGTTGACAATAAAAGCAATATTTAATCGAATTAATTGAAAAAAGATTGCGATCTCGATTCGACCCCCCAGACGATCTTAATCCAGCATTTCTACGATTTCACAGTGGACATCTCCAAAAAGTGTCAAATACTGTATCTATAAGGTATAATTCAACCAAAAATTTAATTTCTGTCTTCATGTAATGATGTATTCACATGTGACGTGAGCTGCGTTGAGCTGTTACCACAAAGAGGGTGGGCGCGCGGCTGTGAATGATGCCTACTTTAGTGAACAGAACTTGCATAGGCTGTGAATAAAAGGTAATACAGTTGTAAATAACATTCAGTTTGTTACACAGAGCAATCATTGTATGAACTGCACTAAGCAGTGAACATGAAACCGAAAGCACGCACATCATTTCGCATTTTAGAGTTATGATTACGACAAGCATTTAATATGTTTTTCTTTTATAGCGAACACAAAGTGTTGTGCATGAAATGAATGCTTAACAGTATCAGTATAACTACTCCAGCCCATGTAATGTTGAATATTATGCAAGAGGGAATCTGATAATGACAAATGTCTGATTTCACCAGTAGAATAAATGGTCTAATAATGTTGTCAGTGACCGATTGCAAGCATATGTCTCATATTTTATCTCAAACATAATAATTCTAGTCTTAATAAGTCTATTCAAAATTGAGCATTTTAACTATCAGTAGACATAATATACTATTATTATTATTGTGTCACCATATGTTTGAGAAATAAAAATAAGAATAACCCACTCATTAACCTTTATTTTACATCTACAGAATCGTGTGAAAATTGTGATCTTTATTTTGAGCAAAAGAATAGCGATTCTCATTTTAGCCAGAATCGTGCTGCTCTAATACTAAGGCTGCACAATATATCTTTTCAGCATCGATATCTCAATGTGTGCATACCTGTACGCAATGGTGACATTGCAGGATCTGCAATGTTGAGTTATACCATATTATAGTTTTCTAGGAACCACAATTGCAAAGTGTAACCATAATAGAGTAAGAAATGATCCCTTGCATGCGTTTGTGCGCACATTTCAGGAGAGTTTAAAGCATTCAGACACAATAAATTTTATAATTTGTAACTTTAATAAAGGTAAAATTTATAGCATCTTTAATATGGTGAAGACTATTAGGTGCTGTTTTACATTTTATTATTCCATTTCTGTATATGAATACTATTAAGACTCCAGAGAAAATTGTAAAGCACTTTTTTCACTTGTATCATTGATCCATTGTATTCATCAATGTTTGATATTAGTTTAGAAATGATTTAATCCCCTCCACAATCATCTCAATCAGTGCCTCTCAAAAGCAAAAAAAAAGCAAAAGCCCTCGTCTTTGATTTCGACCGCGTTTTCGGATCCCGCAACATTCTCGCCCTTTTTTTTCAGATTCCGTTTTTCATCTTACCTGAGTTCTGGAACCGCTGTTCCCCGGACTCGACCCCGGTCATCGTCCCCCCTGCCGGCTCCTCCACTGGGAGGTGAGCCGTCGGCCGGCGAGCGCGAAGGAAGAGGAGGAGCGGAGCAGCGCCACACCGCCCCGCAGCGTTCGCTCGAAAAAAACTAAACGCATCCGTACGTACCTCCGGCCACGTAAATCGCGGTCTCCAGAAACGTCCGCGGGGCTACGTTTCCAGAATGAGCTTGGGTTGAATACATTCATTAATTTTCTTGTCGGCTTAGTCCCTTTATTAATCCGGCGTCGGCGGAATAAACCGCCAACTTATCCAGCACGTTTTGTTTTGCAGCGGATGCCCTTCCAGGTGCAACCCATCTCTGGGAAACCACACACACACACACTACTGACAATTTAGACTATTCAATTTACCTGTATCACATGTCTTTGGACTGTGGGGGAAACCTACTATGCCACTACGCCGCCCAGCCCTAATACATACATACTTAAATGCACAGTTAGAAAAAAGAAACTGCAGACTGGGTGCGTCTCCGTAGGTAGGCATCATCCAAGCAGCCAACTGTGTTCATTCACTGTCAAACGCTATAATTTGTATCAACATATCAGTGTTCAAAAATCATATCAACATTGCTGAAACAATTCTATTTCGCTATATTGCATGCATGCTCTACTACACACATAATATCCAAAGTAAAATTTGCATTAACTATGCTTTTATTTATTTTTTTTTAACAGTAATTTAAAGCCAAAATGAAAAAATGAATGAAAAATACTGTTAAATATAAAACAGTTTTTTCCAGTTGCTTTGACACATTTTTTTCAACCAGACTTAACATTCTCTAAACTGTGAGTGCAAATCTCTAAACTGTTCTGGAACCTATGAACTTATTGCATGACTGCAAAATATAGTTACTCTCTCAAAACATTTATTTCATGCTTCAAAAGCTAGTTATTGTGTTTAGTAGTTTAACCAAAGCCACCCAAGTGAAGTTTCATAAACTAATTTAGAGAGGAGCATGTGATATGATTGAGCACTGCTGGCCACTCATCTATCAGTAATAATCCAATCAAAGTGATCCAAGCATACTATAAATGGATCACTTTCTCCTTATTGCTCTATCTTCGTTTTGGAAGAATCCCCCCTTCCACCCCATCTCCTCCTTTTCCTCTCTTTTCTAAAGGGGGAGCTATCGTGACCTACCTGATCACAAATCCCCTGATATGCTTATTGACCGGGTATTTGTTATAAATGCTTAGCATATCTAAGTGGGAACTCTTGAAAGTATATTTGTCGTTGTGTGAGCTAAACAGCTCAAAATGATAAGTTGCTTTTTCACCATGACAGTCACCCATGAAAATTAAGGTTTAATAAAAATCTGATATTTGTTGAGAAGAGTGAGTAGTACATGGAAAAAAAAGAACATTTGTATTTATACAGCACATTTGTTTGTGCACAAATGTATTACATGCAGTAAGTGCAGTCTTGCTTGTCTAATTAATGTATTGTATATTTCATATTTCTTATGTTACCACAAATATACACACACACACACAGACACACAGACTAAAACTACAAAATATCATCCATGAAAAAATTATTCTTGTTGGACATCCTGTATAGGCAGAAGATTGAAACACATTTTCATAGTGTACAGGGGATTCCTATATTCACAAGTGTGATTTAAATGATTGATGGAAATGACTATTGTTTCATTTAAACATAAATATATATCCAAAATTATATTGCGAGTGCCTTATACATGGAAGATTTAGCCAGGGTTGCCTACAGTGAGTAAGGGCTGTGCTTTTGTGTGTCAAGCAACAGAGACAATTAATCCCTGTGTGAGCTTTGCAGAAAAGACGAGTCAAACCACACAGTCCATCATCAATGGCAAATCCATGGGCCAAACTTCTAAATTAGACTGACAAACTGCTTGTGTATCTGTAAATGCGTGTGAAAGCGAGTATCACACGGGCCGCGTCTGTCCTGACAGATGCTCCCCTCCTCAGCAGAGAATCCCCCTGTGCAGCGCGTCCACAGCTGCTGAACAGAGCCGTGTTTGTGTGTAGCCGCTGGAAATCTTAAACTGCTGGGAAGGAGGAAGTGATCCTGGCAGTTGGCTGCGGCTCTGAGAGCGAGTCAGTCCTGAGCTCAACACAACAGAATCAGTCATGGAGACGGACTGCTGTAGAGAAGCACAGCTGAAATGCCTAACACGCACACACACATACATATACAGGAGTCAGAAAAAGAGATAGACTGCGTATTGTCTATCTCAAAATTGTCGGAAAAGCAGTCAGATTGAGCCATCGCAGAATCAAAATATTGTAGGACTGCAGGACAGGCCATTAAGTTAGCCTGTAATCAGCTTTTTATGTGTGTGCGTTTGTGTGTGAGACATCTAACCAGATACAAAATGGACAGCACTTACACCCCGACCAACAATTTTGTGTTTAGTAGACGTCTAAATCAGAGGTTCTCAAATGGTTTGGCCATGGGACCCACATTTTTACATGGTTATCAAGCCGCGACCCAAATTTTTAGGAACTATAATACAATTTTAGGAATTATAATTAATTTGTATTTGTTAACATACACAAGTAGTGACAGATAAATCATAATAAAATCACCAAGACTTACAAATAAACTATATTTTATTGCTGTCATTCAACAAAATGATATCAAATTATAGAAATATTACAAAGTAAAAACGACAAATACTGTAAACAGTGGTTAGGGTAAGGAAAGTTTCAGTTACCATGAACTAAACTGAACTGTTAATAAAACATGTTGTCTGGTTTCTAAATGTCGTGTTAATTTAGAAGGTCTCGTGCTCTCTTATGAGAGCACCTCGCTACTTATGACACACTGAGGTTTAAGTCTTTTTTGTCGTCAATATATGTAAATCCATACTTTACATATTCAGGGTCGTACTTGCGGTTCGACATATTTGTTGCTATAATTAAATAAAATTTCACATGTCAAACAGTAGGGTTGTCATGCACGCATTTCAAAATAAAAGTCAAAACAAGTTAAAAATTAAACTTTTGTTGTTGTTTTTTTACCACATACTCCGTGACCCACTGAAAATGTTCCACCAGTTGAGAAACAATGGTCTAAATATATAGGGGAACTTCAGGGATGTGTATTATCCCCTATTTTATTTTATATATAAATGAACTGCAGTGCAATAATGATGTCAATCTTGCACTCATAAAATACACTGATGATCTGGCATTGGTTTCCTGTCAGGAAGAAATGAATAGCTCCTTATATTTTAAATATATTAATAGCATTACAGATTGGTTTGGCAAAAGTTCATTGCACCTAAATATTGAGAAAACAAAAGAGTTATGTCTGGGAAGTCAAACAGGTGCAGTAGATACTAGACTTTATAAACCAGTCATCATAAATGGACAAATATATAATATACCGGTATATATAATAGTAAAGGGTTGGAAGGGCATCCGCTGCGTAAAAACTTGCTGGATAAGTTGGCAGTTCATTCCGCTGTGGCGACCCCGGATTAATAAAGGGACTAAGCTGACAAGAAAATTAATGAATGAATGAATAATAGTAGAGCAGGTCTCAAATTTTAAGTATTTAGGCACAACTATTGACAATAAACTGAATTTTATAGTCAGGGCCTCTGTCTCCTCCGCAAGCACTTTTAATGTTAGTAAACAGGATCCAAAACAATTTAAATTTTCAAAATGGAAAAAGTGATTGGAATATTAAAACCACATTGATAAATAGATTCACTTACAGGTGTAAACGGGGTTCAAAATATAGTCAAATTTGAAAAGTAATCACATTACTCAAACTACATTGATAAATAGATTTATTTAATCAGAGGTATAAACGGAGTTCAAAATGTAGTCAAATTTGAAAAGTGATCACATTACTCAAACCACATTGATAAATAGATTTATTTAATCAAAGGTATAAACGGAGTTCAAAATGTAGTCAAATTTGAAAAGTTATTACATTACTTGAACTACATTCATTAGCGAACACTTTATAAACAGGTGTGGACAGGGTGTAAAATGTTTTTGTATTTTAAAAGTGATCGGATTACTCAAAAGTAAATCAGCATACCGAACTGTACCGTACCACTTTTTCTTTCACCTTTCGAAAGGGTACTAAACAAGGCGGAGCTAGAGGCGCAGCTAAACGCGCAGCTGAACACACAGCTGAATGCCATTGGTTAACAGAGATACATCATTCGCTTACGCATGAAGCCAGAATGAAAACAAAGGATCCGTCATGTTTAAAATACACAGCCGAGAGATTAACGTTACAGCATAATTATATATACTTATAATAACGAGCCATGGTTGACCCGGGCTCAAACAAACCTTATCATTGTCCTGATAAACAGCCACAAAGCCAAAAAGAAGAGGAGATTTTACCTTTTGCCCTGTAGTTTTTTACGAGCCAGTCTGAAGCACGAGCTTCTTGCTTGCGCTTCCCACGCGTCTATATCTGAAATAACAAACTTCTTGAGCTCAGGATAATAACGTGTGCATGATTATTGACGTGCTTTTGAAACCCGATCCTGTCAGAAACTGAAAAACGCGAGTGTGAAGTGAAGCCTGGAAAAAAGGAGAAGCCGGAAAAAAGGGCACATTTGCAACATCTACAACATTTAGAAATCTGTTTACACCTGTGAGTAAAGAATCATTTTTTTTTTTCAGCAAACGTGAACAAACTGCCATGTTTAACTATTATCACCGCCTTTTGGACTATTATGAACTCAGAATGATGGAAATACTTTCTAACAGAGCTTACATGTGCTGCTGAAGATTAAAGACACAGATGAGAGTTTTGCTCTGACTGTAGGCTATATTTTGTGTTGTTTTTGAACCGAAATAAGGACTAAATGTATGCTGTGTGTAGTTCTTCTGTAGTGGGTAACATTTTGGAGACTGTAAGGGGCTGTATGTGTTCATATATGTTGCATTTATTTATTTTATACCTGTATAATTGCAGATGTTACAGTAGGCTATTTCGCACTTTCATTGATCTGCAGTTATAATCAACTCATGTTTATAGAAAAGTTAGTAATAAACATTTATACAGAAGTATTTATGTGTATAAAGCATCTGTTTTGTGAGAAGAGCTTCTCATTCGATATGTAAACGACCCGTACAGCTTTACTGTAGACATTTTTTCGAGCAAAAATGACGTAGACTGTAACTTTGTCATACACCACGCCCACCAAAAGGGTACCCTTCGTAGTGAAAACGCAAGCCTGATAAAGGTAACCCGTACCGACCCGAACCGTACTAATTGAAGAAAGCGATTCAAAAAAGCATTTTTGAATTGGAAAAAGGATCAAATTACTTAAACCACATTCATAAATGGATTCTTTACTCACAGGTGTAAACAGATTTCTAAATGTTGTAGAATCTGAAATACTGACTACTTTCATTAAGGAACGACACTTCATAAAGAGGTGCAAACAGAAAACATTATTGACCTACATTAATAAACAGAGGCTTTAAACAAAGGTGTAAACAAGATCCAATAAGTTTTCAAAATCGAAAAAAGGATCAAGTGATTCAATCTTGAACCAGAATAATAAATGCAGAACACCTTGTAAATATATAGAAAGTGACCATATTGCTCAAACCATGTTTGTAAATGGTTCTAAAATTGTAGATTTTTAAACTTTCTTAATTGCGTTCCATTTTGTGTTTGGATTTACATAAGGCAGATGTTTATACCCAGCGTAAATGAGCCCATGTGATGCCGAATAATCTGAATGGCACATAATTACAGGGCACTCGGTCACCATTCACTTCAGCACACACAGGAAAAGAGGAAACCTGCAGAGAGCCTGAAAGAGAGAACGAGGTAGAAAAAGCAGAAGCGTATTAAAGGAGTAGGCAGCGACGAAGAGGAGGAGGAAAAAAAGAGATGAAGAAAAGAGGGATCAGGATGAGTGCGAGGAAACCAGCAGAACAATAGCAGGAGGGCAGAAAAAGAACGATGGAACAAAGGAGCACATGCGCGGATTAATTAAACAAAGAAAGAAAGGAATTTTGAGGAATAAATGC
This sequence comes from Danio rerio, assembly GCF_052040795.2. Classification (NCBI taxonomy): domain Eukaryota; kingdom Metazoa; phylum Chordata; class Actinopteri; order Cypriniformes; family Danionidae; genus Danio; species Danio rerio. The sequence goes on from NC_141029.1 coordinate 13,782,795, forward strand.
TGGGAGGGCAGGAGAGGTACGCTGTGCTCCTCCAGCTCGGCTCGTGGAGGTTCACAGGCCATGAAGTTAATTATGAAGAGAAACTTTATCCTTCTGCCTCGTTCAGCCACAGCTCACTTTCTCTCATTCTTTTGCTCTGTTTTCTGTTTTAATATTTCATTCAACTTGTCTGATACCTTTTTACCATATACTATAAATCTGCATGAAAACAGCTGATCATTTTCTTTCTTTGTAGACATTTTAATAAGTTGCTTTTTTATTTGAAATGCCTTTCCTTTTAACTGTCATCACCAAGGTGACTAATGTTTTAATCGGCAGGTGCACACACAGACGGTTTAAAAGCTGCATGCTACTTTTTTCTTCTTTCAATTTTCCCTCTTGAGACATGTCACATTAAAAGTGTTGTAAACATTGTTTTACTTTAAAAAGCAAATTTAAATGTTTTCACTCTGGTAATTTTTAAGTAAAACTGAATTTTGAACTCAGTTTTTTTTTACTTTAAATATTAAATTAGTGGGGAATAGTATTATTGGTTTAGATGTGAAGAAAGTTTTGATTAACTTTGGTAAACATTACATTATATATTACAGTATATTAAACAGCGTATGAGTTAAGTAGCATGTCCCAATTTATGCAAAACAGTCAAATATTGTATCAAATTTTTAAAAACATTTCAAGAAAAACAACTATTTAAAGTTGTTGCCATAAAAATTCAACTGCAACATAATTTAATAAACGTTCTCTTTATTAATTCATTTCAATTCACCTTTATTTGTATAGTGCTTTTACAATGTAGATTGTGTTAAAGCAGCTTCACATAAAAGATCATAGTAAATTGAACAGTGTAGTTCAGAGTTTAACTTCAGTTCAGTTTAGCTAAGATCAATGTGGTGAATAATAGCTACTGAGAGTCCAAACACTGAAGAGCAAATCCATCGATGCACGGCTCTACAGATCCCGAACCGTGCAAGCTGGTGGCGACAGCGGCGAGGAAAAAGCTTCACCAATTGGCGAAAGTGAAGAATTAAAAAAACTCGAGAGAAACCAGGCTCAGTTGGGCACGACCATTTCTCCACTGGCCAAACGTCTTGTATTAAAACCTTGTAAAACAGAAATTTTACAGAAAGGTTACAGAAATTTTATTTCAAGGGTGCCACACATTTAATGGTCAACATTGCACCATCTTTTTGACCAGCGTTGGGTTGCATAACAATATTACTTTTCTAAGTAACAATCATGTACTCAATGAGCGAATGTGCTTATTATTTTGTACGCATTAAAGAAAAGGAAAAGGTGATTGTCTCAATGGAGGGTGATTTTACTCAAGACAAGTAGTAGAAAAGTAACAAACACATTGCTGTACGCTGTCAATATTCTGTATACAGCATAGCTCTGGGGTCAGGAAGTTCTCTGAAGATAACACTATCCTAAATTTGTTTGTTTTTTATGTATTTTTTATTGTGTTTTTGACAAAAGGTACAGTACATTAAATGTATTCAATTACAAAGGTATTTTCGTTTTTTCTTTTTTTTTTTTGAACCATACATAAATTTAAAAAAGAAAAAAATTAACACAATGAAAATTTTTATGAAATGGAAATGCATTAAATAAAAAAATATATTAATATTAATAAAAATGAAAATAAAATAAAAATTAATTCAAAAAAAATTAATAAATAAATCAATAAAAAATTAAATTAAGGGTGGGTGGGGGTGGGGTTGGGAATTTATGGTTGGAGGAGTACATTAGTCTCAATATGAATTATTAAAGGGTCCCATGTTTTGAAAAATGTTTTGGTTGATCCTCTGAGAAAATATTTAATTTTTTTTCTGTTTTCAAAAATAGCATTACATCACTAAGCCAAAGTGACAGTTCAGGTGGCATTGGTGATTTCCACTCCATAAGAATACTTCTTCTAGCTATTAATGTTACAAAGGCAAAGGCGTTTTCTATTTCTTTGGCTACATGGATGTCCTTATTTGCTACTCCAAAAATAGCCATTTCTGGATTTGGTTGAATTCTTAAATTGAAGGCTGAGTTTAAAATTTCAAATATTGAAGACCAAAATCGTCTCAGTTTGTCACAGGACCAGAACATATGGGTTAGGTCTGCCTTGCATGAGTTGCAACGATCGCATGTTTCATCTATATTGGGGTAGATTTTAGCCAGTTTGGTTTTGCTGTAGTGAATACGGTAAAGAATTTTCATCTGAATCAGATTAAGACACGAACAATTTTATGTATTTTTTAAAGGTAAATGAAGGTGTAGTTTATACAATGCGTTGTTGATTGTAAACCTCCTCTAACTCCAAAGTAGCTTAATGCATTACTTACCCTAAGATGTAACTAGTTATTTTGGGGGGGGAGTAACTCAATATTGTAATGCATTACTTTCAAAAGTAACTTTTCCCAACAACACTGCACACAACAACACATGATGTAGGGCATCTTTTTCATGTTTATCAGACTTTTTGTGGTTTAGTAGTTTTTGCGACGTCATGGCTGAACAACAGCATAAACTACTATGACAATGATCACCTGCAGGTTTGATCACCTGTGCTTTATTCAGTGTTACCACTGTGAGTTTGTTTACCATTTTACATGACATTTATTTTCATATTGAAGTGCCAGCAGATAGTTTACCTCAGATTTTGAAATTTAAGTAACTAGCGAACATTTAGTTTATATGTTAGAACTGCAACTCAGTGGCAGTAGTAACATAGCAGATATAAGTGGCAGTAGTAACATAGCAGATATAATATGTTCAAATGTTTTAGTAAATTATTTTAACAGCTGTGAAGTACAACAGTAGCACAGGCTATATACTGTCATCCATGATGCAGTGCAGGAACATTTATTTGGAAAGCCTTTTTTTTTGTACTACTGCCTGCAAGCATGTCAGAGCAAAGGTTTGGCTTTAATCGCACCGTCTTGAATGTATGTACACTTGTGTGTGTTGTCAGCTAACGTTAAGTATTTGTTTGAGGGGAGTGTGAATATGGACGTATGGCTTTTATGTGTCTAGAGACAGAGAGACAGAGCCTCAGGCAGTACAGAGTCAGAAAAAGAGGAGTCAACTGCTTTAACCACAATGTTATTTGTGTTCAAGGCCCAAGGAAAGTGTGTCAATGAGTGTGTGAACGGGTCTGTTAACCTTTGGTTTGCATGAAAACATTTTTTGATTAAAGCGAGCTTGCATTTAAAGGAAAAATTCACCCAAAAATGAACATTGTATCATCATTTACAAACCATTTACTTGTTTACTTGTCCTTTCTTTTGTTAAACTCACACACACACACACACACACACACACACACATATATATATATATATATATATATATATATATATATATATATATATATATATATATATATATATATATATATATATATATATATATATATATAAAACTGGGGTCATTAGCTTCCGTAGTATTTGTTTTTCCTACTAAGGAAGTCAATAGTTACATGTTGTCAACATTCTTCAAGGTATCTTCTTTTGTATTCAATACAAGAAAAAAACTTTTCCTCTGTTTTTTGGTAACTTTTAGTTATTTTTAGGTGAACTATCCCTTTAATATCCCAACGCACGTCACTGGAAAAGAGCATGTTCCCTTGTTAAAGCACTTTTGACTTGTTGTGTTTTGACAGCTAGTGCCTCCGGCTGTTTCCAGTGCAAAAGAGTTTTTATTATTTCTGTACCGCGTTGCGCAGTTTTGGCTCACAGCTTTGAGTGGCTGAGAGAGGGCTGAGGGAAAGATTGCTTTTCCATACCTCCTCACCATAAGATCACTCCTCAACGCTGCCAGATATCTAAATAAGGCCTTCGCTGTCCAGTAATAAATTCCTATACGCCGTTCTGAGTGAAAGTTTGTGAACTTGCTAGCGCAGGCATGTTGAGTGTATTGGGTGTAGAACGATCTGGAGTTGTTTATGGTGTAAACCCACAGGCTGAATCTCTGGTGTCGTGCTGTTAACGGCAGTGGGAGTCTGCATTTGCCCAGCGGGAGGGACATAGACAAGCCCTGATCCAGCGTTTTAACAAACAAATGTTTGCTTCATCGTGTGTGTCTGTGTGAGTGTTATTATGCCCTCTGGAGCATTTGCAATAGACATACAACGATATTCAATTATTTAGTGATAAAATTTATCCAGGAGGTTGTTATCGCAGAATAAAGCCCAACAGACTTATCCGATGTAAAGCGGAGAGCTGTTGTATAAGTCTGAAGGGCTTTATTCTGCAAAAACAACCATCATGGATGTACTTTATCCTGCTTATTACACAGCTAATTTCAGCTACACAGCTTTTGTTCCTTCTCAGCTGTAACTTAGATCATTTCTATTTGCAATCATTGCTGTGGCACCTCTTGCGTAAAGTGTTATGTATGTTCCCAGGGCTTACCTGTACTCTGCTTTGCCCAACAATCACATCCCCAGCCAGGGGGTTGTAGCGCACCAGTGCTCCTCCTCAGCTGCAACAGGCTGCCTTTGTGCCTAATAAACTGGCCTTATTTTGCACGCACCCCTGGTCCATTTTTTTCCTGGTCTGTCCATTTTTCTCACAAGTCTCATACATCAGTAGTCTTTTCTAAACCTTTCTTTAACAAACGAATTAATCGCCTATTTCCCTCACACTTCCAATAATATCCAGGTAAGCATATCGTCTTTGTGACTCATAATGACTTCAGGATCTGTTTGTCTTTGCTGCTGTGTTAGTGGGCGGGGCCACAGGTTTAAATTTTCCGGGGTTTGTGCGCGCAACAATTGAGCAGGGCTTATGTTTCGTAGCCACATCATGCTGAAATGGCTAAAGACTCGTTATGAAAACGATTCATTCTAACCACTGAGTCGACTCTTTTTTAGATGAATCAATAATTTTAAAAACTGTCCACTTTCAGATTTAAGCCTTAGCTGGATATTTCACTATTTAGAGTTCTGTTACACAATACCTGGAAGGTAATTTTCAAAAACCCACAAAAACATATACTGAATAGTTGGCGGGTTCATTTCGCTGGTGACGCATGATTAATCAGGGACTAAACCAAAGGAAAATGAATGAATGTATGAATGAATATGAGCTAAAGTACGGCCGTGAATTAAAAACCCATAGTTACAGTCCTTCACTGAAATTACCATTATGGGCTCGAAATGGAACTTTTCGCTTGGTAGCACCGGTGCTCCTAACTATAAAAATTTAGGCGCATCAGCCAAAATTTAGTCGCACCCACCAATTGTAAGCACCGTTACTACAAGTGTTATACAAACATATTTATAGTATTTGAAATCAACACTAATCAAACTAACAAGCAAAAAAAAAAAAAAAAAAAAAAAATATATATATATATATATATATATATATATATATATATATATATGCAAGCGTAAGGAAAATATGTCTCAAAGAAATCCCGTCATCCCAAGAAAATACATTTTATAACACAACTGAGTGAGCAAAAGATACACGGACCGCTCACCGGCCCTGCACACACTGCTTAACATAAATCTGTTAACGATATAACTCTGCTGTTCTCATGGGTGGTGTCTGATATTGTACTGATGCTTTTGACATATACTGTACCTTATTATATACATACGTCATGTTAATAGCAATACCGGTCTTTTTATGAGTAGCGTTATTAGTTTATTCAGTGTAAGCTCGTTTGCGATGGTGTATGTGGTGTTAAATTTTATATATAGCTGCCCCTTGCACGGCGGACAGCATCTGGCGATTACATGAAGGATTAAACTGAAGGTCTCGTGCTAGATCTGGCAAACAGTTACCTGAAAATTTTATCCCACTGACTTTTCATAGCAGACTTGAAGCCAATGGAAGTCTTTTATCCACTCTTGGAAAAGTGTAGATGGTGGATTAACATTCAGCACATGATCACTACTAAGATGTGTCATTATTTATAACTTTAGATGCCATGTTTTTAAAAAAAAAATCAGTCAGTGTTATCTTCATTCTCATCTTCAGCGCTTAGTAGTACAATTTTTCGCAGTAGTAGCCCTCTTTCATCCCAAGCCAGAAGGCATTGACTGAGTGCTTGACAGCTGATATTAACCAATCATTCGTGTTCAGTGCTAGAGGAGTGGTGAGCCAATAAGAAGAACGCGAAGGCGGGGCAAGCATTACGGACTTGGCTTTGTTTACTGCAGCAAGTGGACATGACAACTGTTTTAAACCATTCCTTAGCACTGCTACTACAGCTTAGAGATGCATTCTGCTTGAATGTCTCCCGAGTCCGTGCATGTGGTGAACATTTTACAGTAAAAACTGGTTGCACACAACAATTTTAAGCACTCGCAGAAATGCTCCCAAATATATTTTGAGGTCGCATAGATAAAATTTCGGGCACATATGGGACCAAAATGGTCGCAATTTCAAGCCCTGTTATAGGTTTTACATCAAGATGCCAGTAGGTGGCGAATGATGCAAATTGAATTCAAGATTAAATCATAAACTTGGTTTTAGCAAGTTTTTATGTAACTTCTAATTACATTTTGGTCAATTATTGCAGCAGTACAATCACCTTGTTTGTAGACGCTGTCTTGATTTTTATCAGAAAACAAATAACAATTTGATTTTTTTCTTGCGGCCATGATGTTCAATGCTCATTAGCATTTGTATTTGTACTCATACTGTCTGTGATTATGCACCAGTAGATGATTGGAGTGCATGATAAGTAAGGCCATGTGTACATTCTCACAGCTGAATAATTCCCATAACACTAGGCTGACGTGGACTACTGATTAATGCGACTGAAGTGTTTTCTGCTTGTGTGTTAGTCACTACAAAGTACTTTCTTTGACAGAATGAAAACAGTTGGTGAGGTTTGACACACACATTTAAGGAATGTTCATGTTTTCTATTATCAGGCTTATTAGGGTGTCTAAAACAGGTTCCCTGTGACTTTCTAAGAACTGATTATTTTTAGTTTTACAGCTCATTTGGATAAGATTGACCTTTAAACCCATACTGCATCTACTTATTTGATTAGTATGTATGTTTATTGTAAACAGAACACATTTTCTGTACAGTTTGAATACAAATGATATACTACAGTTGCCAGTATGAAAATAATATTACAAGGCACAGAATATGGTATGCAAATAATAAGAGTATAGCATGGTGCTATGTGAATGATGATGAATTACCACAAGTGAATACAGTTTAGTGAATGAACGCAGACTGCAGAGTTATCATTCCATTTGATAAATTACCATAAGCCAATGTAGAGGCTGGTGAATTATAAAAGTGAATCCTGATTATTGAATTACTCAAAGTGGTTACGTTTTGCTGAATTAATATAGAAGATAGTGTAGCACAAAGTTTTGTGCAAAATTTACTGCATAATGTGTCCAGTTTACCATAGGATATTTTTGTTGCATATGGATATAGTTCCTATTAGAGATCTAAGATGCATCTTCAATGACCACATCAGCAATGGTATCTTTTTTCGTCTTCAGCCGTGGTTTGATTCGCTACAAAACATATCAGAAAATCTAATGTCACAATATTTTTTCCCCTAAATTGGGATGCTTGAAAATATAGGCAAAATGGATTATTTATATCGTCTTTGACATCTCTGGCTCTATTTTGATGGTCCAGGGCATTTAACATTCAAACATTCATAAGGGTTTCAGGGCATGTCAGAATCCACATTTGCTAATTTAAGGACGGGAAAATCCGCTTTGCGCCGTGGCGCATGGTCTAAAAGGGTTGAGTTAATTTTCCTAATGAGTTATAGGTGAGTTTTGAGAATAAACCAATCAGAGTCTCATCTCCCATTCCCTTTAAGAGCCAGTTGCATCGCCATAAGCGCATTTGATATTTACAGGACGTAAAGTAAGTGGAAGTGGAAAAACTGAGCATTTCACAAGCAAACAGTTAACAGTTTTTTTTTTAACAGAAAACTGTTAAACAGAGCATCTACTGCGCAAGAATGAGAGATAATCGATCTACTTTCACTTTCGCTCTTGGATAGGGAAACCTTTACACACAGACATTAATTAGCCTATAAATAATTAATTTAGTTTGTTAAGAGCAAAGATTTGTTTTAAAACTATTTCTAAATTCAGTTCTAATCTCCAGCAAACTAATCAATGAATAATAATAACAAAATGTGCTCAAAAAGCAGTGGTTTTTCAGATTTATGTAGGCTAGAAAATAATATGTTTTGTAATATTTTAATCCTTTATATTTATATATATATATATATATATATATATATATATATATATATATATTGTTATTACATCCTAAATATAGGCCTATCATTAATATTAAAAATTTTTCATAAGTAAAGATATTTGCGTATTGCTCTACATCTTGTGTATAGGCTATTAAGCAGTGTGTAAGCGAGGCGCAACTCTGCGCTGGAGTTTAGACCGGGTTTGTTTTGGTCTAATGAAAAATCTATTATAGTTTCTCAAAATAGCAACACACCAGCAGTGCGCATCAGAACGCCTTCCTTTTTAGACCAGAACGCCTATGGGCGCACATATGAGCGCAAATGCATTTGCATTTGCATAGCATTTGCTATTTAAAGAGCGTAGCGCAACGCCTCAAAACGAGTCTTGCGCTAAGCTAAAACTAGCAAACACGTATTGCACCGCGCCTTGCGCCACATTGCGCAGGGTGTTGGATAGGGCCCATCATCTTTGACCTACACTGTAAAAACTATTGGTAAATTAGCAGTTTTTAGCATTTTTGGGATTCATATTTTTATTTTCTACCATTTATTTATGCTTTTGAATTGCAATATTGGAAGCTTGATCTTCCATCCCACAACTTTTAACTTTGAAAATTAAAAAAAAGGGACTTTTATTAACATTTTTATTAGTTTAATGTGATATATTGTGTGGGTTGGTGTTGTATACACTTTCAGAAATAAAGGAACGCGAGGTGTCACTGGGGTGGTACCTTTTCAAAAGGTACAAATATGTACCTAAAAAGTCCATAATAATACCTCAAGAGTACGTATTAGTACCTAAAAAGTACAATAGTGTTCCTCTTAAAATTTTGGTACTATAAACTTTTGAGGTACCGATATAGACCATTTAAGTACAAAAGTGTACCTTTTAAAAAGGTACCACCCCAGTGACAGCTTGCATACCTTTATTTCTGAGAGTGTATTAAGATTTAAAAACCTTGTAATAAACTGCCAGTCCATTTTCTGTTATTTTACAGACCTATTTCTCTCTAGATATTATTTTGTATACATTGTAGGGTTTCAAACGACTAAAATGTCAATAAACGTCACTTTATTAAACTGTAGAGTTGACATTAGACATTAAACATTAACATTAAAACAATATTAAAAGTCGACAGAGCAGAGATCAAGCTCCCATGATGCAAATTACAACCGTAAATAAACGGAAAACACAAAATACAGAAACTGTAAATTAACAGATATTTCTTACAGTGCATGTGCATTCTGAGTTCAGTCAAAATACTGTAAGTGTGTGTGTGTGTGTACAGTCTCTTTTCTCAGGCTGGAGTGTTTTTGGTTATCATACTGTTGTGTTGAGCAAAAGACACTCGACTCTACGCCCTGCACGCTTCTCCTTGCTTGTCTTTGGCAACAGCAGCTGTATTTTTGCATTTAGGAAGGAAGTTCACAAAGTACAGCAAGAACTAAGTTCAAATAAAGATGAGCATTAAGCGGTTTGTTTGCTGGATGAAATCCTAATTTAGATTCACCCACCTCCCACTTTTTTCTTATGTGTGTGTCTGTGTGTGTTTGTATGTATGTGCGTGTATGGGGTGATCTCTCCTGTCAGGGGTCTTTTAGTGACTGTGTGCATGAATGAATTTAAAGGGCAGGCTAAACAGCCCATTGATATGGTCATAAAACATGAGGGGCATTGTGATCTTTTTTTCTAGTCTTCTAACAGCATAAAATTGCACATTTACAGAAGACACCAACTAAAATGTAAGTCTGTGCAACAATCAGTCAAACTAGAACCTTTAGATGACAATTTAAGGATCACAGAATAAACAAAATTTATTAGTTGAATAGATTAAACTAAAAAAGTGATAGATTAGTTGACTTAAAAAGTGAGTAAACCCCTTGCTTTAAAATCGTCAAGTATATGAACTGTGTACAAATTACTCCAAGTTACAGTGGGGTTAAAGTAAAGTAACCTACCTATAGCTTTTTAGTGTTTTAATTCATTTTCATTTAAATTGTTATATTTCAAATCACTCAGGTTTTTTCCATTAGTTCACAAATGTTTTTAGTTTATTAACATTTTCAAGCATTTTATTATTATTTATTATTTATTATTTGATGATTTATTCTTTTGCCTATACTGTATTTGAAAAAGTACAGACCAGAATATTTATTCCCCTATCATATTTTAAACATTTAACTTTTCCAAAAGTTATTAGTAGACACTTCACTTACTGTATATTTAATATTCTTCATTTTGTATATGTTTATCATAATTTCTTTACAGTTAATGCAAACAACAAAGCGGGTATTGTCTTTAACCTTAATATTTGTGTATTTGGGTATCTATTCACATTTCTATGTATATGTCCCTGTTTTAGTGACTTCATTTTCATATCATATGCATGATAGTATGCAAACTTGCTTATGAAACATTATTGGATCCTGTTTATTTTTATTTATTTATTTTTTTTAGATCCTGCTTTTTTGTTTATTTGTGGGCTAAATTAAACCAAAAATAAATACACTAACTTACAAAAGTTTTGTCATCAATCCCAGTTGTAAGAGCAACAAATAATAACTTCACTTCAACTGTATCCCAATCATCACAAATACTGTGACCTACTGGATATCACATGGACCCAAGATTCTCAGAGAAATCAGTCAAGTTTGGTGAAGAAAAAATCATGGTTTGGGTTTACATTTAGTATGGAGGTATGTGAGAGATCGATGGTAATATCGACAGCCTGAGGTATCAAGACATTTGTGCTGCCCATAACATTACAAACCACAGGAGAGGGCAAATTCTTCCGCAGGATAGCGCTCCATTTCATACTTCAGCCTCTACATCAAAGTTCCTGAAAGCGAAGAAGGAAAAAGAAGGTGGGTGCTCCAGGATTGGCTAGCACAGTCACCAGACATGAACATTATTGAGCATATTTGGGGTAAGATGAAGGAGGATGCATTGAAGATGAATCCAAAGAATCGTGATGAACTCTGGGAGTCCTGCAAGAACGCTTTCTTTGCCATTCCAAATGACTTTATTAATAAATTATTTGAGTCACTGCAGAGATGTACGAATGCAGCCGTCCAAGCTCATGAGAGTCATACACAATATTAATTCTTTATCCACTGCATCATGACTTTATATTTTATACTGTACATTATTTCTTTTGTCTAAGCAATGTCAGACCTTACTGTCCTAATTAAATCATTAAAAATCAAGGCATGATCATATTTTATTTTAGTAAAATAGGTGTAATCTAGAGGCCTTTGTCTTTCATATAAACCACTTCTGATAAAAAATGATCTACTAGATGTCAAGTTATTATTTGTTGTTCTCAAAACTTGGATAGGCGACAAGACTTTTGGAATGTATACCTAGAATGTATCCAGAAAACACAAAACATCCTGAAAGTGAAAGTTCGCTCAGAAATTAAAACGATCTCCTTATTTACTCTCCCTCGTGTGGTTTTAAGCCTTTATGAGCTTCTTTCTTCTGTTGAACAGAAAAGACGGTATTTTGAATAATGCTGGTTTCTGGGACCTATAAACTTCCACAGAAGGAAAAGATACGGATGTCCCATCATCCAGCCCTTTTTAAAATTAATTTGTTTTCAACAGAAGAAACTGGAATATGTTTTAAACAAGTGAAGATTCTGTAATGAGAGATAACAGAATTTAATTTTTTTTACTGCCTCTTTAATAAACATCTGATGATTTGAATCACTTCTGTTCGGTTTACACCAGCAATTGTTGCAGTTTCCAGTAAAGTTACCATCCTGCTAAACGGCAAGTTAACCCCTAATTTGGTTCTTGCCGAGTGTTTATTTTGGCAGAGGGCCGAAAGACCCCCATCAGTCGTGATGATCAAACTGCATTGTTGTTGTTGTCTCATGTCTGACGGTCTCATGTGTGTGTGTCTCCCACAGACCCCCAGCGCCTGGGCTGATGAATGCGGAGAGAAGAAGAGAGGCTGTCACAAGCGCTCAGCCTCCTGCGGCAGCACTGACCAGCTAAAAGAGGTCAGGACGCGTTTAGGGCCTGATCTCCTCTCCTCCCCCGGGCTTTGTTCCATTCAGCGTGGAGCAGGGCCGGGGCTGGACCCCCTCGTTGTCTTTCTTTCCCCCTCGTGTGAGATTGTGGACGAGGAGACGGGGCAGCAACAGGCTGTTGTGGGTGATGGGGAAGGGAAGATTGAGGCTGTGTCATTATCATATTATTGGCAGGCTCTAGCAAAGCAGTGTCACCTCGCATTACACCCTCCCTTCCTCCTGTTTGTGTGAGCAACCTTTCCTTCCTTCCCTTTGTGTGTCTCCGCTGTGCCCCTTGAGCGTCAGGCTCTCGCAGGTATCAGGGCATGCTTTATCTTCCTGCCACCTGTTATCTCAACTGCCATCGCTCAACACTCGGTCGACTCTAAACTCTAATGTGTGTTCTGGTGCTCCGCTTCACAGTTAATCATTTTCTATACAGTCACCAAGTCGCATGTGGACTTGCACATGCTGTGGGCAAATCTGAGTGTGCTGCTTACCCAGAGCAGGTTTATGGAGAGCAGGGTTCCCACGGGTCATAGAATTTCTGCGATATTATCTTACCTTCAGCATATGTTTTATGCAGCAGATGCCCTTCCAGTCGCAACCCAGCACTGGGAAACTCACATCCACACTCATTCATACACTAAAGGCCAATTCAGTTTAGTCAATTCACCTATAACGCATGTCTTTATGACCCAGAGGAAACCCACACCAACAGGGGCAGAACATGCAAACTTTACATAGAAATGCCAACTGACCCAGCCGGGACTTGAACCATCGACCTTCTTATTTTGAGGCGACAGTGCTATCCACTGAACAACTGAACTGGCAGTCATTAAAGTTAAATGCAGTCACTAGACTTTACCTGTTAATTAAGGAACAATTTTTTTAGGGTAACTCAACAATTTTTTCAGTCAAAAACTTTTTAATGCATTTTACCCGTCCATTTAAATGATAATAGCATTTTTAAAATTATTTTTTATTGAACATTTTAAATTATAAACTAATAAAACCGTAATACTGCAAGAATAGGTACAAAATCAGGATTAAACATGTCAGATAAAGATTTATACTTCTGCATCAAGTAATCGGTGTGACCCACAGTGCTTGCCATAGCCGTGCATTTATACTTTTGCTTCCGTTTGTGTTGCTCTGCAATAACACTTCCAAAACGCTAGCTGGCAGTAGGTGTTTATGTTTCTCTGTGTTAGGTTTCTTCGCAGTTATTGTGTTTTTTCTGAATGCTACAAGTAGCTAAAACTTGCTCATTCAGAGGCAGGAACCAGCGGACGTATAACAATTTTAATCATAAAGATAAACACGTAACTAATGTATTCATCTAGAGCTCCTTCACGGTGCTCAACACTTGTAAACACTCGCTCCTTCTGGCCAGCACCTCTTAGCACCGCCCACAGCTACCAAGCCAACCAATCACAGCTTGCGCTACACGTTGTTGCGACGTGTGGTTTCATTTTTTGCGAGGTGCGCATCAACGTCGGCATCAGCCTTGGCGAGGGCTTTGCGACCGTGCGCAGGCTGCGCCAGAGCATACATGTGCGCTTGACGCAGAAGTATAAATCAGCCTTCACTGGCTTCATTATTTTGGCTGTGGTATATTCCAAATTAATCATGTGCTGTAGGTAGAGTTTTCAATAGAAATCAACAGAAGTAGATGAATCCAGCCATATTATTAAGATAGTTTTTTTTTTTACCGCAATCAAAACAATGGACTGAATCCTTTTCAATGGTGCTTTTTTTTCTTTGAAAATGCATAAATATGAAAACAGGACACAAAGGGAAACATTTTTAAAATGCTGTTTTGATGTTTCCATGTTTAGGGAAATGTAGATTAAAGGCAAGTGCGAACAAACCCACAACAATTGTGGAGTATGTGGTAGTGCTGTTGCTCAAGTGTGGGTTTACTTCACATTTCAACCAACAGCGGAGACGCTTCTTACTAACAGCAGATTCTACAGCGCCAAGCTTTCAACAGCACATCATCACATCCCTTACACAGATATTGTTTACTTAAAGGTGACAGCGTCAAAAACTGACCTGCCATACCTCATTCAGCATATTTAGTCATTTTCTCAGAGGTGTAAAAACGGATTCTTTTAAAGTGTGTGACGTGAAGTATTTTTTAAACCCAAGAGAAAAACCTTTAAGTTTTTCGCCTACGTCGTTGCCTTGTAAGTGAAACTTAAGGCTAACATGTCGGAATGATATCAATTTTAGGAGCTTTGGCTTCAACCTGATGTAAGGCTTGTAAAACTACTATTGAGCTGTATCCGAGTCACGCAAACAGTGAGTAAAATACAGTATCCATAGTCGTTCTTGTATTGCTTTTAATGTCCTGAAAAATGATATTCAGGCAACAACCAATGTCAATGTCAAATTTATTTATATAGCACTATTGAACACAACCAAAGGTTGACCAATGTGCTGAACAATACAAATCACAAAGAAAAAGCTATACAATTATAGCTAAAACAAACAATTCTCACTGATAGTTATTATAGCTCAAAACAAACAAATCTCACTGATAAAATGCCAAATCAAAAAGGTAAGCTTTCAACCTACATTTAAAAACAGACAGAGATGATATAGGCCTAATACAGAGGGGCAGAGCATTCCACAAGGTAGGACCAGCTATTGCGAAAGCCCGGCCACCTCTGCATTTCAGCCTCAACTTTGGGATGTATAACAGTCACTGGTTAGATGACCGAAGAGACCGACTAGGCTGATGTTCAGTCAACAGGTCTGACAGGTTGGAAGGAGTCAGGCCATTTAGTGATTTAAACATCAGGAGAGGAATTTTAAAAGTGTTAGTGCACAGGCAACCAGTGCAAAGAGCGTAAGACTGGTGTGATGTGGTCATATTTTTTGATATACACTTTATTATTATACAAAGCACAGCAGCTACCAGTTTTTTCCGTTTATTACAGGTCATGGAAATGCAACATTTTAGTCAGTGAAAGTCAGGAAATGTGATATTTAGCTGAGAGTGAGAAGACTTAGAGTTGAGGACAAAAAAAGACTAAAGGATTTCATCCACTGTAGCTGTGGTTAATAAAGATTACATAGTTATGTAACATTTCATTGGTAATAGCCTATTTCTAAAGCACAAGTGACTGCCTCGAGTGTAACTGAGACTTTAATTTGAACAACTTGTTCAAAAACACAGATTTGTTCAGTTAAGAAATATTGCTTCATTGCTCTGAGGTTTTCCTGTTGATTTGCTCATGTTTGGCTATTCAAGTTGGTGGTAACTTTTGTGTTTTTTCCAGTTGAACATTAAATAATATTGTAAGCTGAAACCACTTTGATGATTCATAAGATGCAAATCAACTACAAGCACTTTAAGACAAATGGAAAACAAAATGAACATTCACGGATTTTGATGATGCATGGAGGTGTAATGGATCAAAACAGTTGATCTGTGAAGAATCTGATTATTTACAACATTTTTGTGTTTATTTCACACCCAAGGCAATCAGATCTGAGTCAATTCACAACAATCTTTACCTGCAAGATTCTTTTCACATAATGACGCTCTTTAATTTAAAAATCTTTCATAAGCCAATATTTTTGATTATGATCCTACCAAAATGGCGACACGGTGGCTTAGTGAGTAGTGCGATCGCATCACAACAAGAAGGTTGCTAATTTGGGCTAGTCATGGGCCGGTATAAGATTCTGACGGTATGATTACTTTGGATAAAAATACCACGGTTTCACTGTATCATGGTATTATGATTGCTGCTCTATAATATATTCTTTTTAAATCTGTGGGTAAAAACAGGGCTTCTGCAGGTTTCATCACATCATATCAAAGACCTTTTAAGACCTTTATGAATGAAATTTGAGACTTTCACTTGGCAAAACACTAATAATTTTTTTTTTTTATTTGCCCGATTAAAATTAAAAGTTGGTTTTACAGATTGGCCATAGCTTTACATGGACAATTAGTGAAAGACCTATTTAAAAGTATTTAAGACCCACAACAGCATATTTCAGTAAATTTAATACCTTTTAAGGGTTTAAATTTAGTTTTTGAAATTGAGACATTAAGATTTTTTAAAACACTGTGGACACACTGAAAAAACTAAAACTTTTTTCCCCTTTGAACACAATATATTTTATTTTGAGAAACATTTATAATATTCTGGAACAGTAAACATGTCGGGCTAAATAATTAACATAAATCACTGACTTCTGCTATCGTCTGTAGTTTTAAAAATTCAGATTTCTTTACAATTTAAAATGGCATCTTTGTAAATTTTTTCTACTAAAGATACTTTTGCCCTCAAAAACACAAATAAAAAAAATCTTACACATACCTTAGGAACGGTATTACAGAACATTTTGTCAGTTTTAAAACCTTGACTTTTTCAAACCACAGTATAAATTAAAAACGGTTATTGTCCCATGCCTAGTTTGAGCCTGGTTTCGTCAGGGTGCTCCGGTTTCCCCCACAGTCCACCACAGTGGGGTATAGGTGAATTGAATAAACTTAATTGGCCGTAATGTGTGTAAATGTGAGAGCGTATGGGAGTTTTCTAGAACTAGGTTGCAGCTGGAAGGGTATCCTCTGTGTAAAACATGGATAAGTTGGCGGTTCATTCCGCTGTGGTGACCCCTGATTAATAAAGCGACTAACCTGAAAAGAAAATGAATGAATGAATCTTACACACAAATGTAATCCTACTTATTTATACTCCATAATTCAATTATAGAGAATTAAGCTCCCTCTTGGTGAGTTTGCACCCACAATACACATCAGGAAACTCATGCGTTCAAACTCAAAGTTCAGGACCATTTGCCATGGCTGTGTCCAATCGGAGGCCCCTCGTGTTATGAGATCTATTTCAAGTGAAACAAAGCAAAGGCTTCTATTGTTTATTATAGGTGAACTGCCTATTCCAGCATAGACAAGATGGTAACCCAGAATGCACTGAAACATGCCCATTAAGAGTAAAAACCATGTAAAACCCTTAACCACATAAAGAAAAATATAGATTTTGTTATTTTAATTACTGGAAAAATTTAATTGTACAATTAAATTGCTCTATATTAATCAACTTCTACTTTAGCATAGCTTAGCATAAATCATTGAATCTGATTAGACCATTAGCACTTTTTTGTCATACCATGGCTGCAGCAGGTACAGATACGCAGCACTGTTGCGTATTATCTGCTCCCGCCATGGTACAGCAGCAGAAGTTCATTGATTTTTACGCTGGAATGAGAGGAAAGTTCATATCCATATCGCCAAGAAAATTGATCAAATATTTTTATTTTATTTTCTGTCTGCACTATATACAGAAGAGTCAAGCTTGTAAGGGACAATTGACTCTAAACTAAACGTTCTGTCATCATTTACTGGCCCTCCAGTGATTTTAAACCTTTATGAGTGTCTTACTTCTGTTGAACACAAAAGATGATATTCTAAACAAAGCTGAAAACCTGTAACCATTGACATCCATAGTAGGAAAAACAGATACTATGGAAGTCAATGGTTACAGGTTTTCAGCTTTCTTTAGACTATCTTCCTTTGTGTAATAGAAAAACACAGAAATGTTTGTAACAAGTGAAGAGTAAAATGATAGCAGTCTTTTTTGTTTAGGGTGTACAATCCATTCATATTTGAGATTTATCTAAATGATTTTTTAGCGAGATGCTAATGGTCTAATCTAATTCAATCAAGAGAAGGTTGGGGTGGTTATTTATGTGTGTGAAGAATGTAATGCCGAAAAGACAATCAACAATTCCATCTGACCCTGGACTCTGACTCATCCTCTGCTAGCATTCAATAAGACGTAATGTACAGTAATTATCATACTATAATCTCATTGTTATCACTACAAAGAGGTTTATTGTGAAATAATGACCATCTGAATGTACATTTTTAAAATCTTGTGCTGTTTTTATCTTTAGTGAGGAATATTGTGTGTCCTGACAGTCTTTCTCTGCATGTTTTAGATTGTGAAGCTGAGGCAGCAGCTCCAGCGCAGTAAACACAGCAGTCGTCACCATCGCGACAAGGAACGCAAATCTCCCTTCAATGGCAACCATGCTGCTTTCAGCCAATCACAGGTGAGCTCTTTATCACCTGCTCTCAGCTCAGCACAGGAACACTCACCACTGTTATTTGTCTTCTACTTTTTTCTTTCGTGGATTCAATTATTACATCTATAGCAGAGCCATTTCTCCAGCACCCATTAGCTTGGGTCTATTTGTATTTTATTATTCAAAAGTTGTGGGTTTAGTTAGATTGTGGCTGCTATTTCTTAATCAAAAATTAAGAGTAAAAACTTTCAACACAGGCTCATTCTGAAACGTAGCCCTATATAAATTTGTGGAGATTGCAAATTATGTAGCCAAAAGTGCGTATGGCTGCATTTCATTTTTAGAGTGAGCACAATGGGGCAGTATGACATCGTTCCTTTTTGCGCTTACCAGCTGACCTCTTACCTTCATGTGGACGGCTGTCGCGCTGTTACTAATTTGTCCAGTTAGCTCGCAATGTATGTCGGCGGTGCTGAGAGAAATTGACCACAATGACGGGGTTCAAGTCTGGTGAGGAACGGTTCCAGAAAGCAGGAAGGACAAAAACAGACACAAAAAATGTAAATAAACAAGTAAATAACAGGGTGAAAATGTGGTAAAAATCAAGCGAGGGATTTTCTTTTTCTGGATTGCTTTTTAAAACTGTCGGTTGGGTTCAGGTAAGGAGGAGTCAGTCAGTCGACAAAGGCCTCTGGTGGATTTACACGTGAACAGCAGTACACAGCGGGCTCTGATGGATTTACATGAAAATGCCAGTACACAGCAGCCTCTGGTGGATTCGTGAAAACAAAAACTGCATCAAAAACGTAGCTCCTGGGACATATTTGCCGCGCCTCACAAATGTATATAGGGGTACGTTTTCAGAATGAGCTTGGGTTAAAAACTTTTCTGTGTACTATTGTCCTTCAGAAAGCATTCTGTTATGTTTATTTGAGCCTCAAGTAATTATTATTATTATATTATTATTGTTATTATTATTATTATTATTATTATTGTTGTATTCTAGTAATTTTAGTGCTAATAAATGCTTTTAAAAGCATTGTTCCCTCATGTTTTTGTGGACATTTTATAGGGATTTTATTATAGGTAGGCATAGATTAATTTTTTTACTCTAGATTAAAATGGCTTATTTGAATTCTGCCGTAGTCATTCAGAATATGTGTGCTACCCAAATAATTGGTATTTGAGAACGGGGTTCTCAAGCTAGATGGTGCATTTGACCAGGGACTCATCTTCTATGTCCAAAATGCATCACAAACTGCTTGAGAAACTGTTCTACTATAATAATTAATGATGAAAATAAATGATGTTCAATAAGATGTACTTGTGTTTACTAACTCTTTATTCAATTTAACATGAATTTTGAACTTTAGGCCTACATAAGCTCCACACAGCGATTTCATACTTGCTTTTGATGTACGTACATACAGAAAATGCTGCTTCGCAAAGGCAAGTTCACAGAGCCCTGACGGTATATCAAACACTGAGTATGGCTGAATATGCTTGAATATGATTAAAACAATACACAGATTAAGAGTTTACCATGTAAACATGTAAACTAAACAGAAATGGAATTAGGACATGTGGAGTATGCAGATATTAGTGGCTTTATTGAAGTAAACACCACGAACAAATGATTACCGTCATGTAGGACTTTTAGCTATATTATCCGACAAGATTCAAATAGGCGGATGTCAGTAAAGGACCACACAAACACACACAGAGATACACAGGCGCACACACACACACACACACACACACACACATCGCGAAATGCAAAAGTTTTTTTCTTTCCATTTGGCGTGTGTTATTAAATGCCATAACACTCTCACCAGTCCTTACTCCTTATTTGCGTCTAATACCCCAGTTTGTCACGGGGGTATGAATGAAATGTCAGGAATCTTGCTAATTTGATTCAGAATGGCACTTTTTTGTTAGACAGCTCACCGGTCAGGTATACATACCGCTTTAAAATATCAAGGTGAAAGTCATCATAACTTGCATAGAATAGACCCAGCTCCCAACCCCACTTTGAGAATAGATTAACGGCGATATTTTTTTTATTGCGCAATAAAAGTCTCGCGTTAATGCAGCATGTTAACACCGATAACAGCCCACCACTAGATTTTATATTTTATTATAATAGTTCAATCTATTATTTAAAAAAACATATTTTTTTAGAGATTATTTGATTACTAGAACATTTAAAGAAAAATAAACTTTTGATCACTTTTTTGATTATTTAATATTCACCTTTGAGCATAGCTTCAGATCTCATACTTTTGAACACTGTTATTTAATATATTAGGGATTTTTTTTTCTCTAGATTGGGGAAAATGGTTCCAGTAGGCCTACATTTTTTAATAAAAAGTAAATACATTTATATAATATGCTAATATCACTAAGAACCAATGAAATCCATTTTATTTTCCCAAATTATTATTATTTTGGTTTGAATTTCTCCTTTTAATATTTAAAATTTAATTTAAATCATCAAAAAGTATTTTTTTTTCTAATTAATTGAAGATATTAAAATGAAATCATTTAAGATTTGTATATTTGCAACATTTTACAGTGGCTTTTTATTTTTCTAAATTCCTTCTTATCCCTGCAAAAGTTTAAAAACAGAGCAGGAACTGTGTAATTATTACTTTATTTTGTTATTGTTATTATATAAAGTGTATTAATACTTAATGTTTTAATATTTTAAAAGCAATATTACTAAGATCATGATTATTACTACTTTTAAGAAGCAACTTCTCCTGTACAATAGTAATGGGCCTATATTTCTGCCACATAATCTTCAAGCAAAACCATACTTTTACAAATGCGCCATGACATTCAGTTATACAGCTGATTCAATCTTAATGTCTCCATGCCACAATTCCACCCACATTTTCGGCATTGCAAAACCCAAAAAGCCTTCTGAAGTCAGACCACATGTCTGTACTGACTGAAAGTCCCCTTCAACTGATTCACAAGAGCGTCTGTTTGTTGACATAAGCATAACACAGTGCAGTGAGTGCAATTCATGCCATATAAGCAGAAATAGAATTACAAAACTTATGTATCGAAATCATTTTAGAAGCGCTCATCTCTTGGGTTTCCACACATTTTGAGCTTGTGGATTTCTCTGTCGCACTCGTTCTGAAAGCATGTGAGTGGCTAAGTGTGCATACCAGTGTGTGAAAGTGTGTGTGTGTGTGTGGGTCATAATTGGCAAGGCCAGGTGCAGGCTAGCAGGCTGTTTGAGAGTGAAAGAGCTCTCTTCACCAAGACAGAAACAGTGAATAAATTACTGCAGCCTCTCGCTTGGCCGTGTCTCCCTCCCTCCGTCTTTTTCTCGCTCTCTCATTGGGTTTTGTGTTTGTCCATGAATTAGTCCAGCATGTGGTGAATGTGCCGCACGCCTGATCTTCACTGTACTGTAGCTGCCAGCCAGTCAATTAAAGGCCACACTCTGTCCGGCCCGCTGGATGTGTGTTTTTTTGGGGCCCGTTGTGTGGCTGGGTCTTTTTTTTTTTTTAAAGTCCATGTGGCGGGCTCAAGCACCATCTGTCGTCTCACTGTATTCATCTTTTGTATTTAATCCTCTGAACTTTACTCAGACTAAGACTCAAACCTGCTGCTGCACAAAACACCAAACTATTCAAAGCTCCGTCTGATTTGGACCTGCATACAAATTTGGCCAGCACAGAAAGACACAGAAAAAAAAATCCCACTGAATATCTGTGTTTAGAATGGGGGACAGATGTACTATTGGAAATTCAATGTACAGTTGAAGGCAAAATGATTAGTCGCCCTGTGAAATTTTTATAATTTTTATCAGATATATCCCAAGTGGTGTTTAAGAGGGCAATGTAAATTTCCACAGTATTTTGAAAACAATTACTTTTAAGGTCAATGTTATTTGCCCCCTTAAATATGTTTGGCTACAGAACAAACCATTGTTGTCCGTTGACTTGCTTAGTTAACCTAATTAACCTAGTTAAGCCTTTATTTTGCAATTTACTGTAAGCTGAATACTACATCAAAAACTGCGCTTCACATTGTTTTGAGCTGAATCAAATGCACTTTTCTAGTCATTTCAACTTAAATCAGTCAAACTGACTTAAAATATTACGTTAAACTTTTTATAACTAAACAAAATTTACTTGAAACCTGATTAACTTATTCAATTACATCAAAGTAACGTAAAAGCATTTGTTGTCATGTTTTTATACAGTGTAGTATCTTGCAAAATAGCCATTAAAATATTATGCTCTGTTGTCATAGCAAAGACAAAATAAATTTGGTATTTGGAATTAGATATTAAACTAATATGTTTAAAAATGTGTTGAAAATCACACCAAAAATCTTCTTGCTGATGTAGCATTAGCAAACAGTCAAGCACTGGCACATGCGCCACCATTGTTGTGTGTTTGTTTGCGCTTGCACCCAAGTAGCAATGAAATTTGGCCCAGATTTGGCAAAAAGCTGACATAGCAGGTGTTCGTCCGGCACTGGAATACAGCAAGTGGGCCAAACATGACCTGGGTTTTGCAGAGGTGGTGCCATCTTTAAGGCTGCACAAAAGACTTTGGCGAGATATCAAAAGTAGTATTTGGCCCAGATGTAAAAAAAAAACTGATATGTGGGCCACGTAAGTTTGGTCACTCTTGACCCACATTTAAAATATATTTTACCCAAGTAGCAAAGAGCTCTGGCCCAGATTTGGCATAAAGCTGGCACAGCAGGCATTCTTCCGGTGCTGGCATACAGCCTGTGGGCCAAACATGGTCCGCGTTTCGCAGAGGTGGCACCGTTTTTATGGCTGCACACACCACTTGGGCCAGATATAAATGGTAGTATTTGGCCCAGATATTAAAAATGTATATGTGTGCCATGTAAGTTTGGCCTGTCTTGACCCACTTTTAAAATACAACTATATTATTTTATAAAGAAAAAAAAATCTACTGATCAGGTTGCTTTGAGAAAAAGCATAGGTTTATGGGTTTTCATGGGTTTATCAAATTCATTGCAGTTGTGACACACCAACATATCTTGCCCAGTTCAGGCCCAGTTATGGGTTATTAGCTTGGCTGAAACTAGGCCCAGATATGGTCCATTTTTGGCCCTTGTATGAAAGCCAGAACCACCAGTTATGCAGAACCACCAGTGCTGCATAACTGCCTAAAGTGGCCCACATTCACATGCTATCTGGGACTCTCGTTTTTGAGCGTTTACACAGACATGACAGTGGTGGCATTTTTAAAAAAACTCCCATTTGAAACCCACTGTAGGTTTTCAGTCATAAAAACTTTGTCGTTGTGTAAACAAGCAGCACAAATGCATTTGAAAAAATTGGGAAACTTATCAACCTTAACATCACACATTCCCCATAACCCTCAGCCTAATACATCCCGCAGACCTATTAAAGGTAGTAAGTAAATTTGCAGTTATGTGCAGCCATACTACCATCAACCTCAACCATTCAACTTATTGTTTTTCCAGAGAAGGAAAGAACTTCGGTTTGCTTGAGAAGAGACCAAACCTCCCTCGCTCCGCCTCATTTGCTTTCTTCAGTGAGAGATTCGCAGCATTGCCTTAGTGTGAGAAAACATATGGAGGTGCTAACCTGCTATTCCAGGAACCCAGGATACCATGTGATCATTTCACTGTATACAAACACACACTGTTCCCTTCAGTGGTCGTACATAGGGTTGATTTGAACACTATCGTATTCTTTCTGCACCCAGATTTCTGTAGCAGTCGAAGTAGAGCTGAATTTGTCTTTTGAACGTTTATTTATTCTGAAAGTTTCTCTGTTGTGTATTAGCCGTAATTTGAAGCAGCTGAGGTTGAGTTTGGAGCCGGAGTAATGCCCAGGCCTGGGTAATTATAACAAGCATGCATTTATTTGGATGTGAGGTGAGGGGGCAAGTTTCTACGCCTCAGGCTGAGTGGTCGTGATGTTTTTCGGCTGGGCTTTTGTCGGGGTCGATGCCGCCCAGTGGGTGATGTAGACTATAAACTCTCTCCCGTCAATCACATCGAACCGCCTGTATGTGTTCAGTGACCGTACGCACTTTAGTCTGACCAAGTTCAACCCCCAAATTTTATCGTAAACTTCAATTTCTCTCTGTCTTCTACATCCTTTTTTGTCTTGGCACTACAACGTAAAAGCACTTTCCTAAAGAACACACACAGCGTGACCTCTGTGTCGAGGGGGAGGTGTGTGTGTGTGTGTGTGTGTGTGTGTGTGTGTGTGTGTGTGTGTGTGTGTGTGTGTGTGTGTGTGTGTGTGTGTGTGTGTGTGTGTGTGTGTATGTGTGTGTTTGTGTGTGTGTGTGTGTGTGTGTGTGTGTCGTCTCAAGGGCTGAGTCGGGTATACGTGGGGGTGTTCTCCCCATTATGTGTGTGGAAAGCAGCTAAAGATGAAGTGGCAGTCATGAAAATGGCATTCTTTCCAGAAATAAAAGCCCTGAAGAGGGGGAATGAGAAAAGAGAAGGAATGAAAGTTGCATTTGAAGACCTTTATGAGAGGTCCGGCCATAAGGTCAGCAGCTCCGAGAGAAGAAAAGAAGAAGAACATCAGAGGACACACAGAAACAAGGGTGAACAGCCATGGAGATGCTAGGCGTCTTCTTTTCGAGCTTGGGGAGAATCAATGAACTTGATCATATGTCGTCAAAAAGAGTGGACACCATGCTTGAGAATGAGGTGCTAGTATGGTGCATTCAGCTCATACTAAATACTTAATTTGGGGTGGCACAGTGACTCAGTGGTTAGCACTGTCACCTGACAGCAAGAAGGTCACTGGTTCGAGTCCAGGCTAGGTCAGTTGGCATTTCTGTGTGGAGTTTGCATGTTCTCCCTGTGTTTGCGTGGATTTCCTCCGAGTGCTCTGGTTTCCCCCATAGTCCAAAGACATGCATTATAGGTGAATTGAATAGGCTAAACCAGCTGTAGTGTATGTGTGTAAATATAAGAGTATAGGGGTATTTCCCAGTGCCGGGTTGTGGCTGGAATGACATCCTCTGCGTAAAACATATGCTTGGGTAACATGGATATGTTGGCGATTCATTCGGCTGTGGCGATCACTGATAAAAAAAAAGGGGCTAAGCTGATCTGATGAATGAATGAATACCAAACAATTTGAACATTGATTTGTCATCCAATAGGGCTGGACTATTTGGCCTAAAATAAAAATCTATATTAATTTAACATTTTAATTCGATTACGATTATTGAACGATTCATTTATTTATTTATTTTTTAAAAAATTTGTCCTCATAGTTCACTGACAAGTTTTATATGCTGTCTTGAGACATCTCTGGCTCAGCTTCCAATCCTCGTCAATGAACAGTAGTGCAAAGTAAGGCTCAAGAATGAGTCTACATCCTACTTGTCCAGATCAGATGTGGCTGCAAAGTGGCCACAGAAGTAGAAATTAGCCACAGCCTTTAACAGAGCAGGGTCACGTGACACATAGGGAAAGTAATTGAAAAAAACGTCCTGGGAAAAAATTAGACCGATTATAGGTTTTGAATGTCGATTTTAATTACTTTGGATTAATCGCCCAGCCCTATCATCCAACATTACATTTGTTAGGAGTACAAAGCACACTTTTCATATACTTTTTTTGGTTACCTGGACTTTCAGAAACAGAAACTCCTCAGTTTACATCTACACTAATCCTAATACTGTCGAAAAGTATGTTTTTAATAGTGAAAAACACTACACATACATTTTAGGTTTTTTAAAAGCAAGTGGATTATCCACACTAAAACATCTGAAAACACTTACGCCCCTGTACTAGCCATGAGTAAAACCTGCTTTGTTTTTTTATTTGGGCCTCTTGGAAATGTCATGCCAATGATAGGAAGGGCACATATATCTTTTATAATAGACTGCCAGAAAGTTATACATATAGACTGAGGTCTAAAACACAACTGGCCTTGAAGTTCCTTCATCGAACAACAACTGCAAGTAAACAGTAGGTGTCCTTTGAAGAAAAGCAATGCGAAGTATATACAATCACACATAAATCTTTAACAAGACTGTCAATAGGGTATATGCGGAGCTAGAGTTTCTTCCCATATTGATAGACTTCTGATGAACGTCTTCTTTCCATGTTATATGGTTCCTTTTACAGCATCAATGTTGTAATGTAATTACAAAACAATCGGTTAAATAGACTTTGTTATATATAGTTGAATTTTTTAATCTGAAACTGAATAACCTGTGACTTCTAAACATGCATTAAGGTCTTATCAAGCAAGATGATCAAGCTATGCCTGAAATGAGAGAATAGTTCATAAGTATGTAAGTTGCACCTTATAATTATGAATTAGACGTGACTAAGATATCAAGATATTATACGGCTTATCCACCATCTTACTTTGTAGCTGCCTGGGCTCTGGATGTTGACCTGCTGCAAACGCAGGACTGTGTAGGTCTACAGCACAGAGAACACAAGCGGCCTCTGAGCGAGCGGAGAGAGGATCACTTGAGCTCTACTGGTGTTCCTATTGGCTTTCGCTCTTTATTTGCATTAGGTTGAAGGATTCTAAACTTTTTTGAGTCGCTCTTTTTTGCCACTGTGAGTCACTTGACGTGTGAATGAGGCTTTACTTACTAACTTCCAGGGCCAATTATATTGAAGTTGATATTTAGCCACACCATACTGGTGTTTCGTAACATCAAATTTTTACGAGGTGGGTCGTTAGCCCATTGCTCAACCCCCAATGAGGACATAAACACATACACTATGGACAATTTAGCTTACCCAATTCACCTAAAGTGCATGTCTTTCAACTTGTGGGGGAAACCGGAGCACTCAGAGGAACCCCAGGCTAAATACGAGGAGAACATGCAAACTCCACACAGAAATGCCAACTAACCCAGCCGGGACTCGAACCAGTGATCTTCTTGCTGTGAGGCAACAATGCTAACCACTGCACCACCGTGCTGCCACCTGATCCTTTCTCTTTCAAAGTATTAAATATGCTGTCTTTCCACTGTGACTAACGTCCATAATAGCACCATCCATCAATTTAGTTTTCACTCCCTGTAGGTGTGCTAGTATGAAGCTAGTTCTAACATACTTATTCAATGAACCTCATTCATGAAACAACAGCAGAACTAATTGCTATGTAAATCACTCCTAAATCGGTTCTTGTGTAAATTGTCCCACTGAATCTAATCTTTACACAAATCTTCAGTGAACGAGAACAACGTGGGTTGTGAAAATTAAACATGACCTAGAATGTGAAGCTGGGATAAATCTTCCCTCAAGCCTTGTTTTAGTATTTTGGCATTTGGTCAAACAAGTCACAACCTTTCTAAAAAGCCACCGAAACTTTGACATATGTCAGCCTATTATTCTCCCTGTATGTGTTAGCATGGGCTAGCTCTAGCATGTTCATTCTGCTGGCCTCATTCATCATGATGCTAATCTCCAGAAAATCTCAAATCTGATTTCATGACATGTATTTCTTTGTTTGGTTAATGTCAAACTAAAACAACAATGTCTACTCTGATCAAAAACATCAGTCTTGCTAGACTTTTGCTTACAGTATATAGTCAAGCTAAGCATATTAGCTTGGGCTTAGCACTACTGTCCCTTAAAACTGTCCAGTCAGGCTGTCTATAATATTGGCAGACCCGATGTTGTCTCTCAGATCACCATGACATTCAGTGTTTGAGCGTTCATCTGTGATGGATTGCAGGGTAAAGGCCAGTGATAAAGGATTCTACAACACACACACACAAACAACACACACATACGCACTTCTTGGCTTTGTTCTCTATCTCCTCTGCTCTTTCTTTCTGTCATGTGCTGCACTCGATGATCAATAATTAACAGTTTTTGGCTGCTTTCTGGGCTGTTTTTAAGGCTGAAGGATTGAGCACATTTCCCTGCATTTCTATGTGGAGACCACAGCGCCTGCTGCTGGCAGACATGAGAAGTGCAGAGTCAGTGTGTGAGTGTGTGTGTGTGTGTTTTGCTTAAGTTCTCAGAGGAAAGTGCTCTACTCTGTTTAGCTTTAGTATGATCAAATTTCGAATTCTTTCATTTGCACATATCCTCCATGTTGTCCCAACACAAATCGAATAAGATAACTTTGTTTTCACAAATTTAAGTGGATTGAACATAAAACAACTAAGCTGTCCCAATAAAACTTAAGAATTGTGTTGTTTTAGCTCATTATAAATAAGTATTTTGAACAAGCAGCTAAATAAATGTCTTGAGTATAGAAATAAATCTAGTAAAGTAACAATTCAGGTTAAATACAAGTTAATCCCTGTCAATAGAACATGAAGAATGCTTCTAAATTAGATAAATTGGTAACACTTTAGCATGTGGACCAGTCTTCGCTATTAACTAGTGCCTTATTACTTGCATATTATCAAAGACTGTATAGTTTTGAATGGGGAAAAGTGTAATGGTCAATATGGCTAATGACGCCCCACCTAGTAGTACAGGAGCCAATAGGTTCACTATAGACTAACATTTCTCCAGTGGAAAAGCTCAGGTCAGACATGTGCTTTTAAGACAATTTGGTGGTCAACAAACACACTGGAATCTCAGCGAATACTTGCTACACTGACATAAGAAATATATCCACATAAAGCTTGTGATTTTAAATAAAGCAAGTGCAACATTTTTTGGTTTTGTAATCTGTATGAAACGCAAGGTGCAGTCCGTCCTGTCAAACGCACATCACATGACAGCAATTACTCAAATGCCCACAAACTTGTAAACAAAGAGTCTCTATCATTTCTGGAGGAGATTCACCACAAAGGCCAAGTTGTGAATTATCTCTGTAGAGCATTACGATCAGGCGCAGCATTATCCAGAGGATGATATTGTGTAGATCAGCCATAAATGAGGTTGATGACGTGATCTCGTTTATTACGAATGTGTATGCGCATTAGCTTGGGCAACCTGAAAATATGTCGATTTAGTTTGATTTGGATGTTTAGAAACAAAACTAATGAGACTATGAGACAGCTGTTGCTCAATTCTTTTTTGGTGGTTTCAATTTGGAGAGAATGGTGAAGAATATGATGTTCCCCATTTAGACAGAAATAAAATGGGGAATGCCCCAAGAGGCGTTCCAAAGATGGCCACAGAGTGAAATTACTTCTCTTAAAAGGATATTATTAAGATATTGGCTGTTTATATTTAAAATGTATATATTCTGCATGATCTTAATCTATATCCCTAATCCCACCCAATGCCTAAACCCAACTGCTACCTTAATAATTATTATTAATTTATTTATTCATTTTCTTTTTGACTAAGTCCCTTTGTTAATACGCATAAAACTTATCCAGCATATGTTTTATGCAGCGAATTCAAGCTGCAACCCATCACTGGGAAAATATTTATTATTAAGCAGAGAATTAGTAGTGTGTTGTGCTAAAAATCATATGTCATAGTTAAGGGTTTGTTATTAAAGAGAATTTTACCTTATAATAAATTTAAGACAGATAAATTAGAACTGCTGTTAGAGAGTTTCGGTCACTTTAAAAATAATCCAGATCTTGCAAAGTCAGTCAAATTTTTAATAGGGTTTGTAGAATAATTAAGGAAGTTAGCACCAGCAGCAAGATTAGCACCAAACAGCTGTGAGAAATCTGAAAGTTTTCTCCGTTTTTTATAATAAACAATATTTTGAAAAAGGTTGGTACCTATTGACTTCCATAGTATTTTTTTCCTTCTATGAAAGTTGATGGGTCCCAGCAATGAGCATTTTTCAAAATATCTTCATGGCAGTAGAATGGTATTTCATTATTGGGAATTAGCCCCTTCAGACCCGAATTATGCTCCAAGTTTCTGAAAAAGTATTTTTCACAGTTCTGGAGGCTCCTATAAATGAGACCAAATTATAATAAAAATGCAACACCCTTTTAGTATATATTTTTTGTCCATTCCAATGGACATCAGGTCAGAATAGTTGTACTTCCTGAACATTATGCCAACATAAAATACAGACCCGAAAAAACAAAGCATACATGATTGCTGGTATAATCTTGAAATGTATTTTTAAAATCCCAAACATTAACAATGTAACATTTTAACTTTAATTTTCAGGTTTTTGTTGGATAGATTGCATCTTGTTTATAGTAAAATTTATCTTCATCTTGTTCAGGAACCACAAAAAAAAAAAAAAAAAAAAACCTGGGCTGACATGTGATGTCCATTGTAATGCTGTTACAGAGGCAGTGTCTTTTCAAAAAGTACACATTTGTACCTATGGGGTCCATATTGGTATCGTAAAGTTACGTTTCTACACAAAAACATTTTAAAAGGTGCTGCCTTAGCTGACAGATTTTGCACCTTTATTTCTGCACACTTCCCTCATATTTATTTATTTGTTTTTTTATTTATTTTTATTTTATTTTATGTATTTTTTTTATGTATTTTTTTTTTTGCTAAACCTATCCTAAATCACAAAAGGGAAAAAAGACTGTGTATTCTTTTGTAATCAACAAGTGTCTGTTAATTCATTTGAAACGCATCCTTTCTAATGATACTTTGGTTTTTAATGTGCTGTTTTTGCGGAGGTTGAACAATTTATTGGCAGAACTTCTGATGAACAACATTTTTTGATCACTCATGACTCATATTTTCCTAACCTTCTACTCAAACGGTGACCAGAACAATGGAAGCTTCTCGGGTTCTGTTTGATGTGAGTGTTTCTGAACCTGAATGCATTGTGAATCCAGGGAGACTGAACTGAAGAGAACTGAAGACATGCGTTTGTAAGTCATTTGAGCTTGCGTGGGGTTTTGGAGGGGTCATGTCTTTAAGTCTCTCCACAAACCTTTAGTTAAGCACCGGTCAACAGCTTCAGCCCCATGAATCTCTTGTTTTTAAGAGCACAGTGGTCAAAGAAAGGCTGACGTGAAAGTGCTCAGTGCAGCTATCAAGGTCTGGACTCTTTTCAAAGGGATTCTTCTGTCTAAACTCTTGTTTTAAAGGCAGACTGTGGTAACCAATACAGGCCTCCATACCAGTGAAGAAAAGCCTTTTACATGCTGTCGGGAAGACTTTCTCAAACTGTTTTAATGAGGCTTCAGTGCATGTCCTTGGACATTAAGTTTTATTTTATCCTTCTTGTAATTTTAGTGCAACATAAAGCGGCAGGGCAAATGAAGTTATTTATATATGGATTTTTATTTGAGTCTACGTTCAGGCCTCAATTCTGGTTGAATTCTACGACAGCTAAAATAGAGCCTTGTAACCCTGCTAAAAAATCCAGCTTAAACCAGCCTAGGCTGGTTGGCTGGTTTTAGCTGGTCAACCAGGCTGGTTTTAGAGGGGTTTTGGCCACTTCCAGGCTGGTTTCCAGCCATTTCCAGCCTGGTCCTAGCTGGTCAGGCTGGAAAATGACCAGCTAAATCCAGCTAAAACCAGCTTGACCAGCCTGGTTTAAGCTGGACATAGCTGGTTTTGGCTGGGCTCCCAGCCTGCCAGGCTGGTCAAGCTGGTTTTAGCTGGTCATCTCCCAGCCTAACCAGCTAAGACCAGGCTGGAAATGGCTGGAAACCAGCCTGGAAGTGGCCAAAACCCCTCTAAAACCAGCCTGGTTGACCAGCTAAAACCAGCCAACCAGCCTAGGCTGGTTTAAGCTGGATTTTTCAGCAGGAAAGCTGGCTAATTTAAAACATGCTGTGTAGAAACTCAGAAAAAGCGTTGCTCACTTGAAGCTCTCAAATAGCGACGCTCCCAGTGATTCCAGTAGAGTTTGATATTAGCATGTAGCTAAGCTAACATTGTGATACGCTAATTGGAGGCAGTATTTAGGTTCCAAAGGTAAAATTTCATTATTTTTTTTTTTTAATTGGGGGATTTAATTTTAACAGTAACTTTTAAATCAGTAATAGCAGGGGTCTCAAACTGCCGGCCCGTGGGCCATTTGCAGCCCGCCTTCCTCCTTCCGGATTTTTGAACCTTTATTGTTGTGCAGTCGCGTCTAGCCACTTGTGGTTTTGACCCGCCACCTAGTCGTCATTTAAAAGACTGCATTCAGACTAGTTTTACTTTCGTTTTCTTTCAGTGTATAGTCGTGAGTAACACACATGCGTTTTAATTCTGTGACTGATTTAAATGTTAAAATATATGTCCGCAAGTGCTTTATTTTTACTAAAGCTCTATTTTTTTGTAAATATTCAAGTATCGTTTGATTATTATCAGTTTTAAACACTTATATTTTGTTATACAAACACTTCTTCATGGCTTACACGTTATGCTGGTGGTGTAACAAATATAATAATTTTGCTAATATTCGATTCAGGTGGTCTCATTTAATAGATTCTCGTATGCTTATTAAGGTTTGCATAAAAACTATGTACATTAGTAATATTGTACTGCAAGTTGAATTGACTTGTCAAAATAAATGTTAAAAAGTAAGTATTAGTCCCCTTTTTGCTGTAAAAAGATAATGATAATGATAATGAGAAGAACAATCTGCACGTAAAGTGACTTAAGTTTGAAAATGAGAGTTAAAGACAGACCTAACCTGAGCTTTGATGTTGTAAATCAATGGTTTATAAGAAAGCTTCACCAATTGGGGAATAGCAACAAGCAAATTGCACCTAAATAATTAGTTAATCTTTGTATTTTCAACTGATTTTGAATACTGTTTTGGTTGAAGTCAAAGTTTATAGGTTGTGATTTACCTCATAGCTAGTAGGTTTGTTTTATGGGATAAAAGTCTGTAACTAAGAATATTTAAAAATTCTATTGGAAGAAATAATAGACACATTTTAAGAACCAAGGTCTCTGAAAAGGAGACCACAATGTTTAGCACAGAATACACAAGTACAGTCAAAATGTTTATTTGAATGAATGCAACCGTGTGATGAACTCAAGATGTCATTGGACTGCGAGTTACTACACCTAACAACAAAAACAACAATAAACAGTGCACATACAACTGGAAAACATTACAAATGGTTGAAATTGAATGATTGTAAGCATAACAAACAGCTCCAAGTAAAATGTTAAATTAAATACTGAAATATAATTTTCTTTTTATTTAATTATATTTATTTAATTTACTTATAATATATGTATTACTTATACTGTATATTGATATGTAGAAATTACATTTAGTTATGTCTATATTTTTTAAATAATTTTATTGCATTGCATTTCTTAATCACAGAGTAATTTTATACAGGTAAACCTCAAAGAAATGAGTAATGTTATTTTAATAATGGAGAAAAGAGAGTGAATAATACACCCCTGGTTCTAACTTGATTGGCCAGATTTTATCTTAATAACTGGTATAAACAGCATGGTTTCTGCTTCATTCATTCCTCCATGGCGGGGCACCACACCAACAATTTTTCCCACCATGGCTACATTACAGCTTCTCATTCAAAACCTTTAGTTGTCACTGTTTTTTATTACGGGTTATAGGGGTGTCAAAATTAATTGTTTCTTCTGTGCACCGCAATATAGGTATCGGTTCAGGAATAATCATAATCGTTTATTATGTACTGACGTCATTTATCTCATATGCAATATGTCGCCGTAGCTTACTATGGCGAGGGAGGCGAGCACGAGTATTTACAACGCTCCACCTACTGAAAAATGCAGTTACTGCACAGTTTCATTGCATGTGTGTTTTCTAGACAGTCTTCCACTTGCACTTACAGCAGAAGCCCCTATTTTACTGCAATTGAAACCTGCTGGCGTGCCTTTTCCTCTCCTCCCGGCTGCTACAGCGATACTTCTGGATACAGACACGAGCGTGTGCCAGTAGAGTTTTCTCCACCGTGTCTATCATGGACCAGCTGTGATCGCCGCTGCCATTTATCAGTGTCACTACTCGCAAGAGCAAATCGCAGTCCTTTCTGTTGAGCATGTGACCAATTTAGGCCGTACTCACACTAGGTACAGTTGCCTCTAACGGGGCCAAAGCACGCTTGTCCCCCCTCCCATCTCCTCCGACGGCACGCACTCACACTAATCGGGCCTCAGCACTCTTACGTCATCGCTGCTGCACTGTTTAGTGAGAAGCGCTCTCAGCAGCACAGTGGAGATTTCTCTAAGTATATCATGTCAGTCGTTGATATGCAGTGACATGCAGTCAAATATTTCGCCAAACAGTCCTTAGGGATGCGGTGACACGCAGTCAGATATTTCGCCGAACAGATCCGCCACTTTTGGCGCTCATAAACAATCATAAAGCTCTCGTGCTGCAGGAATGAGGAGGTCTGCTGAAGGTGCGCAGCTGTCGTGCAGTGAGGAGTTTACGTCTTAAATAATCTACGGCAGTTTGCGTTCAGTGAACAGTAAGAATGATTAATAAATCCATATGAAACAGCCCCTTAAAAACACGTCTCGCTTTCAGTTTCGGGCTTTGGCGTGGCCCAAGTGAACAGCGCTCAGGCACACCTCTTTCAACCGGGCCAGGGCCGGCCAAGTGAACCGTGCTTGAGCCCGATTCAGCGCACTCACACTTCTCAAACGATCCGGGAAACGGGCCTGGGCACAGTACGGATGGCATAGTGTGAGTAGGCCCTAAAAGGGGTGTAAGAGAACTTGGTAGTAAAGGATCAGAAGCGAGCGGGATATTTATATTTGTTTATATTATTTGCTATAAATGCTTGTGTTGTTTAAAGGTAGTTTATATATCTGACTGTTTGTATTAAAGGACCAAATTGTACTACAAATTGTATATAAATATAAATATATTTATACATTTTAATACAAGAATTGCTGCTGTGAAGAAATATAAAACTGTGTATGGAAAGCATCATCAATGTACCGGGATGCACCGAGATATCGGATTGAACCAAATCGATGGCATGATAATCGTAACTGAACCAGTGTCGGTACACACCTCTAGCAGGTTATAATCACACCTATAAAAATGTAAAGTGAATTATAACAGAGCGAAGTTTTCTGTAGTAGTGCTGTGCAGTATATGCTGACTGACCGGCTGACTGACAGGGCTGCACAATGGCGTGAGGCCAGCAAGCACAGTGTTGCTTTCAGTTTTGATGTACACAGTATCCATAATTATACTTTATCTATAGATAAACGTCTACGGTTCTGCATGCAATGACTTTATCTTGCTGTAGTTTATGGCCGTTTTACTTTACTTCAGGGAGCATCAATGTCATTCTGTAGGTCTATTGATAACATTCACTGCTAGTGTAGTACATGTTGGAGACATACATGCACTAAATCGCACTTTAGCAGCGTTTATTTGAGAGCACACAAGAAAATCTGCACTTGAGCAGAGTATATTCGAGGGCATGCAAAATAGTTTTGTGCACAAACAGGAAATCAGCATGCAAGCAAAGAGATTTGCGTGCTCGTATTACATGAATGCGATCACGACTGCGCTCATGACATTTGTCATTGAAATAACGCCATAGGAGATCTGTGTAAAAGGCCTGCCACCACAGCTAAAAAAAAATCTAGAGGAAACACTGAATAGTCTACTTAAACTCCATTCCTTTCTACAAGCAACCAGTCTGCTTCATATCTGCCTTCATTCAGTAATCAACTCAAGTCTCTACCAAATATAATTTTTCTTTAATCATTTCTCAAGAAAACATGTCACAGTTATATGCTCTCTACCACCAGGCATTTCATTGAATGATCAAGTGCTTTATTTTGGTTTGTTAGCAGTCCTTTGTGGCATCTATAGACATAATTGCTGAGACGCCACTGGTCAGACAGTGTGGGAATGACCTGGGGGTCCCAAAAAACCATGTCGTCCTTCATCTTGGTCAGGTCATACATTATTCCTGTTAATGTCACAGCACGCCACTGGAAATCTGAAACGTAAACAAATATTTGCCTCCTAGCGACCGCTCAGCAGAAAGTTGCTAGGAAATAGATGAAATCATGTATTGTTTTGAGGTGACCCCAAGGGTCAGGGCTTCTCTCAGCTGTTTTCTATCCTGATGAGCGCATAAACAACCAAACCGCCCAGAAGAAAAGACTCCAGCCGACTTTTATGTTGAAACAATATGATGTCCGATTAAATGCACACATGCACACTGGAGAGTGGAGATGTTGCGTGTAAGTTTAAAGCCTGCTTTGCTCTTTTGAGATGGTAATGAAGCAGATCTGGCGTGCTTTAAGCGAGGGCCACCGCAGGGCCACACAACTCTCAGCAACGTCCCGCTAATGCCCTCACATTGTTCCCTTCTCGGACCCTGAGAAAAGGAGAGGGGGAGGCCATAGCTTGCAATGTTTTAAGGAAGGGGGTGGGATGTAGAAATGCACTTGGAGAGGAAAGAGAGCGAGACATGATGAAGAGACACAGGAAGGAGGGGGCCTAAAAAAAGCTGAAATCCAGAGCATGAGCTGAGGCTGAGATCAGAACAGAGAGAGAGGGAGAAAAACTGGTGGTCCTGGAGGAAGACCTGACCTTCTTGGACAGGATGACAGGAAGTGGACTCTCTGGAAAGGTGAAGTTTACATGTATGTTCAGCTGTTGCAAAATAGCTGGCACACAACAGCCGTT
Organism: Danio rerio; assembly: GCF_052040795.2. NCBI lineage: Eukaryota > Metazoa > Chordata > Actinopteri > Cypriniformes > Danionidae > Danio > Danio rerio. The sequence continues at coordinate 13,819,569 of NC_141029.1, forward strand.
AGCATAGATGGCACATTTGCTCGATGTGCATGCTGATTTAATGGAGTAAGCTTGTGGTTTGCATGTGTCATGTTGTCCTGGTGTGGTCGTAAGGTGTGAATGAAGAGACACGGCAAACAAGCGAGATTCAGAAATCATCATGGAGAGACTGAGTTACATAACTGCTCTGCAGAGGAGCCCATCACGCTACAGTGCCATGTATCTGTGAGTGTGAAAGGGCGTACCAGTGTAAAGCCCAACTTACATTATTGGGTCAAGTGGTTGTAGTTGTACATCAGTATAGTTGTTCGCCTCAACATTCTGATTACGTATCCCTATATACATTTCTGGAGAGAGCAAAATACATCCCAGGAGCTGTGTTTTTTGCAGTTTTTATCTTTGCGAAATCACTAGAGGCTACTGTGTATGATTTTTCAGATCTCAATTTTCTCTTTTGAGTGCCATTTGCACCTGCTGTTCTCACATTTATCCACTCTAGGGCACTGTCAACTATCTGTTTTCTGACTGAATGACTCACTGACTGACCAATCGACTAACCTACCCTCCCCCTTTCCTAAACCGAGGGCTTAATTTGTGCCAGAACATGCCGGATCTGGCACCTCTGAAATCTGATCTGGCACCTGATTTTACCAATCCCACTTCTCAACCGCCCTCCTCCCCCATCCGCTGTTCACTTTACTTTCTTCCATGACTCCCCAACCTTATCACTTTCGTCCGTAACAACCCCCCACTCTTCACTTTCGTCCTTCATCCACGACACCCCTCCGCCATCCAACACCCCCCTCCCCCGTCGCTCTCCACGCTCGTGCGCGACACCTCTCCATCCTCGGATAACATGCAATTAAAAAATTAAGCACTGCCTAAACCCAACCAATAGTGTTTTCAAAAGCACCGATTGACCCGCTCACTCCCTTGCCTAAACCCTACCGCAGAGTTAGAAAAAAAAGCCTGATTTTTACCACGTTTTCAATTTTTACCATATTCTCACCCTGTTATTTACTTGATTATTTTTATTTTTTAGCTTTTGTCTACCTGCTTTCTGGAACCACTCTTCACCAGACTCGAACTCCATTGTTGTGTTCAACTCTGCTCTGCGTCTCAAGTCTGCCGACGTACATGTCAAGCTACCGGACAAACTGGTAACAGTGGAAAAGCAACTGTAAGCGGTCAGCTGGTAAGCGAGAAAAGGAACAGTGTCATACCGCCCCCTATCGTTCGATTAAAAGATTAAATGCGGCCATACATAGCTCTGGCTACATAATTTGTGATCTCCAGAAATATATATAGTAATGTATGTATGTATATAGCTACATTTTCAGAATGAGCCTATGTTGCAAAAATGTAACTAGCATCGCAACTAGATGGGATCGCAACCGTGAGATCAGTGATAGGTCGACTTGGTACCTCTGGTTTCCTCAAATGCATTTCCATCAAAAATGTACAGAACAGATTTACTTAATCTCCACCATCATCTCTCGCTAAGTGGTTAGCATGGTTACCTCACAGCAAGAAGGTTGCTGGTTCAAGTCCCGGCTGGACAAGAAGGCCTTTCTGTTTGGAGTTTGCAAGTTGTTTGCGTGGGTTTCCTCCAGTTGCTCAGGTTTCTCCCACAGTCCAAAGACATGTGATATAGGTGAATTGGATAAACTAAATAGGCCATAGTATGTGAATGAGTTTGAGTGGGTGACTTTTTCCCAGTACTTGGTGTGGTACTCTCAGTTCTGGACTGTGGCTGGAAGGGCATTCGCTGTGTAAAACTATTGTCAGAGTAATTAGTGGTTCGTTCCTCTGTGGCGAGCCCTGATAAGAGCAGGGTATAAGCTAAAGAAAAGTGAGTGATCGAGTTATTACACTTAAAGGAATTATTTGGCAGGCCTTTTTGTTTAGAGTTTATATGTTTTCCCCATATTCAAATAGGTTTCCTCTCTGTGCTCCAATTTCCCCTACAGTCCAAACCAACATAGGCTCATTCTGAAAACGTAGCCGAATATACATTTCTGTAGATTGCAAACTATGTAGCCAGAGCTACGTATGGCTGCATTTCATCTTTATATTGAACGCTACGGGGTGGTATGACGTCGTTTCTTTTCTCGCTAACCAGCTGACTGCTTACCTCCGTATGGACTGCTTTCCCACTGTTACCAGTTTGTCCGGTATCTTGACTTGTAAGTCGGCAGACTTGAGACGCAGAGGGGAGTTGACCACAACAATGGGGTTTGATTTCCAGTGAAGAACGGTTCCAGAAAGCTGGTGAATCAAAAATAAAAGCTAAAAAATTAAATGAACAAGTAAATAACAGGGTGAGAAAGTGGTAAAATCTGAAACGTGCTAATAATCAGGGGACTTGGTTTTCTGAATTGCTTTCTAAAAACCCTGTGGTTGGGTTTAGGGAAGGGGTGGGCGGGTCAATCAGTGCTTTTTAAAACACTGTTGGTTGGGTTTAAGGAAGGGGAAGGGGTGGGAGGATCAGTCTGTTGCTCAGCGAGTCTGTTGGTCAGTCAGTCGACAGCGGCCTCTGGTGGATTTATATAAGAACAGCAGGCGCGAATGGCAAACGTGAGAGAAATCTGAGATCTAAAAAAGCCTACACAGCAGCCTCTTTTAAATTTGCGAAAAAAAAACTGTGGAAAAACGTAGCTCCTGGGACGTATTTCGCTCTCTCCAGAAATGTTTATAGGGGTATGTAATCAGAATGAGCCTGAGTTGGTCGAAACACAAGCAGTATAAGTGTAATGGACATGGTAGATGTGTTTGAACAGGAGACTATGTGGGGGTTTTCCTGCACTGGGGGGTTGCAAGAGTCTCTCAGGGCTGGGTTGTGGCAGGAATGGTATTAGCAAGTAAAACATGTACCCAGAATAATTAGCTGTTCATTCCACTGTTTCTAACCCCTTATAAAGAAGGAAATAAGTGAGTGTAAATCAGCTATCGATCAGCTTCAACTACAACCTAATCTGCTCAGTTTCTGTCACTGTTTCCATTTCTAGTAGCCTAAACTCAAAATAGTGGTTCTGCTGTGAGTAATGCGAGCCATATGCTGAAGTATAACATATGCAGTTGACTCTATGTTGAAGTAGACTTTTTCATGTATAAATTTCAGTGTGTGTATGTTAAGGGTTTGTGTCATGTTGTGGCTAGAAGTTTTCACACATTCAGTCAGGGTTTTTCCTTCAGGGTTTTTCAGTATCTGTTGTCGTGTTGAGGAAGTCTCTCTGTACTATGCAATTGCATTCACACACACCAGCCACACACACATTCACTTATCTTCAATGATGTGATTATGGTTTTAGTTGATAACTTACTGTTGCAAACGTGGTACTAATCAAAGCGGGTAGAATGACTCCACCAAGGAAGTGACAACCTTCCAGTCAGATTTAAGGGATACATTTAAGCTTTACATTAAGTTTGAGTTTACAGTTAGACCTATTTGCTTCTGCATCATTGTTATCCAATCGTTAATCTCCTCTGAATTTGGGAATGATTTACAGTTAGGTTTAGGGGTTGGGATTAGCTATGGATTTTCTAACAGGAAGGATGTTCCAGGATCAACAAAGATGTTAATCCAGGATCGTATCGTAATTGGCAAAATCACGCCAAACAATTACAACCCGAGTTAAATATAGGAAGAGATTAATGGGGGAGCAAAAAAGTTATTTAAAAATGTTTGTATATATAAACAAAAATTTAAATAAAGCAAAAAAAAAGTCTCTTATTTACAGTAACAGGTTTTTAAGTATATATATAAAAAAAATACAATATATAAAAATTTGTTAGATTTTATTTAAAAATATATCTATTTTTTGGTATTTTTTCTTTATTATTATAGGACAGTATATTGGTGGCTTAGAGTGGGATGGGATTGGAAAGGTCCACAAGTATGGACTCGAACTCGGGACACCTGCAGCACACTTGAATTATATGGCACGGTTAACACTGCCACTTGCAAAATGTGACCCAATTCCGATTTTTTTCCTCATAAATGACACAGATCAGATCTGTTCTTTGACCATGTTAACATGAAATGCGGATATTCAGAGATCGGTTTCAGGCCTCCATCATATGTGAGAATAAATCAAATATAAATCTGATATGTGACAATGATGTGTAAACAGGCAGATCGGATTTATCGAGGCATTCCGTTTTGTACGTCTCTAAACTTGAGACATTGTGGTACACGGTTTAATGACATAGAAGGAAGAGCTTGTGTGGAAACGCTAACACTGTAAACAACAACAGAGGATCATGGAGGAAACATGGAGGAGGAAAGTGATCAGTCGCCACAATTTGCTCCCACCAGATCTGAGATCTCACTCGTACCCACAAATTCCTCTGAATGGTGGAGGACACCATATATTAACTATAGGCGCAAGCTGTAATGACGGTGCTCTCCCTCCTCCTCCACTTCAAAGTCATGTTGAAGTTAGGCGAAATGCGCATATTTCGCAGAGCTGAAAGCAAGACAATTTCTTCAATCATGGCTAGTGTGGCGCAGATTCTAAAACCCGTTTTTACTCAGGTGCAATATCGTAAATTGTAAGCCAAGTCTAAACACATGAATCAGGTATGGGTCACTATTAAAAGAACGTGTAAACGGACAGGCAAAAAAATCAGATATAGGCAACAAATCAGAATTGGGCATCAAGACCTGAGAATGTAAACGGGGCCTATGTCGGCGAACTGACCACTAGGCTATCAGCACCTGCAAATATTTTCTATTTATATACTGTTTTTATTTTTATTGGTAACGTCAGAAATAGGGAATGGAATAAAATAATTTCAAGGGACAAATTCAAATCCATCTCTCACTGAAGCTCCATTGAGTTGAAGCAGATGCACAAACCATTAGATCAACAGTTCAACATGTGCTGCTTTCAAAACATCACATACAGCAAATAATCACACCTTCCCATCCTGTCCTGTTCCAGGCTCCAATTCCAAAGAGCGTCCTGATCTCTATTCCCATCTCCAAATCCTCCGTCTCTCGTTTCCGGAACAGTGTGGAGGGGCTGAATCAGGAGATCGAGCGCATCATTATCCGGGACACAGGAGACAGAGAGGAGCAACTTATTGTGAGTGTGCTTGACATTATCCTGCACAAATTGTTCTCTGTTACATCATCTGATGTCCTCAGAGAATGCCTAAAAACATATTGTAAATAAAGAAATAAAATAGACTTTTAGTTCTATTTTGATGATGATCAATGGTAAAGATAATGACAGGTTTAAGTTTCTATAACTTTAAGAAATTTATTCCTGACAAATTACCTTTTATTAGCAGTGTTTATTTTTTGACATATATTTAACCTGTTCTTTGTATAATACAAGTCAATGGTGACCCATTATTGAAATTAAAAATAAACACATACTAAAACATTCCCTGTGACTCCTGATGATACACTGAGATATAATTAAGAGCCACAGGATTGATTTGGACTTAAAAAAAAAAAAAACTATTGACTTGCATTATGTCAATCCCAGATAGTATACGAGTGTGGGCCACTTTAGGCAGTTATGCAGCACTGGTGGTACCTGTACAATGCCAAAGGGGGGCCAAAGATTCAAATTCATATATGGGCCATTTAGGGCAAATATTTGGCAATTATGGCAAAATATAATCTGAATGTGAGCCTAAAGTGGCCCATGTGAAAAATGATAAATTTGGCCCAAATGATGGAGAATAAATGTGGGCCACAGTGCAAAATATTGCACTATGCAAAATATTGGCATAGTCATTTAAGGGTAGTCTGGGTCTAAACCTAAAGTGGCTTACATGTAAGTGCAGTTATAGAAGATATAGAAAATGTGGCCCAGTTATCTTACATATTTAGGCCACTTATGGCGAATATACGGCACAGTAAGCTAAGGCTAATGTGGATTTGAGCCTATAGTGGCCCAGAGAAGATATGGCAGTTATCTTAAAAAAAAAACATAACAAAGCACTTTAGCTTGCCTGAATTAGACTGTGGCCAAGTGAGTTGCAAATATTTCAATATCTATGTAGTATGTATTGACAGTGTTAGTGTGTAGTAAGTTGTATTTCTGCGTTCTGTTGTATATGACACTGGCATTTTCTTCTGGCCAGCCTCAAGAGGTTCCAGACGGGCATCGGGCTCCTCCTCCTTTATGCCAGCGCAGCATTGACACACAGACGCCCCTGGGCACGTCAACGGGCAGCAACAGCAGCAGCCGCTCTCAGTCCATATCGCCCACATTCCTGAGTGTGCCAAGCGAGTCCTGCAGTGATAGTCCATCTCCCCATGAGGACGAGACTCTGGCTGACGGCCGTGAGAAAGGTACAGCCCACGGTGTTTCACACCCACATACACACTCAGGGCAGATCAACATGCCCTAAAGCCATCTATCTGTAAAAATGTGCAGGATACACATTTAAAGGGATAGTTCATGGAAAAACATTTGCTCTTAGGTTGCTCATATTTAGGCCAAGCAAAGATATAGTAGCTATGGGTATTGTTTTTGTTTTGCATGCATGTTTTTTGGTAACCTTTTATATAATTCTCACTATAAATAAAGCATTAACTATGACTAATGACTAGGATTAACCTATTTGCTGCTTATTAATAGTTTATTAGGTAGAAGTTGGTTTTAGGTATTGGGTAGGATTAGGGATGTAGATTAAGATCATGGCGATTATGCAGAAACAAATAGGTTGGTAATACGCCACTTGTTAATAGTGAGAGTTGGTCTGTAAACTAAAGTGTTACTGTTTTTTTTAATCTTAAAGTGATAATTGTTGCTAACTTACATTTTACGAATCACCAGGGACTTCAAATTTAGCTACAAATATTTTCTATTGTTTTATTGAAAAAAAGTGTACACAGCTTGAGAGTAAATTAATTACATATTTTCATTTTTTGGTGATCATTGTTTTAAACATGATCAAATTTGTATTGAGGAAAAGACTTTATTAGGAGCTTAAAGCATAATGTAAATATTACATAATTATCTACCGGACACTTAATTAAATGTATTGGGCTTTAAGCCAAGCCACATTTTATTTGAATTGTTGTAGTTTTAGTTAATAGTAACAACGCTGACTAAAGTTGCAGTGAAGTGAAGTGAAGTCAGGTTAGGTGAAGTCAAGTCAAGCTAAGTTAAGCTAAGCTAAGTTATATCTGAAACCCTGCTGCTTTTGTGTTGTTTATAAGTTAGGCTTGGTTAGGTTAGGTTATGTGAGGTCGTGTCAAGCTAGCTAAGTCAAGCTAGGCTAAACTAAGTTATACTCGAAACCCTCTTGTGGAGCTTTTGTGTTGTTTATAGGTTAGAATAGGTTAGGTTTGGTGAAGTCAAGTAAAGCTAAGATTAGTCAAGCTAAGTTATATATGAAACACTGCTGTGGACCTTTTGGGTTGTTTATATGGTATGTTATGTTATGTTAGTTCAGCTTAGGTTAGGTTAGGTAAAGCTAAGCTAAGTTAATCTAGACTAAGTTAAGTTAAATTATATCCAAAATCCTGCTGTGGAGCTTTTGTGTTGTTTATAGGTTGAGTTAGGTGAAGTCAAGTCAATCTAAGCTAAGATAAGTCAAGCTAGGCTAAGCTAAGTTTTAATTTTAATTCACTTAACCTCTTAATAATGATTCAAACTTTATAGTCACTAAATTGCAAAAAAAATAATAAATTAAAAAAAAAAAAAAATATATATATATATATATATATATATATATATATATATATATAATTTTTTTTCTTTTTTTTTAACTTTGCATTGGTACTGAATAATCTAATGTATATGCACAAATATATTATTGTAAAGCATCCTGTAGAAAATATTAATTTAAAAGAGAAATCTGTGAGGGGTGTTCTTAGCTCGCTCTCTCTCTTTCTCTCTCTCTCTCTCGATATATATATATATATATATATATATATATATATACATTTATTCTTTTCGGCTTAGTGCCTTTATTAATCTGGGGTTACCACAGCGCAATGAACAGCCAACTTATACAGCATATGATTTATGCAGCGGACGCCTTCACTGGGAAACATCCATACACACTCATTCAAATTCCTACACTATGGCAAATTTCGTTTATTCAATTCATCCCATTGCTAGCGCGTGCCGCATGTCTTTGGATTTGGGGGAAACCAGAGAACCTAGAGGAAACCCACGCAAGCATGGGGGTAAGACAGTCACTGACTAATTTAAAGAAGAAGACTACATTTCTTAAATAATGACTTTAAAGCTGTAAAATAAGTGGAATAATCAGGAGATGATCCGTGCTGAGCAGTAGCGTCACTTTAGTGTAAAGATAGTTTCCCACCGCGGGAAACAAGTGGCAAAGAGAAAGCAATGATTTGCAGCAGATTCGGGAGCAAATTGAAAATCCCACCGCTTGTGGGTGCACGGCTCTTTGTTTATTTTAAACCTATGTGCTTACATTTAGAACATTTTGTATGTTATAGTGAGCCTGCAATGCATTAAAACTTTTCCTTGCAAGCAACAATTGGCAGTAAGCGCAAATCCTCTCTTTCACGCACATGCGCGCGGTCAAGCACAATTACTATGTTTTATAACAAATATTTAATTTCATGTTAATACGCCTAAATAATAGCCTGTATTTAAAAATGTATTGCCACAAATGTAGCCTATTGAACTATCTGAAGTTGTGACAGCTGTCACTCGCTGTGAACAGCTGTGTCTCATTTCAGAGCTCTTTCAGTTCTCGAAGTTGCCATGGTAACACACAACATAATCGATGTATCTATGCTCGACTTTTAAGGTTTCACGACAGAAACGTGCACGAGCAGTTATCTAGATTATTTAAACTGAACTCAGACTAGTCAGATCAAATGATCTTCAACTTGCTGTTATGGAACCAATTTAAGCGTGAACGTTTAGTTCAGCTCATTGAAGTCAGGCTTTTGACTTTAATCCCCGCTTTTCTTAACCACTTTTATGAAATAGCCCCTAGGTTAGGTTAGGTTAGGTTAGATTATGCTTGGTTAGGTGAATTCAAGTCAAGCTAAGTTACGCTAGGCTAAGCTAAGTTAAGTTATATCTGAAATCCTGTTGTGGAGCTTTTGTGTTGTTTATAAAAACAATACAGATTGTCAGCATAGCAAGGAGAAAATATAACAAAGTGGATCAATTTGAGTGAAGAAAAGATGCTTCATTGAGTATACGAAAACCCAGAATTAACTCTTAACCCATGGTAAATCACAGGATGAGTAGTGTGAAATGGCATACTGTAGAGGTAACTTTATCAAGTGTAAAAAAAAAACCCAATTTTTAATTTTTTTTTCACAGATCTGGCACTCTGCTCACCCCTACCTAAATACGCCTCATCCCCAAAGCCCAACAACAGCTTCATGTTCAAGCGTGAGCCTCCCGAGGGCTGCGAGCGAGTCAAGGTCTTCACAGAAGAAACACAGTGAGTTCTGCAGCATGTCCTGCTTTATCTGCACTCTGAAACCATGATAGCTCAACACGTACATCGACTTCAACGCTGCGTCGGTGCTTCTCACTGTCTTATCGCTCTCCGTTTACATCTCCTCAGGGCCAGGCCTCCGCGGGAGATCCCACAGTTCCTGTGTCCAGATAGGAACAAGGTCAATTTCATCCCCAAGAGCGGCTCTGCATTCTGCCTGGTCAGCATTCCCAAACCGCTGATGGCCACGCAGGAGCTCAACAACCTCAAGAACCAAAGCTCTACCCGCCTCACACCCGAACCCGAGCCGAGAGTCCCACGGAGAACCTGCATGCTGTCCCAGCAGCCCTCAGGCTCCGCCCCTTCCTCATGTCCGTCAGAGAGTTAGACACGCCCTCCCCAAACAGTGTCCTGTCAACTGCATTTCAATTGACTCTTGGAGAACGTTAGGTGATAAGTGTAACAGTTGCCTTTTGCTATACACACTTTTTTAGCTTTGTGCTCGTTCTCAAAGAACAAAGAGGCCATTTTGGGGGTTCTTGGTTTGTAATAAACGCATTTAGCTTTTTATCGTACTTTCCGTAGATATGAGCAAACATATCTCAGAATACCAATCTATTGAGCTTTTTCTGGAAGACTCAGTACTGAGGTGGCCATATAGATTTACAAATGTATATTTTATAATAGTTTGCAGTGGATCGAGTCGTTTCTTTCATATCATTGAAGATAAATGATGACATTTCGTACCAAGAGACCAAGAGACCTGGTAGGATGAATTCTGGGTTGATGAAGGTCTCTGAATCCCCAATAGCTGGCCTTCTCCATTCAGTCCAGTCAGTCAGGTTTCTGCCTTTTCCACTGGTGATGAGGAGACAAAAAGGTGCTAAAGATAAGATTAGTAAGTGTGAGAGAGAAAGAGAGATCGCTGGTTAACAGCTACACAACAGGCGGCCTGTAAACCTGATTCTTTTGTTTGCATAGCTGTAAAATGTGTTTCAAATGCGTTGGGTCCAAACTCTGAACTTCAAACCCAGCAGGGAACAAAGTGAGAGATTGAGAGGAGGGCATAACAGGCTCTGGGTGGACAGATGGTATGTTTTCACACCTCTCGCAATGATTAAGCCGTTTTAGCCAGAGAAATGGATAAAAGTAAGGACAAGTAGAACATCGAAAAGTCTGTCTAGTTAACAATTCAGAACATTCACGTTGATGTTGAAATCCAGTAAAATAGTTTACAAAGTCAGAGCACAATATTGTCACGAGATTGATTTAATGCATGCATTCATTTCAGTCAAATGTGTGTGTTTGTGTATCATTAGATTTCAAGCGATTAAAAAACAGCACAGATCTGGTCTCCGTTTCACTGTCTAAATGACTAGGCTGCTGGATTTTCTGTCATTTTCATCATAGACTCTATACCTCGTTGAGAATTGAAGCATATTTCCTGTGCTGTCGTTGTTTTTATCATTATTTTTTAAGAAATCAAGTCGGATTATCTAACTATGCAGCTCACACAAGTGCTTCTGTAGACTTGGCCAAAGTGATAGTTTCCTGTGGCTCAGTCAGTGACAGTCATGAAGATTGAATTATAAGGGCGCTTAAAGGGAGAGTTCACCCAGAAATGAAAAGTCAGTCATCATTTGCTCACATCGTTCCAAGAATGACTTTCTTTCTTTTAATGTCTCAGTTTTGTGTGTGAATAATGAAAGTGAGTGGGGTCCAGTGTAGTTTGGGCTTCTTTTGATAGATTTTTTTTTTATTTAACCCAAATGTAATGCATGATTTCAATGATTGAATCAAAGTGAACAAAAAGGCTATGTGTGGCAACTACAAATTTAATTATAATCAGTTTTTTTTTTTTTTTTTTTTTTTTTGTGGTGAATTATGAATACTTTGTTTTTATGCACTTTATTACATCATGGCCAATAACAATCATGTTTGGCCAGCAGACAGAAAGAAGGTGGTCCTTACAGACATTTAAAAACAATTAACTATATAAGCATTTTTACATTAGGAACACAAAAACTAAGTTCAAAACATATTACACTCTGTTCACACATTTATTTAACATCATGCTTTTGTAAACTGATTGACAAAAATCTATATACCAGGCGTAAATAGGGCATTTCTGAAGGGCCACTTTATTAGGTACACCTTACTGGTACCTGGTTGGACCCCCGTTTGCCTTCAGAACTGGCTGTGGCATTTACACAAAGTTCAGTTGGTACTAATCACCCCAAAGTGTGCCAATAATATAACCCCCACATCATTGCACCACCACCAGAAGCCTGAACCATTGATACAAGGCAGTATGGATCCATGCTTTCATGTCATGTTGTTGACGCCAAATTCTGACCCCACCATTTATATGTCACAGCGGAAATCGAGACTCAACTTTTTCCAATCCTCTATTGCCCAATTTTGGTAGGCCTGTGTGAATTGTAGCCTCAGTTTCTTGTTTTTAGCTGACAGGAGTGGCACCCAGTGTGGTCTTCTGCTGCTGTAGCCCATCTGCATCAAGGTTAGACATGCTGTGCATTCAGAGATGCTCTTCTGGATACCTCAGTTGTAACAAGTTGTTATTTGACTTACTGTTGCCATTCTATCAGCTTGTCCAGTCTGGCTATTCTCCTCTGACCTTTGGCATCACAAACTACTCACTGGATATTTTCTCTTTTTCAGACCATCTCTGTAAATCCTAGAGATCGTTGTGAGTGAAAATCCTAGTAGATCAGCAGTTTCTGAAACACTCAGACCACCTTGTCTGGCACCAAAAACTATGCCACGTTCAAAGTCACTTAAATCACCTTTTTTCCCCATTCTGATGCTCAGTTTAAACTGCAGCAGATCACCTTGACCATGTCCACATGCCTAAATGCATTGAGTTGCTGCCATGTGATTTGCTGACTAAAAAATTTGTGTTAATGAGCAGTTGGAAACGTGTACCTAATAAAGTGGCCGGTGAGTGTAATTATAAACATGAAATGTATTGTTTGATTTTGTCATAGGCTGTGCTTCTTAAGAATGGGCGGGGTTTAAGTTATCTTTTGCCACATTGTACTGATTCCAACTCAATAATTTGTGTCAGTACAATAATTTTCAGTACAATATCAGGGCTAATGTAGTCTTTCTGCACAAATTCTACTTGCAAAAAGTTTTAATAAGGTGTTGAATTAATATGAACAAATTACTTCAAATGGATCAGCAAACTTGTTTAGGGTTTTTTACTTATTTAATTGGAATTAAACCTTTAATATTTTATTAAAACTCCTGGAAAATTCTGACTTAAAGTTACTGTTATTCAACCAGCAGGGTTTTTATTTTTATTTTTTATCAGAAATGACACAGGCTTCTCTTAAAAGATGTACAAATATACAAGCATCATTGCAGAAAAAATATTTCTCTGCTTTTATTTAAATTTATTTAAGCAAAAAAACATTTAAGTCAGGGTCTGACATTGCTTAGACTAAAGTCTTGTCACTTAACAGAAATAATGTACAGTATAGAATATAAAACAAGAATGAATATTGTGTATGACTCTCATGAGCTTGGAGGACTGCATCCATACATCACTGCAATGACTCAAATAACTTATTAATAAAGTCATCTAGAATGTCAAAGAAAGCGTTCTTGCAGGAGTTCATCAAGATTCTTTGGATTCATCTTCAATGCCTACTCCTTCATCTTACGCCAGACATGCACAATAATGCTCATATCTGAAGACTGGGCTGGCCAATCCTGGAGCATCTTGACCTTCTTTGCTTTCCTTTCAGGAACTTTGATGTGGAGGCTGAAGTATGAAAAGGAGGTTTATCCTGCTGAAGGATTTTTCTTCCCCTGTGGTTTGTAATGTAATGGGCAGCAGAAATGTCTTGATACCTCAGGCTGTTGATGCTGCCATCCACTCTGCAGATCTCTCGCATACCTCTAAACTGAATGTAACTCCAAACCATGATTTTTCCTTTACCAAACTTGACTGATTTCTCTGCAAATCTTGGGTCGATGTGGGTTCCAGTAGGTCTTGTGTAGTATTTGGGATGATTGGGATACAGTTCAACAGATGATTATTTTGAAAAATCTACCTTCTGCCACTTTTCCAAATGATCAACTAGAAAAGGGATCGACGACTAGACTTTGTCACTTAGTGTACATGTAATGTAAAAACTTTTTGAAACAATTTGATTACCAATATTCTTCCAAATCTATACGTTTGTATTTCACATCAATACAGATTTGAAACTGATGACAGACTTCATGTTTGGGTGAACTCTTCCTTTGATGGATAATAATAGACTCAGCTGAAAAAGAAGTCAGATTTCCAGTTTCGACTCTTGTCCATCTCTCTCTGCTCACATTTGGTGCGGTTGTGTTCAGGATTCCTCGAAGTTGTTTGAGTTCCTTTGTTTCTGTTCACTGTTGTAGTCAAGATTTAAAGGAAACCCAACACGAACCTGGAATATTTTAGCATTTTATACCAGCATTGTGAATCAGTTGGAACTATACAGGGCCTGCATGCTTGAGCTGAAATAATCTCCCAGCCTGTGATTACTATCGTAGATCAGTCCTCAGGAATGTAAAAGCAGCAATCTCTTCTGGCAGCGGCACAAGATTCCGAAAGTTTCTTGCTCAAACATAAATTGATAATGTTTTATCAAGCGCCTTGCATATCTCCTTAGGATGTGTATTGAAGTAGAGAAAACTCTTACTGTAGGGAGAGTGAAATGAGAGTGAAATTTCAGTCAGATTTTTAAGGCGAGACACTGCAGGTTTCTTTATGCAGATTTGGGATTTTCAGTCAAATGTTAAGAGTGTTTTTGTCACACTTTATCAATTTGTGTCTCTATATTTCAATTCCAACACTTTTAAAGGTCAGTTTCTCATCATTTGTTCTCCCTCATAGTCATAGCTTTTTTGTCTTGTTTCTAGTCCAATTATCTTAAAATAAATCTTAAATCAAGAAACCTTTAGACAAAAAAACATTGTTTTGTTTTCAGAAATAATTGGATAAGTGATTAAATGATTTTTTTTCTTAAAACAAGCTAAATAATCTGCCAATTGGGTAAAATGGGAGAAAAACACTTAATTTTGGCTTATTACTTCTGAAAACAAGACAGTTTTTCTTGTCTAGAATATGCGTCTTATTGTAAGAATTTTTAGATTTTTGGACTAGAAACAAGACACAAACTCAAAGTAAAAAAAAAAACATTTTTGCAGTGCACTTGCTGTACACCAATTGTCAAAGTTTTCTTCATAGCCTATTTATTTTCTAAAGGGTTTTAGAGTTCATAGTATTTTCTTAATTATGGAGTGATAAGAAGAGATACCAAAAAATACTGTCTGTAAAAACCCTCGATTCTATTTAGTGAATTAAATAAATAAATGAAAAATGTTGAACCTGACTTCATCCATTGTTCAGATTTTGTGCTTGACATATGCAAATCAACGCATATTTAATAAATTAATGTCTCATTTGCATATTTAAACCCTGCGTTAACCGTGAGTTGCTGAGACTTTTATTTTAGTATGCTAATATACTTTAAACTGAAATGGTTGGGTGGCAGGGTTTTCTTTTTGCCATCATTTCTTGGTACCAAACCAGCGATAAGAGGGCCGTGGTATGGTAAGCCATTTTGACATTTAGTTTATAACCCGTACTAGTATTTATTTTCTTGTTACTAGTACTTATTTTTAAAGATACTGATAAAGGTGACACGTATCGACCCGTACCGTACTGTACTAGTCAGTGGAAATGGGCCATAAGTACTACTTATTCTTTAGATACTATACTGCCTATTCCGTAGATACTAGTTCAATTCAATTCATCTTTATTTCTATAGCGTTTTTACAATGTAGATTGCGTCAAAGCAGCTTCACATAGAACATAATAGTAAATTGGGTAACACTTTACAATAAAGTTCATTCATACATTGTGAGTCCAGTTTTCAGAGTTTAAGTTCAGTTTAGCTCAGTTCAGTGTGGTTTAATTTACACTGCAGAGAGTCCAAACATTGAAGAGCAAATCCATCGATGCGCAGCTCTACAGATCCCGAACCATGCAAGCCAGTGGCGACAGCGGCGAGGAAAATGCTTCATCCTCACCTCACTACACATAGTAGTGTTTTTTTAAATATACTTGTGCTTTCTCATTAAACACTAGTACTTTTTGATTAGATACTCTTTCATTAGATATTAGTACCTATTAATTAGATCCTATATATTAGATACTAGTACTTTTCATTAGATACTAGTATATTCATTAGATACTAGTATCTATTTATTAGGTATATCTAATGAAGGAGTATCTAGTAAAAAAGAACTGGTGTCCAAAGAGTAAGCACTAGTATACAGTGTTCAGCATAATTGAGTACACCCCATTTTGAAAATGAATATTTTTCTTCATTTCTCAGTGAATAAAGGCAATGTATTTTGATGCGTTTGAACAAAACAGATTTAATAAGCAGATATTTTTATTAAAATAATATTTTAGTCACCAAACATATTTAGATATTGAAATTTAAGCAAAATATGGAAAAAAAGTACAACTTACAAAATTTCAACTAAATATTTCCTTTTTTTTTTTTTTTTTTTGCTTCTCTTGATTTTTCCTCTTTTTAAAATTTGAATTTATTTTTTCCCCTAACATACAACATTTTTGGACCTTTATCATAAGTTATTTTGTTAGATTAGCTCCAGATTTGGCTTCAGTACTGACTAATCTAATGTATATGCACAAATATAATACTGTATAACTTCCTATTAAAATATGAATTTAAAAGAGAGATTTGTGAGGGGTGTACTTATATATGCTGAGCAATATATTTAAAAAAGCACTATATCTAAAGCAGGGGTGTCAAACGTACGGCCCAAAGGCTGGATCAGTCCCGCAAACGTGTTTAATCCAGCCCACGAGATGATTCTGTAAAGTATAAAAATGAGCTGCAATTTTTCAATAAAAGAAATTGCTGTTCCAACTGTGTCCACTGTATGCAATAGCGCAATCACAACTGCAAACTGTTAATTTCATCCAATCCAAAAGCCTGAATCAGCGTCAGTTTGACAGCCTTTTCAGATTGTACGTTTTTCAGTTTAGTGGCTAATTCGTAGCATAAGTGGCATTAGTTCAGTCATATGAAAATATAAGATATAAAAAAGGAGGCGTGGCACCCAACCACACCCCTAAATCCAACCGTCATTGGTAGATAAACAGATTGTATTAAATTGTACAAATGAGATCGTACAAATTCATATAAATTAGCCCCTAAATCAAAACGTTACGAATTGCAGTGAGATAGTGTTTTCCTCGGGCTCCAGCTTTAAGTTTTATGTTGATCGTATTAAAACAAAGAAAACAATCTGAAGTTGTTGTTTTTACGTTCTCCGCTTAAAGCATGACGTATGCAATAATGCATAATAAAGCATATCCGCTTAAAGCATGACGTATGCAATAATGTTTCCAGGTCCAAGCCGCCACTCATTTGAATTGAGAAAATATTCGTTAATGACCACATTTTAGTCCATAGTGTACACATCGGTCTCTGGACTTGCTGCATCACAGACACCAAAAAATTAACAATCAATAAAACTATCACTTCCTGGCCATCGAAAATTAGGCATGAATATATATTGTGATCGTGATTTTCAAAAGTATTACATCGCTTTGTAAACGTTTATTATTACCATTTTTAATTTTTACCGCTTTGCGTGACATCACATTTAACAAGTCTGGCCCACTTGGGAATAGATTTTCCTCCATGTGGCCTCTGAGTTTGAAACTCCTGATCTAAAGAACAGGCACTAGTATCTAATGAATAAGTAGTACTTAATGGAATAGATAGGCTAGTATCTAAAAAAATACATGTAACATGACAATAGATACTAGTACGGGTTATAAATTAATTGTCAAACGGCTTGCCAATGGCATGGGTAAAAATTGTGGCTAATGTGGCTGAAACAATCAAAATGATGTCAACAGAGAAGGACTGCAACTCCAAACGTGAATTAAATGGTAAGATTTTGATTGAAGATTACCAAAACAAACTTCTTTTTCCAGTGGAAACTTTCACAAAATAACTGTTCACCTAAAGAAATGTGTGCTAGCAAAGCAAAAATTGTAAATTTCGATTTCACACTGACTTTAAACAACATTTTAGAAGATAGTATGCATCCTTTATTTATTCAATTACTTGAGGAGGTATGGTGACGATTATACGTTTTAATATTTATTTGGTTTATTTCTTTTTTTGCTATTTTGACCTGCGGTGTCTTGCCTTAAGATCCGTCAGTACAACATGGAAACAGCGATGTATGATGGGATACTCTGTTATGTCTGTACGAAGCTCGACAGAATAAAGTTGCACTCGCTCCAAATCAGGGTCTGAGGGTGTTATTTGAGTTCGGGGGTGAGCTGTTTTTCCAGTAATAATCTGTCTTTTTTGGATGATGTGAAGCATGATCATTAGTTGGAGGTGGAATCAAAGGGAGCCCAAAAATATTAAACAAAACCTTCCAGCCTTAAGTGTCATTAGAAGTGCGTTTGATCTCTCGCTGAGAACAAAAATGTGAAGTAATGAAAATATTTGCGTGTTTGGCTCTCTGTCCCTCACGTGTGTGTTTTAGACGGGCTCACATACACCGCCTAGTGGAGATAATGTTGCTGCATTAATGCATGTCTTCACTCTTCACATGATACTGCACACGAGTCAAGAGAAGTATGGAAATCATTTCTTTCAGTCCCCGCAGGCCTGTAGCCAGCCTGGTGAAAAGTGATGTTTTTTTTTTTTTTTTTTTATATAAAGTGGACTTTTTTGCAGTTATTCGCCATTTTCTATTTTAAATACTGCATTTTTGTGACATTTTAAGCACTATTTTTAGCTAGACTAGCTTGTCGGGTGGTCAACATAACCACATTTTTCATTTATTTATTTTCTTTTCGGCTTAGTCCCTTTATTAATCTGGAGTCGACACAGCGGATTGAACCGCCAACTTATCCAGCATATTTTTTTACGCAGCTGATGCCCTTCCAGCCACAACCCAACACATCCATGCACACATTCACACATGCTATGGTCAATTTTAGCATACCCAATTCACCTGTACCACATGTCTTTGGACTGTGGGGGAAACCGGAGCACCCGGAGGAAACCCATGTGAACACGGGGAGAAAGTGCAAACTCCACACAGAAATGCAAACTGACCCAGCCGAGGTCTGAACCAACGACCCTCTTACTGTGAGATGAACATGCTACACGCTGCAAACCACCACACTTTTTGATATAGCAAAAACATTTCCTAAAGATATAGAATAAATAAATATTTAAAAAAACGTATTTATATATATTAATTTTTAAAATATCAATTTATCACATCATATGTCATTAGGGGAAAAATTAACCTGTTAAGGCTTTAAATCAAAAACTGCCAATTAAGGCAAGGTAAATTCATTTATTAGTCAAATAACAAACTGAATAGCAAATTTAACTTTCCTGTCAGAATTTGCCCACTTGAATAATAATGTAAACATAATTATAATAACAATTTAGCTTACAGATTTTTTTAACCTTGCTTATAAAAAGTACATTTGAAAATTCATGTATAACAACAATAGCCTAATCATAATATTAAAAAATACTTTTAAACGCTTCAAAATGTACTTTTGGTGCTTCATACCTTTTAATTGGTCATTTTTTTCTTTAAAGAATAAAGTCCATGATTTACAAAAAAAGTTACTTGTAAAATGTCAGTAGTGAAAGATGACGTGTCACTTATGTTAGATTCTTCACAGTCTTAAAGCATTTTTCTATGAGTTATTTTTACAATCTATAATGTCTTAGCAGTCAAAATAGGATGTATGAAACAAATTCTGGACCTTTGTTAGTGAGGGGTGGATCTTTTGAACCACTCGAACCCCCTCTGGTTCCGGGCCCAAGGCTGATTTTTTTTCTTGTTAAAATAACTAGTATATTAATGACTTGCATGGAAGAAGATGTCAGTTCTAAAGAAAAATTATTTAAATTCACTCTGATAGACAAGACACTATTGCCCAACATATTTATTACATTATTATTATTATCATTATTATTATTATTATTATTATTATTATTATTATTATTATTATTATTAGGGTTTTGTTTTCTGATAAAATACGTATATAAAAAATTATAAGGGAAAAATATGTTACCCCTGTCTATAGAAAAATTATTTAGCTCAAATTTACGCAAGTAGGGATTAAGCAGATCAAGAGTTTTTTTTTTTTTTTTTTTTACTGGAACAAAAATGTATCTTGTTTTCCACACAGTATTGTTTTCATCATTGATAATAATAACTGCATCCAATCAGCATATTAGAATGTTTTGAAGAGTTGTGTGGAACAGAAAACATTTTTTTAAAGACTACTGAAAATTAAGTGTGTTTATTCATTCATTCATTTTCTTTTCGGCTTAGTCCCTTTATTCATCTGGAGTCACTACAGCGGAATAAACCCACTACTTATTCAGCATATGTTTTGCACAGCATATGCCCTTCCAGCTGCAACCCAGTACTGGGAAACATACACACTCATTCACACACACACACACTACGGCCAATATAGCGAACCCAATTCACCTATAGTCCATGTTGGACTGTGGGGGAAACTGGAGCACCCGAAGAAAACCCACGCGAACGCAAGGAGAACATGCAAACTCCACACAGAAATGCTATCTGACCCAGCTGGGGCTCGAACCAGTAGCCTTCTTGCTGTGAGGCAACAGTGCTAACCACTGAGCCACTGTGCCGCCTATAAACTAAAATAATTAAAATTTTCTGTTGGCTACAGAGCAAGCCACTGTTGTCCAAAATGATTTGTCTAATGAACCTAATTTTATTAGTTAACACAATTAACCTAGTTAAGTCTTTAAATTGCACTATTTTACTAGTATGTAGCAAAATAACTAGTAAAATATGATGTACTGTCATCATAACCATGACAAAAAAATATATATATATTGAGAATTTGTTAGTTATTAAAAGTATTATGTTTAGAAATCGTCACCTTAGAATTATAAGGTACTATCAGACATTTATGTCAGAAATGATTTATTGACATATTCTTATTAAATGACAACTTACTTACATTATGGGATATTTTTTATAAGTTGTTTACAGTTTTAAGACTTTTTATTAAATAAACAAATGTTACACACATACTGTTTGCTATGGAATGCAAAAACTTTAAAGCTCAAATATCTCAAAATCATTCAGAATGCAGATAAAACCTTATAATTCCAAGGTGACGAAATGTGTTGGAAAAAATAACTGACTTTTTCAAATGTGGCTCACTGTCATATAAGTACTGACTAAAACTGATGAATGAGTTCATGAGTGAAGCCGTGGGTACATGAATGATGTGTATGTGATGTCTGCGTGTGTGTATGTTTGAAATGGCTCAGTCATGCAGACTCTCCAGCCGTCGTCAACTGACACCCCTCCTTTCTCTCTCTCTCTTTTTTGTAAGGTCTTTTGTGAATGTAGGGGTAAAAATGTTCACACGGAGGGCAGTCCAAACAGGGGCTTTTTTTCCCCAGTGACTCCCTGCCCCGCTGGAGACAGGGCCATTACACAGCAGTATTTCAGGATAGACCCACACATCAGTCCCAGAATGCATCAGCACCTCCTTGCCTTTTGCTGCATTTAGAGGCAATAAATAATACAGGATAAACACATTTTTGTGATTTGGGGAATTTTTTTTTTTTTTTTTGCCTAATGGCAAATAACCAAATTAAATTGCATCAGCATTTCTTATAGGACCTTTTCTTTTAATGATCTCTTAATCCTTAAGTACTGTTGGGGATGTTTTCAGCCACTCTGGGGTGATTTTGAGGTTTTATTTGGCCATAACTTTTTCTGTTTTAACTAGCGAGATAATTTTTGGTGACAAATCTTCTTTTGACACATATTTTGAGAATATTTTTACTACCTTTTTGTTATGTTTGGGAGGCTGGCTATCTGGCTGAACAATCAGATATGAATAAAACGACAACTATTATATTAACCCTTGTGGACTGCTCCAATTTAATACCCTTTTGTTGTGTTTGGGAATAAAACATCCACTTAATTAAACTGCTGTAAAAATGCATCAGATATATATTTTTTACATTTTAGGCATAAATCTGTTAATGAACCTCAGTCCTGATCAAAACTACTAAATTGTTTAGAAAATTACAGAATTGTAACTCTTTAATTGCTAAATTCATAAATAATGTCACTGTTTTGGTGAAAAAACACACAGAATGACGTATTTTCAACATAAAAAGTAATTGTGGACTGGATTATTTTATCATAATGTTTTTTTCACATTTTATCAATGTGTTTGGATATGTGAACAATTAATAACAAAATTGGCTTTGATGCATTGTTTTTTCTCCCTAATTTACTGTTGGTGGCTGTTTTTGCCCATTTGACTTGCATTATAACCATATTTATTTAATTAGAAAACCACAACAGCATATAATCATGCATTTTTGATTATTGGTTTTTAGTTAAATTTGTACTTTTTACTGTTTGTCATCAGTTGGCACCATTAACCTTTTAGAAAACTTAGTTTCTGGATTTTATATGGAGTATTACAGCAAATTAAAGTGATGAGAAAATTAAAATATATGTCTCAGCTCTCAGAACTACATGGAGTAAATAAAAATAAAGACAAATTTATATATAATGAAAGTCAATTGGGAGAAACAGTAAATTAGCGGGGAAAATGAAAATCTAACAATGCATCAAAGCTAGTGTTGTTACAAATCATTCACATGTCCAAGACTGATAAAATGTTTTAAAAAAATCCAGTCCACAATAAATTTTTATATTGAAAATACGTCTTTTTTTCACCAAATCAGTGACATCATTTGCATGTGAATTTGGCAATTAAAAAGTTAAAATGCTGTAATTTTCTAAACAATTTAGCAATTTTGATCAGGACTGAGGTTGATTAACAGATTTCTGCAAAATATTTACTGCATTTTACAGCAGTTTAATTCAGTGGATATTTTCATCCTTAATATAACAAAAGGGTAGTAAATTGGAATAGTGCACTAGGGTTATTATAATAGTTGTTGTATTCATATCTGTATGTTTCTACAGAAGGATAGCCAGCCTTATTATTTACAGCAATTCATTTTACAAAAATGTGATTTTTTTTTCAGACTGTTTGCAATAATTTCTGGATTATTTAGTGTTAAAAGGAGATTCCCAAAAATCCTCTCTGTGAAATTCTTTGACTCTAATATAAAATTTTAATGAATGAATGCATGAATGAATGAATAGAAAAACTTTTAATTTGGTGCAATGTTCAGATTTTTTTGTGATATAAATGTATGCAAATGAGTGTATATTTAATTCAAGTCTCATTTGCATATTTTAGGAAGCTTGTAGTACAAAAAAATGTTTGAAATTCTTAACATGTCAACATGTGATTTTTTGAAAAAAATTTAAAACCCATTCACCTAAAGTGTCTTGCCTTAAAAGACAGACACAGAATGAAGTATGATAACTTGGAATTTACAGTAATGTAAACCTAATGTAAAGACATAGACTTGTGGGATAAACTTGGAATTGCAATACAAAACTCAGAATTGTGGGATGTAAACTTGTGTATGTGTGATATAAACTATGAATGGTGGTGTGTAAACTGAACTGGGAGATAAGAACTGAATATTCTGATAAATAAACCCGGCATTATGAGATTTAAGCTAGCAATTTCAAGATATAAATTTCAGAAATGTGGGATGTAAACTCCAGTGGTAGTCATTGAGTGTAATTGAGTAGTTTTTCTCAGGAATTGTAATTTACTAAGTAGTTTTACAATTATATGCTTTTATTTTCCCTTGTGTACATTTCTACCACTCTTGGTACTTATACTCCAATACTTTTCTTCAACCTACAGTCACTACTTTACTTGAAGATGTCAACATAACATAAGATTTACGTGGTACCTTAACATTGTGGAGACGTTACATTTTATTTTGGAAATGATAACTGGGTAGACATCAGAACCCAACGTCAGGCCAACATTAGTGTCAAACCTAAAATCAACCAAAATATCAACTTCTATTGATGTTACAGCTTGACGTTGTGTGGACGTTACCACTATGATTTTGGTTGCCATACCTGATGAAAAAATGTCATTATTTGACATAAAAATAACGTTAGTTTAAGATTTTGGCTCGACATTAGATTTTGGTCACTTTCTGACACAACCTAAAATCAACCAAATATCAACGTCGTTTCCCATCGTTAATGGACATCAAAATAATGTTGTCCTTAGACACTGACTAGACATTGAATTTTGGTCACCTGACATCACAACCTAAATCTAACCTAATATTAACATCTCATGATGTTGTGTGCATGGTGGGCAATAACCAAATGCACTACAGAATGTTACGTTTACACACATCCACAAATCGTAAATGCATCAGCTTTTCCCAGCGTAATACTCATTACTCTTGAGTACTTTTGAAAGGGCTACTTTTTACTCATACTTTGAGTAATATTTACAGCAGATACTTTTACTTTACTTGCACCACATTTTTGGCAAGTAACAGTACTTTTACTTAAGTAAGATTTTTCAGTACTCTTTCCACCACTGGTAACCTCAAAATAGAGATATAAACTCGGAATTGTAAATTGTGAACTCATAATTTGGAGATATAAACTCAGTGTTCTAAGGAATAAACTTGGAATTACAAGATATAAATTCAGTATTGTGAGACAAAAACAGAAATGTGTCATATAAACTGTGAAGTATAAACTTTGAAATTGAGTTGTGAGTAATAAATTCAGAATTGTCGACTTGAAATTGTGAGGTTTTATTTTTATTTTTTTAATTCCATGGTGGAAACAGAGTTCCATATTTACTTTCATATAGGCTTTGAGAAAAAAAAATTACCTAAACAAAAAATATGAAAAGATTAAACTTTTTTTTTATTGGATTGTCTGGGTTTGCTGTGTTTGGTTTTTCCTGTCCCCAAACTAGTAAATCAAAAATCAAACAAAAACAAAATAAATGTCGCATGAACAAACAAAACTAACAAACATTCATACATTTTTCAAAACAAATGTTGCTATTTTCTTGTAAAACTAAATCAAAACAAACTTCATCTTTTAGTTTTACAAGAAAATTGCAGCATTTGTTTTGAAATATGTATGCAGCATTTATTCTGTTTTTGTTTGTTTGGTTTTTGGGTTTGATTTGATTTCAGGTTTAAATCAAGTAGCCCGTACTCACAATCGCAATAGCAAGCCCCCTCTTTTTTTCAGCTGTTTCTTAAATATTGTAAAAAATGTATCTATATGAATAGCACATGGAAAGTAAACTCAGTCCTGCATCTCACAGAGTTGCCAGAACTCTTCAGACACACAGGAAATTGTTCTCCCCGTGAGCTCGAACAGGCTCTACAGACATGTCCCATGATCGAACCCTCAGCGTGTGAGTGTGAACGGAGCCGGGCGGCCCTCTGAGGCCCTCGGGCCGCTCTCCATCTAATCTCACTCTCAGCCTGGGATCACAGGCCCAGATTCCTCACCTTTTCTGTCTGTTGTGAGCGTGTAGGACTCATTGTTTTAGGCTCAGCTCCAACCCCTGTCCTGTTAGTTTAGAGCTGACAGAGGATCAGCTGCTTCAACACAAGCATACACAGACTCCTCCAGGTCTAAATTAGCTCCATTGGAGCCTTTCCTGTTTGCTTTTGGTTTCTAGAGGAATGCTGACAGACGATGGGCCTGTCATTAACATTCGAGAGCTGCTATTTAAGTAATAAAATGGAGGATTTGAGGTGATTTTTTGAGAGAAGCAAGAACGGGTGGATTTTTTTTTGTTTAGCGATAGCGCCCCTTGCCGGTTAGATGATGTCCATACTTTTCCTTCATGAAAAACATATTTAATGGCCTATTATGAATTTATTGAATACGCTAAAATGATTTTGAAAGTACTTGAATTATTCTGTTGAGGTAATTCTATAGTTGCTGAGGTAATACAACAACTAATGTAAACAAACGTTCTACAATAGGCTAATGTAGTAAAAACTAAAATTTATTACAGTTTATAGTTCACTACAAGCCTAGTTAATATGGCTTAGCTAATATGTTTTTATTGATCTCAAAAACAGTTAACAATGAAGGATTGCATGAACTTTGAAACTTGGATCATTACAAAAAATACACAATATGTATATTACATTTCAGAGGAAATAAACTGTAAAAAATATAAATAAAATAAAATAAATAATAAAAAACTAAGACAAATACAAGAGGGAAAATTAAACAAGGTTATACTCTGAAAGCTATTTTTGACTTTTAAAGTTTTTCATGCCTATTAAAGATAAAATGGCGTGTAGTCAAAAAAAATAATAATAAAAAAATAAAAATTGCCAGTATGAGATTTTTTTTTAATTGACACCTGTGAAAAAACCTTACATTAACAATGTACTAAATGCAAGGTTTAGAATTGAATATAAAAAAATAGTCAAATGTATTTAAACAAATTTCAACATATATCTTTTCTGAGAGATAGGTGCAGTGCAAGTACATTCACAAAAAAGATGAACCATTGTTTCCAAGTCACAAAAAGTACATTTCAATATCGAGCATATTTACTAAGTTTACTATTACAAGGATAGCATCTCTATAGCTAATAAGTAATAATCTAGCTGAAACGTATTTATTATTACTTATTTCCATGTATTTTTCATTATCATCCCACACGGATAGAAAACATATACTGCCTCAAACATCATAACAAAGTCCAAGGGATCACAGACAGATCTTTAAAAGGTCAATAATTTACATAGTCATACGAAAAATATGTAATCACGTACAAATAATACCATTCGACAGAAAAAGAAAAATATTAATATAATTATAGCTAATATTATTAATAATAATAAAATAATAATATTAAAATTACTAAATTAAACAAACAAAATTAAACGAGTGAATGAAATTACAATGACACTTAAACAAATTACCATAAGGAAAGCAACTAAATTCGAGAATCTACTTTAAATACATCTGCACAATATTTCAGGAATCTTAGATTTTTTTATTCTTAATAAGATGAAGTGATTTTAGGAGGGAGTTAAATTATATTCTAAAATGAGCAAATGATGGGTAATTATTTGCGAATTTTTGTTTGTGAATGAAAAGTTTCATTACGTTACGTTCTGTGCAAAGCGAAAGAGAGCGCTTGTCCTACGGAAGCCGAGAAGACTTAAACCCCATGCGGATGATGACGCACAGCTTACGCGTTTTACGACGAGAGGAATCCTGGACGAAGACGAGGTTGAGTAGACTCGTTTTCAATTTTTCCTCCTTCCTGTATATAAAGCCCGGGCTCCACGGCATCCTGTGCACTGGGAAGAACTTCCACAGCGAGCTGACTCGGAAAAAGTTATTTAAAATCAGTCTGTCGCTCGAGATCAGCCTGTTTTCTTTCTTTTACTTGCTGTGTGTCGTTATGAAACTGCTCCGCTAGCGAGCATAGATCCAACATGGCGTTTATATTTAACGATATTAGTTTGTCACAATTTTGAAGCGCTGTCTGAAAATCTAAACTATAATACTTCACTTGGACCATAGACTATAACATTGTGTCTAAAATGAGTTAAGAGTCACACTGAACTGGATATTGTTGAGTAGTTGGTAGTCACCGGTTATTGTTTGTTTATTCAAAACATTTGACCTGAAT
Organism: Danio rerio; assembly: GCF_052040795.2. Taxonomy (NCBI): domain Eukaryota; kingdom Metazoa; phylum Chordata; class Actinopteri; order Cypriniformes; family Danionidae; genus Danio; species Danio rerio. Next base: position 13,846,672 of record NC_141029.1, read on the forward strand.
TCTGAAATCTACACTCGACTTAACGTTAACGTTACATGTGCTATTGTGGATATGTTTCTATATCAACTATAAGCAGTTTCACCCCAACCACATTTGCTTCGACCACTAAAATCAATTTATATAAATCAGTTAAATTAATGAACAATTATTGCTTATTTGTGATGTGTGTTGTTGATTTAGACAGCCGTGTGTCTGATTAGAGAATAAATGGAGGAGGAAGAGAGAGATGTGGAGGATGTTCTTAAGTCTGAAGGAGAAGATGCACAGCCTGCAGAAACACAAGCAGAAATGGTAAAGAAAGAGGTAGCAAAAATGGTGTACAAAACTATTTTTTTTTTTTAGTAACTCACTCTTCAGTACAGAACATTGTTAAACAAACACGAGCAAGAAAGCCTCACAAACGCCCAAATGCTTTAAGAAATAAATTCCATTTTTGCACAAAGTTTACTTTTACAACAGTTATTATAACTACGATTATGAATAATTGTAATTATAATAATTTCTGTTTCAATATGTTGAACACAAGCATGTATAAAGCACAAATGATCATTTTAAAATTTACGAGAGGCATATCTGGAACCTATTTTGGCTCATTTGAAGTAAAATGATTCGCAGTGAACTGTAATGGAATGTAAATTAAGGACAGAATAATGCTGTTTAAAAATATAACTTAACATTCATCATTAAATCAGTAAGAGTAAAACTCATTTATACAAAGACAAAAAAATGAACTACAACAATTCAAGTGGGAACTTTACTTGAAATTCAAATAAAAAGGCTACTTTGACAGTCTTTCTTAATACTTAATCCATCTTGACTTGACTTGCTTTGGCTTTTGAAGTTTTGGAACGAAATGTTGTGCCTCAGGACCACAGTGCTACATAAACATAAATATGAACAAAACAGTACGTACTTCATTGAGGCGGTATTCTAACTATACATATACTACACATAGTATGTGTCTTTATACATAAACTAAAACAGAATACACAAGTATTTTGCAAATACTGTACAGTTACTTCCAAAATTAATTACATTATAAATACCTCATAAATACAGATGTCATTGGGTTTTGTTAATTATATTTATTATTTTATATTATTATAAGATATATTTTTTGTTATTTTGTATCTTAGGAACCTGACACAATCCTAAACGCTGAAGAAACTGCACATGCACCAGAGCTTTCCTTAGTCATTCCAGCCCCTGATGTATCTGGGACGGCCAATCAGAAGCCCTCTATTCTACCACGATTGGATAACTTTGTTATAGTTGACCAAAACGGACATCCCATTCCGTATGAACGATTGGTAAGGACATAAATGCGCTATACTACTCTCACTGGATAATATATGTACAGTTTTATGCAAAAATTTGGGCACCCCTCTGTGGCTGCTTAGTTTTGTGCTCTTTTTTTGTATAGCAGAAGAGCACAGTGAAAGGCCATTCAGTTTTGAGAAAAAGCTAGATAATTTCATGTTTTTCAGATAGAAATATGTAGTTTAGCATTATTGAGATGTTTGAAATTAAGTTGAAACTGAAAAATAGGCTATGCAGAAGTTTGGGCACCCTCACTTTTGTGTGGATTTCAAAACCTGTAGTAATCTAGTGCTGATTGATTACAACACAAACTTGATTTGTGACTTAGTGAACCTTAACAATCCTGACACAAGTGCGACCAATCATGAAAAAGGATATTGAAATAGCTGATTGCTAGTTGTGCTTTTCCTTATTGTGAAACAAAAAATAGCAACATAGAAACCTCAAAAGAACTTCCAAATGACCTAAAAACTAGGATAGGTCATCAACATGAATTAGGAGAATAATGCAAAAAGCTATCACAAAGGTTTAAAATCTCCACAGTCAGAAATAAAGTAAGAAAATAGAAGGCCACAGGAGCAGTTCTTGTGAGAAAAGATGTGCTAGAGGCGAGGAATGGTTTGAATGGTCACAGACAGTCCACAGACAAAAAGCTTCAGGAACATCTTGCTGCTAATAATGTCATTGTAGATTGTGTCTCGATCCAGCAAATTCTTCTCAAAGTACAGCTTAATGGAAGGTGATGCAGAAGACGATTTTTCTGCATTTTGCTAGCAAGAAGAGTCGTTTGAGGTATGCAAAGGCTCATCTAGAATAAATTCATTATGGACAGATACCACAACCATAGGCGCTTTGCATGGCGGAAAAAGAAAACAGCATTCCAGGAAAAGAACTTGCTCCCTACTGTAAAACATGGTGGAGGTTCCATCATGCTGTGCGGATGTGTGGTAAGCACAGGTCCTCGAAAACTTGTCAGAGTTTAAGGTTGCAGGAATTCCACCCATTATAAGCAGATTCTGAAGCACGATGTTTAGGAATTATTCAAGAGACTGAAGTTACTCCAGGGTTGGATGTTTCAGCAGGACAATGACCCAAAGCACAGTTCCAGATCTACCAAGGATTTCATCCTCAGACACAATACAATGTTCTAGAATGGCCATCCCAGTCCCCAGACTTGAACTTAATTGAAAATCCATGGATTGATTTGAAAAGGGCTGTTCATGCTCGGCACCCATCAAACATGACTGAATTGGAAATTTTTACATGAAAGAATGGTCCAAAATGCCTTCTGCAATAATTCAGAGACTTATGCTTGGCTATGAACTGTGTACAGGCTGTTATTTCAGCATAAGGTGGCTATACAATAAATTGATGTCATTATTCTTTTGGGGTGCCCAAATTTTTGCACCTGTCTGTTTTTGTTAAGACTTCAATTGCATTGCATCTGTTGATTAAATAAATGATATGTCAGAGCTGAAAATGTTGTTTCTCCCCCCCCAAGGGTATAAAATATATCCAAATGAAATGGCTGAATAGAACAGCCAGCTGGCTATGGATTGCAATTATGAAAATGATAAAGGGTGCCCAAACTTTTGCATAAAACTGTACATAGAACGAGTGCACAGCACAAATGAGTATACCCCGTTTTGAAATTAATATTTTTATCCATTCCTTAGTGAATATAGAGAATATATTTTGGTGCGTTTGAACAAAGCAGTTTTAATAAACAAGTATATTCATCAAAGTAAGAGTTTGGTCACTTAACATCTTTAGGAATTGAAAAACTAAATATTGTGCAAAAAAAAAAACAATCTACAAAATTTCTAATAAATTTAATATTTTTATTGTGTCTCTTAAATTTTTTTTTTTAACATATTAACTTGGATGTACTAAATTTTTTACTGTGATTTTGAGATATTTTGTTAAATTAGTTCCAGATTTGGCTTTGGTACTGACTAATCTAATTTATAGGCACAAATATACTATTATAAAGCGCCCTATAGAAAATATTAGTTTAAAGGAGAGATCTGTGAGGGGTGTACTCATTTATGCTGACCCATGTTCTTATCATATGTTAGTCTAACGAAAAGTATTTTAACCATCAAAAAAAGGGTAATGCAGCTTTACATTTAGTTGTTTTTACCTCATATGTTAGAATGTATCCTGTTTGTATTTTATTCACTATTCATTTGATAATAACATTAAGAGAATCACATTTTAGCCCTGAAATACAAATCAATTATCTTTTTAAACATTAATATTTTGCCGCTATCTAGGTCATGATAAGAACTGCTTGGTGATGAACTCAAACACAGATTTATTTATTCATTGTTTTTTTTTTAGGTGATTGTGACAGGAGGGAATGGACAAATATTTGGCGTCCCGTCTGTGCCTTTAAGTGGCGCTCAGATGTTACTACCTCATGGTCAACTTTTGAATGTAGCAAAGTCATCAGGTTATTAATTGTATCATATTTGAATTTAATTGATTATTTCTCTTCTAAAATAATACAAAAATGGTTGATTTACAGTTCTGCCATTTGTTCTGTTCTGTTAAACAGGCGTCTTTGTGGAAAAAAGACAGCAGCCTGTCATCACAACCATAAAAGAGAATGACGGTGCTCATAGTTTACCTGCAACAACGGCTCAGAATATCACTGCTATTAAAATTCAGAAGAAAAGGTCAGTGACACAATTTTATACTGTCCGATTTTAATCGTTGGTTCAGAGTGTGCCTTATTTGTTGAATAAAAAATGTTTTCTTGTCTCTTTCAGTTTTCCTGATGTATTTGAGCCCCCGGTAAAGCCACTGCCACCAGGGTCACCAAACTGGGCTCTCAGACTGCGCGGGTGTGAGGTTTGTCCAGTGACAAGTTTATAGGATTTAAGATTTACAAAATTAAGTTTATGTTTAATATTTAATAAATTTAATCAAATTTAATTTAATATTATATTATATATGCAAAAATTAAGTGTACATGTAGGACCATTACGGTTGTTTTGTTTTCCTGCATTGATTTAATTTTATGTTAGTTGACCATATATTGTCCACGAGTAATCATTTTAATTTTTAAGATATTCTTTTAATATTCTCATGTTTTAACTGATGATTCTTGATACTGTATTACAGCTTTTCTTGCACTATTTATGTGTTATTTTCTTTTTACTCTTTTTAAAATTGTTTAATACATTTGAATCAGTTGTTAATCATTTTAATTTTGTTTTTATTTCTTATTACTTATTTTGTAATGCTTTTTAATCCTCATTTTGTGTAAAGCACTTTGAACTACCAGTTATGAAATGTGCTATACAAATAAACTTGTCTTATGTTACAGTGGAATATAATTACACATAAATTTAATTTTCAAAGTAATGGAAATTAAGGGCAAATATTTATTTATTTATTTATTTATTTTTATGTCACTTGAAACTTTCACTTATGCATAATTATTTAAAGGGGATCTATTATGCAAAATCACTTTTATTAGGGGTCTAAACACAGTTGTGTGGCAACCGTCTGGGAATATAACCAGGTATATACCATCTAATGGTAAGCATTTATTCATTTTATTTATTATAATCACACTTGATAAAAACAGTCTGCAGAAACACTTTGATTAACATTCTCTGTTTGTATGTGTCATCAGAAGGGGAAAGCCCCGCCCATTAGTGATGATCTCCCTCATTAGCATAGGACTTTTAGTCATGTTTTTTAATCTGCAACTATGCTGACACATAGGCAATTGTAGCTCTGCCCTCTTTAAAAAAGGGGAGCACAATCTCATTTAATTTTAAAACGAATTTAAAAGGGTCAAAGAGTTATAAAACATTATTTGTGTGATATTTTTCACCTACGCAATCTAGAGACTTGAGAGACTTAATTTACATTTTGTAAACAGGGGCAAAATTGGTCTCCTTTAAACAATAAAAAAGTAAAGTGTAATATTCATGGGGAAAATAATGCAATAAAATTGATGATGTGTAAAGATGAAAAATCTAAGACTCCTTTGTCTAAAAAACCCGTTTCCAGCAAGATGGTGCAATGATGTCAAGCTAATGAGTTTTGTTAAATCTGTATTGTGTGTGAGCAGAAGATCGGGGACTCGTACCGTGGTTACTGTAACACAGAGACCGAGCTGGAGGCTGTTCTGCTTCAACATAAGCAGCAGACCCACGCTGTTTTTGGCACCCGTCAGTCCCCATCCCCAGCTAAACCTGCCACCAGGCTTATGTGGAAATCACAGTATGTGCCCTACGATGGCATTCCCTTCGTTAATGCAGGTAATCTGGTATGACTGTTATGAATTTATGTCAGATATACTCCTGTATGAATGCCATTTAGTGTTCATTTTAATGCCAGAATTGCGACTTGAATTGTTACTTCACTCTGACATTTTGTAATTTAAATGTTATGTGTAAGTGAAATGTTAAGTACAGTTAGAACTTTTATGTGGCTACATATGCTGAGGTGTGTGAATTTACAATGGTAGTTGATTTGAATTTAATGGTGCTTTAAAATGTCCTTAAGTCTTTGAATTGGCTGTTGATGAAAGAGTGGGAACCCTGTTCAAGATTAGAGGCCTGTGATTCTCTGATCTTTAGTTGATATTTGTTAGCTTTGAGGTCATCTGTATGCTAGTGGTTGACCAAACCAGTAGATTAAGATTGAGGAGATTCACCACTATTTGAGGGTAACCATTTTTTTTTTCTTTAATAGAAATGTTATACGTTTTCTTTTAACAGTTATAGTAATAAAAGTTAAAGTAAAAATGTTTTGAAGGATAATTAAATAAATACTGATATTTGAACTTCACTTCGAAGAATCCTAACAAAAAAAATTATTTAGCACAAGAAACATCAAATCAGCATATTGGAGTGAGTGTCATGTGACACTGAAAGCTAGAGTAAACTAGCTGAAACTTTAGCGTTGCATCACAGAAAAAAACACAAATTAGAAAATATGTGAAGTATTCTGAAATGTTTTACTTTTATACTATTACTTTTTATACTGTACTATATACTAAAACTTTTATATATTTTTTTATAAAAAATATAGTCTTGATCAGCATGATACTTTATACTTCTATTCAACAGCAGTTGTAACAAAAGTGTCAGTAAAACATTTAAAAGTATTAAAAATAAATAATATAAACATAAATAAATATTATATAAATAAATAAATGCAAATCCTTGGCCTTCATATTAAAGAATCCTGACAAAAATGTATCATTTTCCACAATAAAACATTACAGTATATTATCAAATCAGCATAGAGATAGAGATATCTGAAGTATCTTGTGACATTGAAGAGTGAAAATAATGATGCTAAAAACACAGGAATAAATTACACAAATTACACAATATGTGTATGTACTGTGACAAGTCAAAAATACAGTAAAATGGTTTAGTTTTAAACATGAAAAACATTTAGCAAAATAGACTAATTTATTTATGATCAATTGTAAATGTCAAAGTTTAAATACATTTTTCCCTAGGCGGATTTTAGTAGTTGTAGCACAGAGCACTTTTTGAGAATATTTTTAAGGCTGTATCTTGCTGTAGATGATGTATACAGTATTATCTGCATGTCATTTAAGGTAGCAGAGCCATTGTAATGGAATGCCAGTTTGGTCCACGAAGGAAGGGCGTCCAACCTAAAAAAGGATCAGAGCAAGAAAAGTATCAAAACAAGCTCTACAAAGCTACCTGTCCTGCCAGGTACACAGCCTAGAGCTGAACAAAGGACAACAGATTTGTCCTATGCTAAAAAAGGGTGCAGTAATGCTAATATCTAACAATGTTTCTTCAGAATATATATCAAGAAAGTCCGAAAGTTCCTGGAGTACAAGGTTCCAATAGACCCCAAAGTGAACAAGAAGGTGGTGCGACAAGAGCAGGAGAAAGCCTTCTTCAACCTTAAGAACAGTTTATGGGACGATGGAGGTGTTGTAAGGTATTAAAAACTCACCATCGCAGTTTTAAAAAGTCTGTCATGGGACGTGGCTTACTGCAAGGTTAATTTTAAATCAGAGCTGCATAATTATTATTAAATGATCGTGACCCTGACTTGAACACTTAGTCAATTTTGTTTTTAAATGATAATGAATCAACTAGGCCTATTACATATTTGCCAAGTACATTTACTGTGCGTTCACACCAAAGGCAGCGAGAACATCAAAGTTCGCTCTGGCTGCCCTGACGACAGCAATGTCTGCCTTCACAGCTTTTCCAGTGAGAGCATAAAAATTTGCCACATTAATGTCATATTTAAAGGGGCCATTGCAGCATATTAGCAAATCAGTTACATTCCCGCATAAAACAAGATTTCTAGCATGAAAATGTTGCATGCTTTATCTAATTGATTAACTATGGAGGATCAAGTTTTTGAGTTTGGTGTGGCTTTGCTCCACTTATCCAATATGTGCCCTTATGTCAGGGCGAGGCAGTGGCGCAGTAGGTAGTGCTGTCGCCTCACAGCAAGACGGTCAATGGGTCACTGGTTCGAACCTCGGCTTAGTTGGCGTTTCTGTGTGGAGTTTGCATGTTCTCCCTGCCTTTGAGTGGGTTTCCTCCGGGTGCTCCGGTTTCCCCCACAGTCCAAAGACATGCGGTACAGGTGAATTGGGTAGGCTAAATTGTCTGTAGTGTATGAGTGTGTGTGTGAACGTGTGTGTGGATGTTTCCCAGAGATGGGTTGCGGCTGGAAGGGCATCCGCTGCATAAAATCTTGCTGGATAAGTTGGCGGTTCATTCCGCTGTGGCGACCCCGGATTAATAAAGGGACTAAGCCGACAGGAAAATGAATGAATGCCCTTATATCTGAAATATTCTGAAACAGCAGTGCTGTTTTGTATTGTCATTATAGTTAGAGTGAGATTTTCATTTTTTTTAAAGAAAAAAAAAATTATTGCTCATCAACTCACAGTACTCGCCTTTTTTAATGTAAAACATTGTAAATAATTGGACGTTAGACAACTGCAAAAATCAAACCCTTGGAACAACTGTGGTCGCAACCAAATTTTACAGGACTGTGTTTTCTGGATTCCTCTCAAGCGGTGGGCTTCTACATTCCGATGTAGAGCGATGAACCGCGTCATAGCTCATTACCATAAAGTTGACTTGATTTCAACTCTCCTTGACGCCCACACCGGCAGCGCAGCTACTCGAATGACTTCCGGTGGCTTTGACGCTCAAACCGCTTTCAGTGTGAACGCAGAGTTACAGAGGAACATTGAAATCTGTATTTCTGATGCTGATGATCCATACAGTATTGGGTAAAGTTGACTTGCATAGTTATAAAACAGCTTCAGTCTGGAGTCTTTATAACCACGCAATATGGTCAACATGTCTGCTGTAGCAACCATAATAGAATAATAATAGAATAAATCACATTTTGTTGACATTGATTTCGTTTGTCGACACTCAGCACAACTGCATTGTGGCCATTCTAAGTTCGAGTTCTGACTCGCAGACATTTCCCAATCCCATCCCCTTTCTCTCTATGACTTCTATGACAAGTAACTGTTAAAAGTATTTTGTTCATTGAATTTGTTAGATCAATTGAATTTGACAGCAAAGCTTTTTTTGATTTATTTATTGAACAATTCAATAAATCTGAATAGATAATTCTAATTCATTTAATTTTTTTATAAAAACTGTGGCACTATGTCAGCAACTTTAGTTTGTTTAGTTAATTGTCTATTTAAAAATGTGTAAAATATTGACGATCATCAGTTTACACAGATTTAATTCTCAATTCAACCAAATAATCTACTTCACTCATTTACTTACCTTTGTTCTAGGTATTACGTCCAGCTCCCTACAGAAAAAGCCCACCTGTACCATGATGTGGAGACTGTAAACCTGCCTCCTCTTCCAGATCAGATCTGCTTCACAGAAGACCATCCTCATGAAGAGGAAGACACAGAAGAGCTGGGGTTTCAAGCCATGCAGGACGTCCTTGTGGAGGATGGGGTATCCCTACCCGAGTCTCGACTACACCCGCTGGTGGCAGAGAAGATCTGTGAATTGGTGGCTCATGGTCATAACCAGGTCTACACCGTCCGCAAACAGCTCAGGTATGACCTTTGATGCTTACCAATCAGTTAGGATTTGCCTACAACTTGTTTACTGTAGCTCTTGTGAATGTCCTGGCAGGAGGTTTGTTGAACGTGAGATGTTCAAGTCAGAGGAAGTGCCTGAGAGACACAATCTGTGTTACTTTCCCACCGTCAATGACATCAAGAACCACATCCACGAGGCGCAGAAAACTCTTGGACCACTGGACGGTTCAGATAATGAGGTGTGGACAGAACACACTGTTTCTAAAGATCTGATCACATTCACCTAGTAGTGAAACTGTCGTTTGTAGTCATTTCAGTGCACACCCATCCATTTTTGCAGAAAGGTGAAAAGGTTCCTAATTTTTTTTCATGTTCATATGGGTCATGTGACTTTAGTTGTGCCCCATAGGAACCTGATTTGAATGTGATTTTTGTTTACTTCATAAGTCATCACACTATTACCAATGCACAATTGACCTTTTTTTTTACACATACATTTTAATGAGATTTCATTAATGTGACTTAGTGATGGGAGAAACAAAGCTTTTTAAAACAAATTAAAAAATTGCTTAGCAAAACGATTGACTTGTTTTGAAGCAACATTAGAATGCATTAGAATGTTTTTTTTTTAAAAATTGCAAACTTTTAAATTGAAAGTATAACCTTTAAATGTGCTTAACTAATCATCTAATATGTTTAAATATTAAGTGATGCATAATATGTGTTCTTTAATTCCTTTTCAAGACAGATATAGGGCCCTATCATACACCTGGCGTAATAAGGTGCAAGACGTGTTTGGCGCGACTTGTTGCTATTTTCAGACCAGTGCAACTCCAATTTTCACATTTTGCGCCACGTTTTTTAAATAGCAAATACATTTGCATGACTTTGTGGACCCATGGACATGTTGGTCTAAAATGGTGTGTTAAGGCGCTTTGTTGGAAGTTGAAATAGACTGTGCAGTTGACCAACTCAAAGCAGGTCTAAAGTCCAGTGCGGAGCACATTACTTGTACATCTATGTGGGTCCAAGCTACACATTGCTTAAAACACAGGATGTACAACAATCCACAAATATCTTTACATATGAAAAAATTAAAGGATTAAAATATTACAAAAATTATAAATTTTAGGAAAATTATAAAAACCACCAACTTTATGCTTTCTTTACCTCTGGGGCCTTTTTCAGTTTATTCATAACAATTTATTATTATTATTAACTTATTATTAGTATTATTTATTATATGCATTTTTATATTTCTTTTATTTAAACCAAGTTCAGATTTGCCCAGCTGTCAGGTTTTGGATCATATGAGGCATAAGAATAGGACATGTGTTTAGATATAAGCCAGGTTTTTGACCATACTTCGTTATTATTGTTGATTTATTATTTTGCTAGAAATTAGAACTGAATTTAGAAATAGTTTTGAAACAAATCTTTGGGCTTAACAAACTAAATTAAATATGTAGGCTAATGGATGTCTTTCTTCAGTGGAGTGAGTTTCCACTGTTTTCCTACTCCACGAATGTAAAGGAGTAAAGAAAAGTGTAAGAGTAAAGAGACCGAATGGAAGAGGCTCGTTCTTTATCCTCACACTGCAGATGGTCTATTTAACTGTTTTCTCGCCAATGAAGCCATCCGTTTTTCCACTTACAAAGTCCACCATGTAAATTAGCAAATGTGCCATGGCGCGACACAACTGACTCTTAAAAGGAATGGGAGATGAGACTGTGATTGGTTTGATGCACGTTATGCTCAAAACACACCCATAACTCATTAACAGAATAAGGACAACCGTGTTAGACCTTGCGCTATGGTGCAGATAGTGTTTCATTCATTCATTCTCTTTTCTGCTTAGTCCCTTTATTAATCTGGGGTCTCCACAGCAGAATGAACCGCCAACTTATCCAGTGCATGTTTCATGCAGCGGATGCCCTTCCAGCTGCAACCTATCTCTGGGAAACATCCATACACACCCATTCACACTCATACACTACTGATAATTTAACCCACCCAATTCACCTGTACCGCATGTCTTTGGACTGTGAGGGAAACTGGAGCACTCGGAGGAATCCCACGCGAATGCAGGGAGAGCATGCAAACTCCACACAGAAATGCCAACTGACCCAGCCGAGGCTCGAACCAGCGACATTCTTGCTGTGAGGCAACAGCACTACCTACAGCCCCACTGTGTCGCACAGACAGTATTTTTCGATCCTTAAAATATCAAAAGTGGATTCGGACACACCCTTAATGCTTTTGCGCTACGTGCTTTAGACTTTGCACCTAGATTGTTAAAGTAAAACCCATAGTTTTTCTCAATGGTGGGCTATTCTAAACAGACCAACAAGAGACTGTTAACTAATATTAATCTTTTCATTTTACAAAGTCCTCACTAAAATGTCTACAAACTAGGAAATACCAATGAAACCTGTTCAGTGATATGCAACTGAGGTCTACATTAACCCACACAATTCATGTGGATTTAATGATATAACACAGATCATTTGCTGTGTTATATAATTTGTTTTAAAACAGTTACGATGTAATGAAGCTCAGTTCACTGAAATAATTTGACCTTGCTTATTTGATATGTGCCTCAAACTACAAAAGCAAAAGTTTTGTAAAGGTTTAGAAGCTTCATGAAGCAGTACTTCGAAAGCAGCCATCAATAATGTGACCACATTTAAACATTGAGTTAATATTAGTATAGTAGTTCTGTAGTAATTCTTTTTTTTGTCTTTACAGTGGAAAGAAGAGGCTGATAACCTGCTATCAGAGACCTTGACATTGACCCTTACTCCTGCTACTGTAGACGGTAAAACACTGCTGAGATATGGTGTGAAATTTTACAAATAAATGCCAGATTTACGAACAACTTGCACCCAAATCAAACCCTTATTTGGTGTAGTGAAACATTTGTGATGAAAAGACATGGATGGTTATTTTTGAGTATGATTTTGAAATGTATCTTTAAGGATAACTTCACATTGTTTTTGGAAATAGGCTCATTTTACAAGTTCACTAGAGTTAAACTGTTGAGTTAAACTATTTTTAAATCCATTCAGCCAATCTCTGGGTTTGATGGGGCACTTTTAGTTTAGCTTAGCATGGCATAAATTGTTGAATTAGATTAGACCATTAGCATCTCTCTTTAAAATATTGCTTTAAAATGAGCAAAGAGTTAATAATAATTTTCCTTGATTAAGCTTGACTCTTCAGTTGTACAATCATGTACTAAGACCAACGGAAAATGAAAAGTGATTATTTTCTTGGCTGATATGGCTAGGAACTATACTCTCATTCAGGTATAACAATCAAGGAATGACAGACCATGCCTACAGCAGGAACAATGTTATTATGCAGTGTATGAAAACCAGGCTGGCTGCTTGCACAGGGCACCTTTATTTAACTATAGAGACTTCACCACAGCTCCATCAGATAATAACACAACAAATTTAGTATGATTAACCTTTTCCGTTACGAGAATTGCAGTTATTAATATTCCTATGTATCATTTACAAAAATACATAATCTAAGGTCTCGAATCAAACAAATATACTGACAAATAAACCAAATGCAACAATGCATAATGATCCTTGCATAAAGATCGCTGCAAACTAAGCTGAGGCGTATTTTCAAAAAACAACCTGCTGTAAAATGTGTAGAAGAAACAGTTCGATTTTAATGTTTTTGAAGGCAGTATGTGGGTGTATGCATGCTCTCAAGTTTATATGTATATATGTAATATATGTATATACGTCATATATGTTGTTTTAAACATCCAATAGTAAAGGCGTATACACAAGTAATTTATAGGTGTCAGTGTTTCCTCTAGGATTTTTTCCAGCTGTGACGGCAGACGCTGTTGGCGCTTTTACACAGATCTACCACTGCATGTGGCGTTATTTCATGGACAAATGTCATGGGCGCAGTATTAAGTCAAGATCGCATTTATGTAATAGCCTACGAGCATGTCAATCTCTGCTTGAGCGCTGATTTCCTCTGTTAATTTGTGCACAAAACTTATTGCGCGCACTCAAATATGCGCTGCTCAAGTGCCGATTTTCTTGCGCCCCCTCAAGTAAATGCGGCTGAAGTGTGATTTAGTACGTTTATGTACTGAGTATTTCCCCAACATTTATTAGATTTGCTAGGAATATTTATGAATGTCTCCGATAGACTTGCGGAGCGGACCGCGGCATTAATGCGTCCTGAAGTAAAGTGAAATGGCTATAAACTCCAGCATGATAAAGTCATTATATGCAGAGCCACAGACCTTTATTTATAAATAAAGTATAATTATGGAAACTGTTCATCATAACTGAGAGCTACGATGTGTTTGCTGGTCTCACGCATTATGCACCTGTCAGTCAGTCAGCACGTCATCTTAAATGGTCAAACAGAACGCACATAACTACTAAGGTCACAGAAAAGTTTGCGCTCTTATTATTCACTTACCTTTTCGGTGCGATTTTAACCCGCTATTTAAAAAATGACCAAATCTTTTGAATAAGAAGCTGTAATGTAGCCGTGGCGGGATGAATTTTGGTGTGGCGCCCCGCCACGGAAGAATGAATGTAGCGGAAACCATGGGTGTGTATGCACGTGTGTATGTATGTGTGTGTTGATAAGCAAAGTTTGATCCTACATGGTAAATCTTACATGGTGCCTCATACTTTGATGTCTTAAAGCTAAAATACATAACATTTGCTTAGATTTTTGCCTTGGTTTGCTGTCTGAAGAGTTGAAGCTTGTTGTTTGAGTCTTTCATTCAGTTTTTTTTTTGCCAATCAGAATTGACGGATTTTACAGAAAAACAAGATGGATTTCTATTTTTTTATAATTTGTTTTTGCTTTTAGCTTCGGGCTCTGATTCCAAACACAGAGAGAAGATCAAACATGCATTATATTTTGAGCTGATTAAAGAGCACATCTCTTAAAAAGCAAAAATATATTTCTGAATGAATTTGTTCAGAATCACTTAAAAGCATGGTAGTGCGTGTTGATGTCAGTCATTAAGTGTATGATGCATTTTTCCTATGTAATTTGAAAAGTGTATATTGCCTAGAGTAAAATTTGGCTAGATGGTTGGATGGTGTTTTCCAGCCTTCATCACTAAGCACAGGGAATTTTGACCTTCAAAAAGAATGCACAAAACTAGTTGACGATTAACCTTTGTTTATTATGCCATAATATCACTAATGTACTGCTGTTATATTGACAGTTTCCTCTGAGAAGGAAGAGCTCATGGAAGGAAGTGACACTCTTTCTTCAGAGGCTGTGCATCTCTTCAGCTCCCTCACATCACTGCAGCCCAAGATCTTTGCACATCTACAGGTGAACATGTGTTGAGTTATTGTTAATTTCAGTATAAATATATACACAGTTGGTTGTCCAAATTATTTTAAAATAATATTTTTTCCCCCCAAATTATGTTTAACAGAGCAAGGAATTTTCGCAGTATTTCCGATTATATTTTTACTTCTCGAGAAAGTTTCATTTGCTTATTTTGCCTAGGATAAAAGCATTTTCATTTTCATTTTTTTTTTTTTTAAATCGCTATTTTTTTCCATAGTCTACAGATCAAACCATCGTTATACTATGGCTTGCTTAATTATCCTAAGTCTCCTAGTTAACATAATTAACCTAGTTAAGCCTTTATATTATACTTCAAGCTAAATACTAGTATCTTAAAAAATTGTCTAGTAAATTATTTACTGTCATCATGGAAAAGATAAAACAAATCAGTTTATAGAAATTAGTTATTAAAACTATTATGTTTAGAAATGTGTTAAAAATATCTTCTCTCCACTAAAGAGAAGTTAGGGAAAAATGTACAGGTGGGCTAATAATCCAGGAGGGCTTATAATTCTGACTGCAACTGTATATATGTATATAAATCAAATAAAAACACATAATTTATACGTACTCGTCATACATATAAAGCAGATATAAAACTCTTTTATAAGTATATTTTAAATAAGCATTTTTAAAAAATGAGTTTATTGTTTTGCTGGGTGTAAATGTGTATAGTCAAGGAAATTAGACCCTATTATTCATTAAAAAGGGTCATATTTTGGTTTTGAGGGTCTCCAACAAAGGCCGATATGCATGCAAGAAAAAAAAAAAAAGACTGTCATTGCATTTATTTTTACCTAATTATCCCAATGACTCCGATATAATTCGTTCAGCGATTTATTTGTTCCCAAACCCCTCCTTAGCGCGATGCTAAGCTGCTGTGATTGGTCCAATGACTCGGTCTGTTGTAATTAGTGGACTGCGTTGGCAAAAGCTGAACTATTTTGAAACTTGACTGCCACACTTGTGTAGGAACAGCTGACCATAGCAACAAAAAACGGCAGTGGATTGTGAGCACATGAATTCATTTAAATTCATAAACAAATCAGCACGCGTTACATTTTCAACGTGGTTTTTGCCATGAAATGAGAATATAAAGAGTTAACCAGATACAGTACACACAGTTACGAGTAACAAAACACAATTAAATACATAAGTTCCAAGCTAGAGAAAACAAGGAGGCAATCATTTTAATCAGGCTTACACTTGTGAAATGGAGGAAGAAACTGATCCATGAACTGTGGACTGTAAAGTTCCTGTCAAGCTCTGACAAAATCCCATACATCAATAGTTTTTTCTGATCCTACACGCTGTGTGGAAGGTCATTTTCAAAAACCCATAATAGGGGCTCTTTAAAGCAAACTAAAAAAGGTTAAATGAATAATACAGTTTTGATTAAAATAAATGAAGACTTCAATAAATGAATGTAATAAAACTAATATTAGTTTCTATTAGTTTAACAAGTACCAAGTACTTTCCAGATAATATTTTAGGCTCAATTATAAAACAGTTGTTTCACTGCCTCTGTAAAGAATTAAAATAGTAATAAAACTATTGGATATTTCCACTCTTTTGTGCAAAAAAAAAAAAACACAAAACGGCAATCTATTTTATAGAGATTATCTCTGCAGACCCTTGTGATTGTACTGCATGTCAACGTCAACAGGTTTTTCCTAAACATTTGCCACTTCTGACTTTTTTAAATGCTAAAACTGGGCAAGACCAGCTCAGGTCATCAGTTGGCATGTAATTTGGTGGCCTTGAATCAGATTTATAGATGTTGTTTATGTTACCATTAAGAGCGCTTTTCTCTCATCTGATAGACCATTCAGCTCCAGCCGCCCTTGTGTCCAGTGGAAGACCCTGCTCAACCTTTAACAGCATCACCAGAAGCCCAAGAGCTGTCCAGCCCTGCAGCCTCACAGCCTGCACTCCTGAGTCCATCCCAATTTCTCCAGTCTAGTCCCAGTGCTGGCGAAGGCACGTCTGTGTGTGAGACCCCGACCCTGCTTGGCATGAACCAGCTAGTGAGTGTCTCTAATGCTGGAGCTAATGGAGGAATCACACAGATCCTGCTGGAGGATGGACAGGCTATCCCAGTCCAGATTGTGGAGCCGGCAAACATAGGTGATTATATCAGAGGCTTTCACAACACTGGAATGTTCTCATAGTTCCTATGCAGGGTTCATAAGATCATGGAAAAGTCATGGAATTTTGACATGGCATTTTCCAGGCCTGGAAAAGTTTTGAAAAAACAGAAAAAGCCACAAGGGTTTGGAAAAATTCATGGAGATTACATTTAGTCATTTAGCAGACATTTTTATCCAAAGCGACTTGTCCAAAGCTGCGGTCACACTAAAGCAGGGGTCAGGAACTTTTTTGTCAGCAAAGAGCCATTTCTGATTTACTATATATATATATATATATATATGTAGTTGGATTGTTAACATAATCTGATGGGTAGGATAAAATGTTAGGACACCCGAAACATGATATTACTCAGCGGTTATACCGAAATAAGCATGAAACATCACTATTCAGTTTACTACCACGTTCAGTTCACTTCACTATTATGATAAGATGCTAAGATGAGCCCAGTTACCTCTTGTGTCTTGTTTATTTTTCTGTCAAGCCCATTATTAAGATTTACTTGTGGTTTTAAATATATACACTTAACTGACTGCCTCTGCCATTTTAAAAATACATATATTATTTAGGTAGGCCAGTATGCCATTATTTATTTTCACTGCTCACTGCGCACGAAACAATAATTACCAACCAATGAGAGTGGCTGTAAGCTGATTGGTCAAAAGTGTCTTCATTTATGTGTGTGCGCATACATTTGACACAGCTTTGTACGCTGTTTTTCACTCTGACTCTTTCACATTCTCTCACTCTCTTTCTCTCACACGCACACACACAGGTATGAGTATTCACCACGCACAAGCTAATGTCGGATCAATAAAAATAAATACCAGAACATAAAACACGAATATCTGACTTTTCCCAGACTCGTAGCAAGATCCGGCTCAAATTAAGCACTGCAGCCAACAGATCATTTGCTGTTAGCATACATTACATTTTGAAATTTTCGATGTTCCTCAGGATTATTTTCTTTTTGCCATTATTGCCACTCATTAATGTTGTTTGAATTTACATGCGTGCGGTTTTACCATAGAAACGTGTTTATTCACAGCGCCGCACACAAACATTGTTCAAAACAGCAGGTTTTGATTATTTTTCCTGCACAAAATTACAATAACTAGGGAATTGTAATTGTATTTTTGGTAGGAAACTGTGACGGTTATCATTTTTTAAACTGTAAAATATTTTTAAAGGGCGACAGCTGAAGAGCCATGTATTTTTGGTCAAAGAGCCACATGTGGCTCACGAGCCATAGGTTCCCAACTACTGCGCTAGAAATTTTGTCATAGGGCGCTGCGAAAAGGGGTGGGGTTAAAGAATATGATTAGACATTAATAAAAGTAAGAGATTGCTCTATATTTTAAATTTTTTTTATTTTAAAATTTTCCTCTATTGTTCTCAAGCAATCCCCTGATGTGATTTCGCAGGTAAGAATTCACCA